>NW_024609835.1:132188591-132746457 GCF_016920785.2 Ixodes scapularis | reverse complement strand
AATTGCGATTTTACCACTTTAACGGTAGTGGCACTCGTGGCAAACACAAGGTTTGGCGGCATGTAGTAACAGTTTTTAATTTTGCTGTTCGACCCACTCAAAATGACTGGGAACAAGACATACGAACGGTAGCCATACTCGCGTAGCGCATCGTTTCTTTTTTTTTTTTTTAGAGGTTGACCTAGTGTAGCGACCTGGCAGTGCCTGGCTCGCCATTGACTTCATTAGCATGAATTGAAACAACCGCGGCATGCTTCCAGCTGTCGGCAACTTGAGTTTCTATGAGCATTGACCCGAGTTCAAGTAGTGTGGGCGACAGCGCAGCAGTAGGGGAAAAGACAATTTGAACAATAAAGCATCCTGATTTTTGTCCGGATAGTTGTCGAATAGTTGTGACTTTCAAGAGCGAGCGAAACTCGTAAATGAAAATACTAAAGAGGACACTTAAAACTGCTAACCTGTAGGAATGCGAAACATACCTACACGCAGCGCCTTCCCACAAGCAGCGCGCCGCGTTTTCCTTTCGCACACGGCGCTGCGGCGTCCACCCCTCCCCGCTGCGCCGCCAGCAGTTCCGTTATCCGTATAGCCCCTTAGCAACGATGACGCCGTTGCTATGGAGCCACATGCGCTCCGTCGGTTACATCACGCTCCCCCACTGCACAGGCGCGGCGAACCCCGCCGCCTCCACGGTTTCCGTGACGATACACCTGAGTTGCCGTGCTTTTCTGTGTGTTTTTTTTTCTGTGGCGCGTTGTTTGATTTTGAGCGATCCGGCCGGCTTCCGTGCCAAAGCACCTGCGTTGTTCTGATTTTGTTCAATGGGAATTTAACTCCCGTGCTTTTGGTGAATGGGAAGTCAACTGCCGTTTCGCTCCTACATATGCGAACTTGACTGCCGCTTCGCTGCTACAGACGGTTACCGAGAACGCCGACTTCGCTCCATGGGACCCCAGTTAGTGCTTTCGCATTAAAACAGTATTCATTTTGGGGCAGATGTCATAAGCGACGTTTCTTGCACTTGCGAGGCGCAATTCGCTATCGACAAATATTCTTAAGCGAGCATTATCTCCCTCACTCCGAAGACCTGGCACATAGGCAACAATTCTTTGCGAAGTTTTTCCTCCCTAAAAAAATAATCACCGTTTTCCAATCGAACAAAAAGTGTAAATAATATTGCATCACGGCCGCAGCAGAATTTTAACGTGTTCGTCGCCATTGCAACCGGACCGGTACTGCAATGAAGGGCGGTTTTGAGCCAGAGCACGGCGCTACTAGTATTGCTCCGGAGCGCCCTGCCGGCAGCCGTTCCCCGCTATAGGTGAGCCTTGAGGTGCCGATGTTAGGGGCTCTTCTTGTGCACATAAGAACGTCTACTATGCTTTTGCTCGAAATGGCAAAGTACCACATTCCCCTTTTCTGACCATTCTACGAAAAAGAGTGTTTTAAAGTAATGGTTAGTGCTTAGGCACACTGGACTGCGATTGGCGACTTGTTCGCTCTGCTTTCCGGTTCCCCATTTTTTGCATCGAACCGCCTCTTCCCTCCCCCCTCCCCCTCTCCCCCCCTCCCCCCCCCCCCCCCCCCGCGCCCCAAAACGCTTACTTACAAAAACCGCTTTTAATGCGACAAAAGAGCGACTGCGCTAAGAATGCGCGTAGACAGCCGCCAACGGCGGAGCAAAATAAATGAGGAAGACCTAACGGACCGAGCACAGGGCCGCAATCTGTCCGATTCTCGTCCTGCCGGCACCACGTGGCGCGCACGTGCCGGCCCTTTTAAGCTTACCGTCGTCCCCGTCCCGTTTCGGGAACACCCTTCGCTGCCCTGTTGCTCACCCCACTGAATCACCCCCGGTCCCGCACGGGGACAGGGCCGTGCAGAGCGAGCGTGATTGGCCAGATTCGAATTTGCGAACTAAACCGTAACGACGGAGCGGCCTGATTGATTGCAAGGCCGTGCGGTGGCGCCTCGAGTAGAGGGTTGTCCCGTGACGTCATGGAGCGCACAACGTCTGCTTCTGTTGTTGCCAGCTACGCTGCCCGGTCAGCTGACCGATGGTAGTTATCGGAGCGAAATCGCCTTCGAAGTTCTGGTGCAAACCGGGGATCGCTCAAAAAGTAAACTGTTGTAAAAAAAGAAAAAAAAAAAGAAATAAAAAAATTAAAAATGCGAGTATGCAAATAAGGTAAGTGGATTAAAGAAAGGGAAAGATAGCATTATTGTGTGTCTAGGGGGCGGGGGGGGGGGGGGGGGAGAATAAGGGGACGTCGAGGGTTCGAGGGGAACCGGAGGTGACATCATAGCCGTTCCGGACAAAGCAGGCAGTCTTGATGTTTGGACAATGCCATAGGTGGGGGCTACAGAAAACTGTGTGCGGGGTAAATTTTAAAAAAAAGGTACTATAAAAAGGTGTTTTGTTTTTGGTTGTTGTTGTTGCTTTTTTTGCCTTTTTTGAGCGTGGCGACAATAGATACAAACGAAGCGGGGACCGAAACGTTAGGTTTGGTAAAAACATCCCCTGTTTTGAGAGTTTATGCTGAGTGGCTCGGACTGCTAGAGCGTCGCGTAGTCCTGTGGAAATTTTATTTTTTAGTTATTATGGGGATCACATGTGTTGACGTTCATAGTCTGCACAGAAGTGCACGAACACAATTAACTCTTGGAGTGTTGTCGCCAACAGACATAAAGTGAAAGAATTATCAAGCCCCACCGCGTTACCCAACCGACCACTTGGATTTATTTGTTTTACATCTCTGCAATGATTTAATATTTGTACAGACGACACAGTCGCTCTTTTTACATGGCAGTTTCTTTAACTTCGAAATAGCTAATAATTTATCAAGTTTTAAGGAAGCGATCTTATTTTAACCCTCACATGTTTACTGTGCATTTGCGTGCAGTTTGTGGGTAACCATCTGCTCACTCGTCCTTGAACAAAAGGCATGATACACAAGAACTTCGTCTACGCGGCAATGACAAGTAAAATGGTCACTACTCAGGGTTAATTTTCTTAGTAAAAATAATTGAAACCGTGTAGCAATACTTAAAAGCATTCAATCTCGATAGCATTTATTTCAGCAAATGTTATTAAAGCACACTGTGCTTGAGCGAGTGGAGTTTAGGTGCCCTAAACCTCTGCCAATCGAAGTCATTGTAACAAGAAGTTGAGAAGTTTATCCCTGACACGAAGGTACAATGAAAACGAAAACAAAGTACATGTCGGTAATAAAAGGCGTCTTTATAGTGCTTGTAATATTCAGTTACAAATTAGACTGATGAAAAAAGGAGAGAATAGGGTGTAGAATGCTATAAAGTGTACTGCTACATCTGCGTGTATCGTGGGGAGTTTGTTGCCTATCAATCTTATAGTCATACTGTAATATTATTATTTTTGTTTCCTGCGCATGGAAGAAATTACAACGATTTAAAGGGGGACATATCGGCAATAGTTTGCAAACTTCGGAGTTACCTTTACTTTTAGTTGAAATTTGTAAATGAAAGGTTTCACGTAATTTAAATCGCCAGGCAACATTGATTTCACACCGTCATTGAGACGAGACACCAAATGGTGCGAATACGCTCATGTGACCCATTACGGGAATTTCAACGGCAAGATTTCCTCCGTGACACAGGACTGCTACCTATGCATCGAAGTGTGACTTTCGCTGTGGGTCGCACAGTATAGACCTTTCCAGCGGCAGTCTCGAACGAAGCGATTTACAGCGCGCGTCCCTGGCTTTGAGAGTGTACGTCAGTGTTGCCCGACTGCGCCGAGCTGTGGAGTTTCTTTTCAGTGGGCAGTGGCAGCCTGTGTAGGCGCAATTCCGGACGCTGGTAGCGGCTGAATTGCCGCGTTTTCTTTTTTATTTTGTGTTATGTGGCAAACATAATTTATAAAGGTCTTTAAGGAAGCAGTGCTCTATTTTTGGGAACAAAAACTAAGAAATGAGAGCTGTTTAGGTGAGTCCGTGCGCGACAGAACAAATGCAACTGGATAGTTTGTTTCATTTTATGTTCATCGTTTTACGGCACCGCCAGCCGTGTCAATCTATAAAGGTCAAAATATTTGACCACACAGAATATCCGAACTGCAGGGATATTCCCCGCCCACAACATGAAATTCAATGAGCCTCATCAATCGAACAACATATATTGTACGTACCCCACGGTGCGGCGTTATCCGAACAGAATTTGAGAAAGGTCTCTAATAACACAGCATATCCAATATACAGTGTGAACAATAGTCACTTCACGACAATCGGACGGAATTCGGCGTGTTTTGGGGAACATGTAGAAGAGAGCAGCTTTTTTTTTTTGCACAGCTTCAAAGCAAATGAACGAACGTGTCTATTCTGTCTCCACACCCCGGACCCGGCCCTATCAGCTATTTTTCGCGAAGACCCGCAACACAGCCGGGAAGGCTTTTTGAAGATTATCTCAACGGAAATGATCCTCCAAGAACGTCGAACTGCCTGCGTCGCTGGCTGCTTGACGTTCGCTCTTTTCGTTCGTTTACCGCGAAGGCCGAGTAGGCTACGAGCCCTGGTATTCCCTGGTTCTCACAGTGGAAGATAACATACAAAGGGTAAGCATCCTAAACAGGCGAATAAAGTAAAAACTTCCAAGAAAAGCCGTCGAACTCCGAATGCAAAATGCAGGTGGGGAGTCACGCTGACCGGGTTTCCACAGCTCAGGCGGGTGCCAGACATTTCTGGCTGATAGGGGTCGCTCGAGTCGCAAAATGGCGGCGGCCAGAGCGCTCTTTTTGCAAAGGTCTATAGGTACGACGTGTTTTAAAATGTGTACACATATGTTACTGAATGCATATTGAATATGCTGGGCTATATTCCTGAACAATTCATGCAGCGTAGTGTACTAATGAGCGCGCAGTCGTACGGTCAGTTATTATTTTTAAGATAGTTTTTTTTTAAATTATATTTTATATACATGGGACGTTCTGTCCTTACGAGACTTCATGAAATGTGTTGTAGATTATACGCTAAATCTATAATCCGATTTGATCGCTGCGCAGTCGAGTGTGACAGTGTAGCGACTTCGGTAGAAAGATAACGTTCACATCAAGCGGCCGTAGCGGGACGGAAGACATATTCATCTTGGAGGCACGTGATGGTACCCTGTTTCAAGAATCTGATACGCACATGGCTCACGTTCTAAGTTTCCGGGGCTTGAGTGAGAAACGCCGTTAAAGGAGCTGTGCAACAGTTTCAGTGCTTGGCTTAAATAATTTGGGAGTTGGTGTCTCAACTTTTCTGAAGTAAAGAACAAAAAACCGCTTTGCCTGCATGTCCTAGTTTTTATTTTAAAAATGGACAAAGATTGATGTTTTCGGCACCTCTCAACTCCTTCACCACCTTCCGAGTCACGTGCGCTGTGACGTGAAGGGGGGGGGGGGGGGGGACGTTTGGCGTTCCAGCGAAGCTCTCTCTGGTGCGTCGGCGACTCCTCCGACGCTTCCCCGATCTTGGAGCTCCGGAACCCCGCGTCTGGCAGGTAAGGACCGTCTCTCGCATCGCCGACGCGGGGGCATTTCGGATTTGGACATTGTAGTTCATTTAGAAGAGTGTTCTAATAAATGCTCTTGGACTCTGACCTTACTCTGGTACGTGAGTCTTTTCTTCCGCTATATTCGAGAGAGTGAGACAAGGTAGACGATCATTGGCACCGACGGAGGTAATTTATCTAACCGACCCTCGGAAATGTAGCCCTAAACGTCGTCTATATTGCCGCGGAGATGTGGGAACCGCGGGCTACTAAGTTGGACGGCTCCTTTGAGATCGCGGCCGCTGTTGAGATAACCCTTTCGTTACTCCATCGGTACCTGTGTTGGTAGCAGTATCCCACAGCTTGAATCGCTGAGGTGCTAGGCTTGCATCAAGTTTGTCCAGGTATGTTTCCGTCTTTTCTACTCGGAAGACCTGTAACTCCCAGGTTTTGAGCAGCGCGCCTTGCTTGCCAAAGTGAATATTTTAGGTCGCATATAGATTGCGCTTTATAAAGCTCGCCCTCCTTGATCGTGGACGCTATGCAAGAAAACAATAAATAAAAATTTGAAACAACCTGATATTTTTGTTTTGTTTATTATTGTTATTATTATTTATTCTAGTCCTTTCGGTAGTTTTTCTGCGGACATCGAGAGACGCTTGTATTTGATCTTTGCTTGTGCAGGATGGTACGCTAAAATGCCGCTTTCATGTTCGTTCTTTCGGGTGTTTCGCACCCTGAAAGAAAACATTCGTTCTTGCAAGGTACTTTAACGACCCAAGAACTCTTTGAGTCCTCAAAGCACGGTTTCGCCTCAAGCACAATCACCCCCTTGTGCTCTGGAAATATAACTGGGCAATAAAAACCTGTTTTACATAAAAAAAAATAAAAAAAACTTAAAAGAACCTTTAGAGGTTTTTCACGAAGATCCCTTTTAGGGTCTGTCTAATACAATTTTTTTAGGATGCAAAATATGGACAAGCCGATGAACCCCTTAGAGTGCTTTTACGACCAGGTTGTTTTTAGAATGCAGACGGTAGTAGAGGGTATCGGAAGAGCAGAAGGACGTAGGCAATGGCAGGCGCAGACGCGCCGCTTTCATGTTCGCGTATTCCGGGCGTCCCAGGCGATGGTAGAGTGTCTCCTACTCTTCTAATAGCAGACGAGTCCTGGCGCTACCGTGCATGGAGGTAGGAAGCTTTTGGTGGCGGCATGACGCCACCGGAGGCGAAGCCAGAATTGTGGAGAGTCACGCCCCCAACGATGACCAATACCGAAAGACGCCATTGGACGAAAAGGAGAGCTCTCTCCTTTTCGTCTAATAGCGTATCTTTGTTTGGTCATCGTTGGGTCGTGTCCCTCCATAATTCTGGCTTCATTTGTGGTGGTGTCATGACACCTCTGCAGCATCGCTCCAGCTTGAAGCACGATCGCAGCCCTGGAAAAACCTGCCGTGCCCGTGTCCCGTCCGCACTGCTCCTCAACAAGCGAAATCAGCCTCCGAAAGGGGAGCAGGATCCGCACAGCTGACGGGTGCGGGCGAGCACGTGACCCTCGCTTTCTTTTTACTGCTTCTGATTGGTATACAGCAACCAAGTTTGTACTCGTCACTAAAAAAATAAACAAATTCCAGATTACAATTGCAATTACTTTTGGTTAAAAATTATGAAATTATAATACTTGATTGTTCAAGAGGAAAAGTTATTGGACACTACTTGAAGAAGGAACCGTTACTTTTCCGATTACTTTGAAATTTTAAAAAAGGCAAATTTTACTCCCGCTTTGAGAAAGGGGGCTCTCTACTTTACATTATTGAACTATCATCAGCGGAATGCTTTGAAAAGGTTTAGTCATGTTGTACTCCCTTGCTTCGCGCTGCGGAGTCCTTCGCGACCGCGCACTTCGTACCATAAGCGGCCGCTTCCTGCCGTAAGGACGCCGTTCCGCGCTCAAACGCGATCAAACGGAAATGTGTGCATGAGCCTTTACGCTTGAGACGTTCCTCGCCCGACAACCGCTGGTGCATCAGCGTCATGACTGCAATATCTATAGATAAGCTTATCTCCCACGGAGCGGAACCACTGTGGATCACGTGGTCTCTTCCGCTGTTGTCAATTGGAGCCTCGTTGGTTATCCCTTATAAAAACTATCTTCGGCTCTTTATTGGAAACGTGTTGACTTCTTGTTGACTATGATTTCTTTTGACTTTGACGTCTTGTTGACATGGTCAATAAAAGCTTTTTTTACTTTGTGTTAGCTGTTCTGATGATTTTCTTCCGCCTGAATCAAAAGAAAAACTGTTGACTTTCTACTAAATTTACGTTCCTTTTTTTTTTTTTTTTTTGTTGCTGGCTTCCTGTTGACAGAGTCAACGAAATGGTTCCAGTCGTTCTGTTTTCTTTGTGTTGAAAATGTACGGTTGGCTCTCTGCAGCCAGTGTCAATAGAAAAGCTACAGACTTTTTGTTAACTTTTTATTGAACATAGTACACCTCGACTAGATGTCAAAAGTCACTATATGAGTTTCTCAATAGTCTCTGACAAGGTGAGAACGATAGGCAGCAGCTTCAGATGTCCCGCCTGCAGCGCGAGACTGCTACCCTTGACAACGCTTCGGCGTTCGTGCACCTCGAGAGCGCGCGTGCAGTCAAAGCCCGACGGAAGGCATGGGGGCTTGCTGGAGGCCAGGCGTTCAAGAGTCACGCCCTGCCGTTCTCACTTTCTAAGTGACGATAGTGACTGTAATTACGATATTCAACTGACCAACTGGTAAATAAAAGAAAAATATTTATTTTAACGTAGAGACACTGCCTTGACTCGCTTTTTTCTGAGTTGTGCTATGCAGAGAAGCGATAACATTTCTTCTAGGAGCCGTTTTTGTGGATGTTGTTTTAGCAACTGCGCCGAATTAATTTTAGTCGTACAAATGTAAGAGATATCGTCCACGAAAATTGAAACACTATTTTCGTTTTCACAGACTCCCGAGAAGGAAATCGGATACTTGGAACCTTATTAAGTGCTGAGGTGGTCACCGGCCAAATGATTTCCTTCAATATGCAGGGTACATAAATCTCTGCAGCTGTCAACGCGACTGTGATTCAGGTGTCCAGTGCTTTATGGTTTTTGTGTTTGTGGTCATTTCTAATGTGTAGTTGTGGATGTAGTAGTGCTTTCAAAGACGACAGCAACACAATTTCCTATCAAAATAAATGAAATCGCGTTTTTCTACTTTATTTTGGTGCAGCCAATTAGGAGAAGAGTGGCAAGCCGTAGAAAGCTTTCAAAACTTTGTTGAGCGAATAGTTAAGCTGTGAAGAACATTTTCCTTTTTAATTGGCTGTGGTTTGTCCAGCGAAAAGCTGCAGTTTTTCAATTTCAAAGCAACAGACAAAGATATCTTGGAGGCGACAAAAAGTTTTTTTTTTTTTTTTTAAAACTGGGCCAATATTCAATAGATATTCCACAGAAAAGCTAGAGAAAGCCAGAAGAAAAGCTATTGACATTTTAAACCCTATGAATTTTTTTTTAACAGCGTTTAAACAGAGAAGCATCACAGTTTTTCGCAAGGGATATCAAACCGACGGACACGAAAATGCAGAGGGTTCACTCAGAAATGCTAGGGTATTTAAAATACCGTTGTACTCGGGACTGATCGCTGGCACTAGGGTTTTCAGGACCGAGCAGTCCGCAGACGCCAGTTTGCAGTGCGCAGAACACGTCTGTCTAGTGAGTTACTTGAGTATATACACTCGCACACCGCTGAACACACCGCATCTAGGCTTAGTGAAATACAGGAGCTACACAAAACGCGAACATATCTTTTATGCATGTAGTATGTTGGAGTAGCTATACTTCTTGCCCTGATTCAGCGGCGTTGCCGTTTAAGAGCGACTTTCATTTAAGCAGTTTAACCTTTATCCATCAAGTTTGATTTTGTTAAATTTTATAATACCTTTCTTTATTTCTAAATATTGATGGGGCAGCGGTCCACACCTTTTTAGTGGTCGACGTAGGTATTTCTAGGATTTCCATAAGACAGGCAAACAATACAAGTTAAGAAATATGTTTAGAAACAAAGAATTACAACATAGAAGCTTTTGGCTGGACAGTTAAACACCCATCCCCAATTGGCGAGGGCTCCAAGCTTTAAACATGCGTACAACCTGATAGACATTAACAAAATAAAAATGCCCGCTTATAGCCTCATCCTATACGGAGATAAACTCAATGAGATGAGGAGCTGAGAGAGTGCGGTAAGTTGGGAGCGCCGAGCCCTGATTGGAAGGAGAGTTAGTTGAGTCAAAGGCTAGATCCCTTTATCTCTACGTCCTGTCCCCCTCCAATCGGAGCGAACAAAAGTGCATCTGCTCCTCTATCGGGCCTTGCTTTCAAACACCGGACGCCGGCGTTCTGCTTTCGAACGCCAGACAGTGCGCTAGGAGCACACGTCGCTCTTTCTGGCTTTGATTGGAGGAAGACAGTAGGTAGGGAAAAAGTCAGCTAGCCTTTGACCCTAATAACTGTCCTTCTCAGTAAGACTCAGTGCTCTCATATCGACGCACTCTTTCATCTGATTCTCTTTTTAGTTTCTTTCCTTAGGTAGCCGTGTTTTCAGTCCTGGTACCATCCCATCATTCTCCCCAGCATATCATTATGAAATTATACGACGCTTCCTCAACACGTCGAATGCAAACTCATTATAAGCTTTGTGCATACGTGCGGTAAACCCGATATCCTATCAGCTTCAATTTCACACGTCGCAGGCTGGTGCTGCGGTGTCAGGCTCCTAGGGATCTGCGTTCTCGACATCTGTCGAGGCACGGGAAACACGGCGCTGCCTCTATACATGTTCTCCATAATGTAACTTTATAGAGTGCCTTCTTCGCCGCCGCTGCGCCGGGGAGTCGGCACCCGCGCATGTGAATACGTCGCCAGCGCGGAGTGGAGCACTCGTTGACGAAATCGGATTGTGGACAAATCGCGAGAATGACTCAGAGTCGGGCTCTTCACAAGCGCCGCGTCGATCAGGTCTTTTGAAGGGGTAACGGTGCATGGGGGTTTGCGTGAGAGTGCGGCCAGTTTCATTTTGTTTAGGAATCACGTAGTGGGTGAGTTAAATCCATGGCGAGCTCGGACTGCCTGACACCCCGGCATTGCTTTGAGTTTCAGCTGGATCGCGATGACCGATGACAATTTCTGGATTGATCTGCTAGATTAAACCGCACTTTTGGATTACTCTGCGTAGGTAGAGTTGTTTAGCGGAGGGCTCATTCGGAGATGATTGAGTTATTTTGTTCTTATTACTTTCGTTTCTAGTCCCAATTCGCTCGTCCATATGTTTATAAGTTTGCTGTTGGTGGCGGGACGGACATTTAGGCATCTGTGTTCCGAGTCAATTTTGGGAGAAACAAAAAACATAATAATCAAGAAATTGGCGTTTTTTTGGCGGACTGAGTGTGAGCCCAAGTTGCTTAAGTTGCGTGATTAAAAAATTAAAACTGAAACATTTTATGCGTTATATCCCTTCGCCATATTTTGTATCAAAACCACATCAGTAAAAAGCAATAATTTTGTCAGCGATAGTTCCCATGGGCTTTTTTCTCCACTGTAAATGGCGTCCATTGTTGATGCTGTGGCAGTTGGCGTAGTAGGTTGTGGAAGTTCGTTGTTGATGTTGTCAAATTGTTGAAAAAAAAATCTTCCGCGGCCTGTGGTATTCGATCCGGCCATATTTAGTTAAGTACATTCCTGCGGCCAGGCACGTAGCCTCGCCGCACAAGTGTGAGTCGCAGCATCCTTTTAATAAATAACATTAGATGCACGTCACGATACGGATGACGAGGACAGAGTCCTTGGCGGTCGATGCCCGCCCAACCAGTCCGACATGATCTTCGGAGGACGCTCTCGATTTTACTTCGGCAGCGGCGGCGCATCATGTTCACGTCGCAGATCTGTCACTCGGCCGTCGAGGTGTCGGCGCAAGTTGCTTAGTTTCATCGGAAGAGCGCTAGTGGCACGCCAGATGCCCGAATCAGGCAATTAACCGTCGCCTGCTCGGTTCAGCGGGCTGACGCCTGGACAAAGTCTCTCTGGAAAACCTCATTTCAATCTAATGGGTGATGTTGCCTAAGCACTGTCGCGGCAAAGCTTAAAAAAAACGAAAAAATGTCGAGTATTGTTGAAAACGCATTGATTTTCTTTTTTTTTATGTGAAATTGCAGGAAAATTAATTCTACATGAATGTAAATTAACAATGATCCCGAATGGTAAGGGGTGATTCTTGTGGCATAGAAACTTGAGCAAGCGCTTCATTTCACCATTTATCTGGTCGCGCCTTCAACCGATTGGCGTACGAGCCAAAGGTTGGAACCCATACATCTACAAAAATGTCACAAATGGTTGGGTTGCATTCCTAATTTTCTAGACATATTCACTCATCGCTAATGCACACGCTTGAGTGCTTCTTTCTTCTTTTGCCAGCTCTGTCTTATAATCGCCAAAGGTGTATATGTTGTTTATGCTTTGCGATGCATTTTATTTTGAAGTTTGAAGCCAAGTTAAAAAAAAAAGGTGCTTTCAGCTTTTTTTTTTTTTTTACTTATCTTTGACGCCAAAAGAAAAACTGGCAGTTTCAAACCTTGTTTTTCTTTAAGAAAAACAAACAAACAAACGGATCAGGGAGGATTAGAACAGTAGTGCTGAAACGCCAAATTCGCCAATCTCCAGTACATTTTTTCTCACTTTTCTTTGCGATTTTGAGCCCAAAGCGGTAGGGCGGCAGCGGAGTTCGCTAAGCCGATTATCAATATGTTCGATCCATGGCTAGAAATAAGAATAGAAGCCGCTCTCAAGTTTGTTTTTGTGCTGAAGCGGATCGGTAGCCGCAGATTGAATAGAAAGAGCCGCCTCTGAAAATATTTGATCAAAGCGGGGTGCCTTTGTGTTGTTAAAGCATCGTGATTGAACCTTAATACAAGCTTGCTTTGTTCCTGTTGACTGCGCCCATTCTTGTTGAGAAATTAAATTTTCTTTTTGAGTTTTCTTTTCTTAGCCCTAGCCAATATTTACGTGATATAAGTACGACAATGTTTGAAGGTGCGAATTGTGTGTGCACCACTGTGTGGACCTTGGGTTAGTGGTCGTATTGCGATGGATGAACCGCTCCTCTACAGCGTTCTTAATTGAATTGGTTGATTTAGTTTTATTGGTTTTATTTAGACGCTAGGTCTAGGGTAACAGGGCAAAGGGCGCGTTAATCGTACCTGATGTGACCCTATCACCCGTTTACACAGTTCAGCAGGCGAAAACAAAAACAATAAACTTAAAGAAGTACAAGAAGACAAAATAGCATATCAACAACAATCAACGCAGCATATGTTGTACAGAGCTTATATAATCGTCAGTGGACTTCTTTACACATTGGAAATAAATTAACTAGGTAATACAACTCATACGCAATGAAAATTCAATCTAAAAGTATTTACTCAACGTTACATGACAGAAGGTTCCGCTTTACTATTTTAAAGCTGTGTTTTGATGCACAATCTCATATTATTTCCCTAACGGCTGGATGTTTATTTAAGAAATCAGGCATCAAGTATGCTAATTGGGAATGTCCATAATTCGTCCTAGACCAAGGTATTTTATAGGAGCCGTGTAGAAGATTTTATTGTGTATTACTAGGAAGAAGTGCGTCAAAAAACGGGTGGGGTCACTAATTATTTCGTTATAGACATGCATTGAAAGTTTAAGAAGGAATATGTAACTAATGGAAAGAAAACTGTGTTTAAAGTAGAACTATGCTGTGTGGTCAGTATGCTGAACGTTTTCTATTAAACGTATTGTTTTTATGGATTTTTTTTGCAAGAGAAACTGTTTAAGTTGTTGATTACGAACTAATACACAATATGGGAAATGAGAGTAGACTAAAGTATAGTACGACCTACGTTTTAACCAGCATTGAACCAGCAATACAATTTCGTATACAATACCACTAGATCAAAATATGCTTGCATAAACTTTATTTGCATAAGGTGTCCAGCTTAAAATTTCTTCAAAAATAACTCCTAAGAATTCATAAACGTGTAAACGCTCCGTCACAACGTCTTGCAAATTTAAAATTATTTCACGATCATCAGGTTCACCTCGTGGCTGAAAAATTATATTTTTTGTAACATTTAACTGCAGTTGATTAGAGTCAAGCGAGCCCGATAACTTGTTGAGTCACGTGTTAGCAGTAACCTCAAGATCACGTAAAAATGGAAAAAAAAAAACTTGTGTCGTCGACATACAAAAATACTTCAGGAGTGTTTGGTATACAAAAAATATCACTAATATAAATAATAATAAAGCAGAGGACCTAAAATAGACCCCTGTCGAGCCCCATACGAAATTTGTTCTGGCTTGGAACGGTATCCATTAGGACACGTATATGGTGGCCGACAAGATAAGTAACTACGTACCAAACCTAAAACAACAACTCGAATTTCATAAAACGGTAGTTTTATAGGACAATATATTATTTTTAATTGAATCAAGCGCTTCTCTAAAGTAAGGAAATATGTCAGTGGTGAATAGTTACTTTCAAAACTATTGCTTAATTTTTCTTTGAAACTAAGCAGCGCCATTTCTGTTGCCTTTTTTTCTTGAAAACCGTATTGCTGAATTAAAAAAAAAGGAAACAGGCTCCAACATTCAAACAATTTTTGAAGCATTTTTTATCAGATATTTTAATACTTTTGAAAACAAAGGAAATACGGATATAGGCCTATAGTTATTAATGTTACCAAAAGAACCTCCTTTGTGCGAAACAAACTTTTGCCATATGTTCATGCCATCTTGAGAGTCCGAGTTGCTGATGCAAAGTTACAAATATGGTGCAGAGAAAAACACAAAAGATGAGCGACAGCTATAATTGGTATGGCCTTAATATTTTCTGCTGCGGCTGCTGTATTTTTATTTAGAGATCTTAGGATTAAGTATATTGCTTGTTCATCGGTTGGGGCCAGGAAAATAAAGTCTTTGACCGCAGATGAAATATATTTGCGAAGCTCTCTTTTGACCAACGCGAGTGCAGTGACGAACCCGCACTTAAGAAATACGAATTAAAATTTTTAGAAAAAATGGCATCACTGTACTGAATGCCATCAAACGTTTGTTCACATTGTATCTTACTTTTTGGATTTTCAAAAAGGTTTCTGGTGTACTCCAAATTTTTCAGGCTTGATTTGATGCAGCTGCGAACTTGTTTGTATAGTATTCTTCTCGTGCTTTCTTAAAGGCTTTACGTAATTAGTTTCTTTTTTTTTTTTGTTGTTTATATTGGAAGTAATACTGCCCGGTCTCTTGGAGGGATGAACTTGTCGTATAAGTTGTTACGTTCGTTAATTAGTACAATACCCGTGTAACCCACGGTTTCTTAGATTTTGTAATTTCTTATTGATCGGAGAGAAAATGCTTCATTTTAAATGTGCTCTATCTTCTGCAAAAAAAATAATGATTCATAACATAAATTTTGTTTTTCTTCATTAGAGACGTCATCCCAACTCATATCTTCTATCATGTCACGGAAAGCAGTAACGGCATTTATACCAGAATTTCGTCGTAATGCAGGAAGATCACGATAACGAAAGTTTTGCTTCTTAATTATTGGTAAAAAACAGTATATTGGCAAATGATCATTTAAATCTAATGTAAGAATGCCCACAATAACATCATTCGGATTATGGCTAGTAACACACAGATGGATGAGTGTTTTACTTTCAGATGTTACTCTTGTGGGTGATTGAATAACGTTTGAGCAACCGAAATATTCAACATCAAGAAAACGCCGACAGGAACGACTTTATATTAGCAAATAAATATTAAAGATACCAATTAAAAGAACTGGTAAATTTCGAGATGACATGTATTCTAGGATTTTCTTTACGTATTTATGAAATTCATCGGATGTCGCCATACGGGAGACGATAAACTGAAGCAATAAGTGACCCAAAGCATTTGATAACTATAGACTCACAATGGTCATTAACGTGTCTAAACTCTACAGGACTAAATAGACAAAGTTATCTTTAAAATAAAGTGAAGTACCCCCTCCTCTACGGTCTCTTCTGTAAACACCCTCAGACTTATACTCCGCAAAATTAACGACATCTTCATTTGAAAGCCACGTTTCCGTGAATGTCAGTATATCAAATATTTGATCCAACGAACCTAAAGCTGTTTCTACGTCAAGCCAATTATTTTGTAAGTATCTTATATTTACATGTAAGATTGACATCCTATCCCATTCACGCAAAAAGGGACCCTGCACAATATGATTAAAAGAGGTGTCTTCATGATATCAGTTACATTTGGTTCTGGCATCGCAGAAGGAATATATGTATATATATATATATATATATATATATATATATATATATATATATATATATATATATATATATATATATATATATACACAAACCTTCTACCGTGCACTGATTAAGCGGATCTTATATAGATCAGCTTCACACTGGATGCTGATTGTGCGCTCTCCCGGTGCCTTACGCTCAAACATCTGACCATTCTTTTGCCAGGCAAACTGGTAGTGTTTTTCTCCGGCTTTAACCTTCATCGTCCGAAGTAACTTCTTTTTTGCGGTGTCAGATTGTCAAGTAGATACAGATTGGAAGTCTATGTTCTTTAGTAATCCCTTCTTTGACATCCACTTGTCACGTGTAATGCGCGACACGTAGCGAATGAGCACAGCCGGAGTTTCACCTGGTTTAGGAAACAGCCTGTGAGAACCTTCTTCGTTTTGGGACAGTTCCGGTAGCTGTAGTTCAGTTGCCATAGTATGTTGCTGGTTAAGAAGGTAGGGCGAAGGAAAATAAGGTGGGAGAAGAGGAAGCGGACCCAACGCTGGTGAGGAAGGGGTTTCCTCCTCCCCTGGCCAGTGTTGTGTCCGCTTCCTCCTCTCTGACCTTCCTTTTTCTCGCCCTACCTTTTTGAGTTGCCACCGACTATTGCACATTTATTTTCCTAAGTAGGTTTTCATTATCGCCTGGTGGCAGTCCGTGTATTTCTAGGTTTTGTCGCCTACTGTACTGAGCCAGGCTGTTGAATTATTGTTTTAATTTTTTTTACCTTCTGGCTTGTCAGCCTCGATTTTTTGCACTTTTTTTTTAGCGTTATGGTCTCAGCGAATCGGCGCTTCATCTCTTTAAGTACCTCATCATATTGTTCAGACATATGCTGAACGGATGCTTCCAGCTTGTTGACAGTGTCTTTGACCAACATCAGTTCATCGACTTTGCACCAAATTACCGTAGTTCTGCCAGTTTCTTGTTGATTTCTGCAAGTACTTTCTCAAAAGCAGCTTCTTGCACAGTTTTCTGTCTTACAGCACCCTCAGCCCCTCGAAAGTTTGAAGTTTCGCAAGTTTCGCATTTCCATTTACTCCGTTCAACCTCCTACCTGGCCTTGTAGGCTGTTTTAGAAACACCAGAACATGCACCCAGATTATAACTGTAATCGCATTCCGAGAATGTTTGGAACGCTCCGTTATGAGGGAGTGAACTTTTCAGCTAAATTTAGCGGAATAGTTTTCCCCCTAAATTTAACTGTGAATTTATCGGCTAAATTTAGCGGCAATATTTCCCCGCCAGATTTAGCGGGAAAAGTCCCATAATGCAACGCGCGTGGTTACACCGACGCCGACGCCGACGCCGCTCAACCCAAAAATGGTAGCCTAAGAGCTGCGCTCGAAACAAATTACGGAAGACAAACAATATTCTCCTTAACCATGCTGAATTAACATGAGGTTGGAGTAGAGAAGAAACATCAAAACGCAGAAGAGATAGAAAATAGACAGGACGCCGTCTCAGACTCAGCTAAATTTGAGACGTCTTCCTGTGTATATTCAGTCTGTTCTAACTTTTGATGTACCTGCTCTACCCCAGTCTCAGGTTAATTCAATTGGTTAATATTCAACAGCTCGCCTGCACCCTTACAATATTTTCAATATTCTTATGTTTCCGTCTGACATTTAAAATTTGATGGAATTTTACCTTTATTTTTCCTGTTAAGTATTTACCAACGTACTCCGGTTATCGCATTTGTATTGCAATTTCTGGTTGAATACGATACTGTGGCCGATCTCCGAGGGCGGTTCTAAAACAACGAAATAAATCTTCTGGCGTTTATAGGCAGGGTTCCGTGCTTTCGGAGTTTGTTATCCGTCAAATTTTAAGAGTGTTTTACAGAAGTTTTTTTTTCTTCTTTTTTTTTCTTTTTTTTTTTTTTGCCGGTGATTCCGTGTTTATCGAATTTGATTTGGTTCGAATTCCAATTATCCGAAATTCGGAGCTTAATTTAGCAGTGTTTCATATTAAAAATAATTAAATCAATATTAACCGGATGTAAACGTATGCCAGATAAATAATAAAACGCGCTTCTATTAATTAACATTTCCTCAGCTGAATTTGGCGCCGGCGCCATTGACATTGGCAATACTAATTTACCTCACGACAAAAGTTGCACAGAAGGGTTGCGCGATAAACGTCGATAACCTAAAGTCCATAAACTACCAGAAGTAGTCGCTAGGAAACCTGTAGCCATACCATCCCATTCCATCAATCTAGCCCACGGCCGCGCGAGGTGAAGTTGTTAAGGAAGTAATAGAAAAGTGTCAACTGCCCTATTCCCTATTATATACAATCTCTATGGTTCGGAGCTTTCTCTGTTAAAAAACATAACCTCTCCTTTCTGTAATGCACAAATTGCATGTCCCAAACTGGAAACACCGAAAGTGGCTTTTGTCGTGACCTAATACGGTGACTTGTTGCCCTGAATCCACCCTGACGAGATAAGCGGTGTGACCGCTTTCGACTACAGTCCGAGATGTGAAAGAGAATTATGGTGGCATTTTCCCCAAGACAATTGACCTTGCGCTGATCAAATTGTAAAAAAAAACGCCTTTTACACCTTTTTTTTTTTTGGGGGGGGGGGGGGGGGGTCGGCATTGGCACATAAAATTCGGAGTTTGTCGGATAAATCCAAATTGACCAAAATTTCACCAGCGGGTGTTTTTCGGAGTCTTTCAAATTTATTCGAAAACACGGAACCCTGCTTACTGGCAGCTGGCGACGCCTAAAGGGGGAGCGCCGATCCAACTGATGTGCCCGACAAATGATTGTGCTGGGAGCCGCACCGCAGCGCCACTGTCTTGTCCTCCTCTTGCGGTTATTACTCTGTAGCCAACCAGATTGCGCCGTCACTCATAATGAACGCCGAAGATCCAATCAGGCAGCGAGAAGCATGAACATGCCATCGTCGAACCACTGCGCACCATCTCAGACTAGTCATCCCTGGTATATATTGTTACGAATGACAATTGATAAGGTGATAAGTTGTTTCAGTTTTAAGTTTTAGTGCCGTTACATACGGCACTAAAGATAAAACTGAAACCAGCTGAACGTTTAATGGGGCGAACTTGGGCCCAAAACAAAAAAGAGAAAGGCTAGCGTCGGAGGCGTCGATAGCGGCGTGAGAGCAGGATCAAGACTGATTCAGGCTTGTCACGCAGAGCGACTTTTGTAGCCGCGTGGGTTTCTGGAACATTTGGCCCAGAACGTTCGGCGCGTAGAACATTCGTAACTCGATCAGACGAGAAAGTCCTCGAATTTCTAGAACGCCAAGTAGAACGAATAAATAAAAGAACATTCCGCTCCCTGGAACCGAACCGAGATCCTCCGTGGGACAGTTGAGCACGGTAACCTTCGGCTGCGAACGCGTTCGCTTAGCAACGCGCGTGGCATTAAAGCCCTGCAGTTGTTACTTTGCCAGTGGAAACGGCAAGGCTTATTAGCTTCATGCTTACCGCGGCATCTTCGTCGTTTTTAATGAGTAACGCCGCAATCTGATTGGCTGCTGGGTGATAATGGGAAGCGTAGAAAAAGACAGTGGCGCCGCGGTGCGGCACCGAGCACTCTTTTGGCGCGCACATCAGTTGGATCGGAGCACTCTTTGTTTATGTGCCCCACGCTCCCCATCGCGGAGCGTCGCTACAATGTGCTCGCAATGCCACAAAAAAATACGAGACAATTCTGCCTTCGGCGCGAATATTGCACCTACCAAGCACACAGAACGCCGATTCCGCTGTGTCGCAGACTTCTGTGTCTCCAGTCGTATTTTCTTTTGTTTTACTCACTAGCATAACGGAGGTGGTCGGGCCTTGCGCCGAAAAACGCTGTCGGTTGTTCCTACATTATTCCTGTCGTTTCTTTTTTTTTTTTCATTCAAAGACTTACTATTTGTTTACTCGTTGTGTGTGTGTGCGTGTGTGTGTGTTTTTGCACTAGAGTAAGGACGGCGCGTACTGCTTCGGGCGACCATGGAACGACTAGGGCTATGCGATGTGAGCCGTCTTCGGTCTTAGCTTGTGCACGTTAAGCGTTTTTCATATTTGTTAGCTCTGCTACTCGCTACCCAGCGGTGTGGTGGACAAGCTTGTCAGAGCTTTAGTCCCCCTTCCCCGATTTCGTTGCTTTTGAAGGTTAGGTAACTTTCCGAATGAATATTTTTGCGTAGTGGTAGCAGAATTTTCATTTCTCTAATTTCCCACATTGTGTGCTCTCTACAACATTGCTGTCCTCGGCTTAGATGCATTATTTGTGGCGTCGTTAAATAACACGATATGCACTTTCTTTGAAATATGCAATGTAATAGGTGAGTATTATTTCTTAATGACACCACACTTTGGATACAACAAATCGCCGAAAAGTGCAATCCCCCTCCCCTCCTAAATATGGGATGTTGGAGAATAATTAAGTTTCTAAAATGAATAAAATGTGCGTCAGTGCTGCATTTTAAACCTCTGCGGTAGATTTCTTTATATTACTATATATTTTATTAGCGAATTATAATAGCCCACAAACGCTGGATTACTTCGCATTGCTTCGTGTCAGTAGAGTTGACAACAAGTAGCAAGAATCAAGATTGTTACTTGGAGAATAATTGCGTATTGCTGAAGCACACCTATCCCCTAGTATGCGACTGTACGTTGGAAACAATTCGGGTCACTCAGGCTGCACAAATGTCAGACTTCTACTTTCATGAAACCCAGGTTAACAACAAGCGGAGGCGCTGAATAGCGAGAGGCTTTTCCCGTCCGCTGAATTCATCAAGACGCGAAGATGTTTAAAACTAAATTTTCTTTCTATTGTTTCCAGACAATTGTTACAAGCTCGGCGTCATGCCCTTGAGATACTGCCCGACGGCTTCTCCATAAACCGGAAGACGATGGAGGCGTCCAGCCTTGGGCGTGCCTATTTGTATACACAGGAATCTCCGCTGGACCCGCTAAAACTGTTTGCTTGGCTCTTGGGGGCTCGTGTTACTCCAACCACTTCAAACATTTTCGTCACTGGCTGCTTGTTCTTTCTTCGGATCCCTATACCAAACTCCCCGCCCCTTCTCTCGCTGCTTGTGGTTCTCTGCCGTGTCTTTTTATTTGGCTTGGCGGACAGCGTCTTCGTTTTCCGTGGTTGTCGGACACCAAGTATCCAGACACCAGCTGCTCGCGAAACGCGATTGACTTCTTTCTTTTCTTCGGTGCCACGTCTCGTCTCCTCTGGCTCCTTCTACTTTTGTACTTAGTCGGGGACAGTGCCGAAAACGTTGCCGAAAACAAGTAACGAAATATGTTACTCGTTATTCGCAAATAAAATGAACGCGTTACCGGCCTACGTTACCTCAAACTAAAAGGAGCGCGTTACCGTTACCGATAAAAAGAGTAACGCACGTTACTTCTGCGTTACTTATTTAATTATGAATTAACACGTTTAACTGTTTTTACTGTACAGGCTTGCATAAGCGTCATATTTCAAGAAACATGTTCATGCAAAAACTCAACATAATTACTTTATCTTTTCCACAGTTTCACCTAAAAACTGTAAAGTAAGCCAAAAAATCACATGACTTCGCGCTTAAAGAAAGGAAAAAATTTGTAGTTTTAATTTTTGGGGTTTGGGAAGAAGTAACTAGAAAAGCAACTACGTTACCCGTTACTTGAAATAAGCAACGAAGTACGTTACCGATTACTGTTACAGAAAAGTGACGAGTACGCTACTACGTTACCGAAAAAAGTAACGCCTTACCGGTAACGCCGTTACTTGTAACGCTTTGCCGCCGACACTAATTGAAAACTTAAAAACCTGTATTTTGTTTTCTTTTTTTAGATTTTCAGGTTGCTGTTTCAACCTCTGAATTTTCTCGCTTTTGAGTCATGGATCGTCTAGAGGTAAAAAAAAAAAATCCATACAAAACTGATCGCTAGCGCCACGTCCGCGACTAGTTTTGTATCGGTATTTTTCAAGACTTCTTGAAAATGAGCATTTGGGGGAGAGGGGCCCGGGGGGGGGGGGGGGGGGGGGGGAGTTATTATAAGGTTAGAATGAATGGGATTGGCGGTTAATCAAGTTTCCCATAAGGTTCACGATTTGTGATTTTGCTCGTCTGCGTGAATGACGAGTCAATGCTTTAGGAAGAAGGAAAGATATACATAACTTTCCCCACATAAAGAATAAATTTTAATTACTTAGTTCTCTCTCTCTCTTTCAAAAAAAGACAAAATGTATTACTTTGAAAGACATCGACGTGGAATATTACGTTTTTTTTAACTATATTTAGCACAAAAAAATTTCATTTGTTGGGATCACAATTTACTTACTGTTATTTATCAAAGAGAGACACCGCCGTCGCTATTTGTGCTGATACAAACTGCTACAATACGCTTCTTTTAGCGAGATTTCTGGACATCTAGAATGCAAAAATGTGACCTTTTCATGAATGAAGGTTTTACAGGAAGTATTGAACTTTTTGCTGAACTTTCGCTGCTTTGTTTTTGTCGGAAATTAGGGTTGGTAGGCCCATTCATCAGAACGAAGTCACAACATGGGATTAAGCGACGTTCAAAAATTAGGCATCTGGTAGACTGACGTGCAATCATGAATTATCTATATTTATTGTTGTATAATAAAATATACACTAAATAGCTTTCTGCGGCCAGCAGGCTTGTAGTGGTGTACTGCCCCGTAAAAAAAGACGACACGCCTTTTTTGTTTTTGTTTTGTTCCTTCAAGCGCTTGTATTTATATACGTAGTTACATATATTTATTTTATTTTATTTAGAGGTTGCGAAGGACATTCAATGAAAGCAATAAACCAAACACTTTTGTTGGGAGTTGTGGTTTTTTCTCAGAAAATAACAACTGAACATCATCAAACTATGCTAAACCGGTTGAAAAGCAAAATTACATTGGAAACTCCTTCCCATTTACTGTTTTCATCTGAACAGTCCACGACGAAAAATGTTAACTATCGGAATCCAATTCTTAACTCGCAAACTCTCCCCAGTTACCAACGCCCATTCAAACCAATATAGAGTTGTTTTTTAAGAGTTTCTGACAGTTTAAAGAAACAGCCTTTCGAACATCGTAACTCGCCCCTGAGTTAAAGAATTCCGACGCAAAGTCGATTCCGGTTCGGCCGACGAAACATAGCACGCGAAACTTTGCTTCACACTATGCTTCGCTGAACATTGATTAATTTCCACGCGCCCCCATTGCATGATATCATTAACATGTTTTTTCCGGAATACTTCTCTCTCTCTCTCTCTCGCTTTCTTTCTCCCGACAATCCCAATCCGGATATTTGTGCCTAGAAATAGCAACAAACAACTCGCCCAGGTCGCACAAACAAAAGAGTGCGACATCGTATCGAGTCGGAAACTTTAAAATTGGTGAGCTGTTTGTATTTTAAGATATGGATGGAGATTTTATAGTCACGTTCAACTTTTTAATGCTAATGCGTCACATTACTTGACTGACGGGCTTTGGTTTATCACGTCGAGAGCCACGGTTTGGACACCGCGCGCGCTTTTTCACCTATTTCTTCGGGATACACACGCTTTCAAAATACCTTCGCCGGAGACATATCTCGGTATTCAAAGATTAAAGCCTGCATGCAGTCTTAATTTTAAGGAATCCAAAGTGCACTGCTGTCTAAACTCCGTTCTTATAAGGTGCCTGTCGATTCGTCTCATATACCTCGTCTATTACGCCAACGCCAATTGGTTCGGTGTACCGAATGCGCTGTGAGAAACAGTTTACAGATTGATCATAGCGGCTCTACAGTTGGCGAGTAGCAGTGACCTGCACATGCACCCCGCAAATACGCGCGCAGAGAAAAACCCTCATTCCGTACAGCGGTACGGCGGTTCCTCGTATTTAGACGGATTCGCTGTAAGGGAAGGCAGGTCCCGCCGCTTGGAATTAAGGCGCATCGCCACCGCCACACAGCCCCGTTGTAAGGCCAATATGCGTGTCCGGGCTGCGACGGTGGGCAGTAACGGGGTGCCTCCTAATTTTACGCTCGCCCGCGCACGTTCAGGGAACACTGGTCCGCGGGCCGACTCCAAGGCAGCGGGAGGTGGGCAGCACGGTCGCTGCAGAAACAGAGGAAGCTGCGAGGGAGCGGGGCCGCTGTATCAGAAAACATGACTACATTGACCAGCAAACTGTAGTAGCTGCTACTATCTATGGCAGCGCCAAGTCGATTGCCTCTTTACCGTCTGTCGTTTACGCCAAAGCTTTTCTTTTTTTTTTTTTTTTGCTCTCACCGGTTTTTTGGGCATGATGAGTTCTGGAATTCGGAGAGTTTGAAGAAAGTTCTAAAGGTGAGACTTACTTGGCGGGGATGTTTGAGGGAAGACAGGTGAGCTGCTCATGCTAATGGGGAAAGAAGCAGCGGTCTCGAGAGCGAGTGCACTAGGAAAGCGAGTGATTCTCTTCCCCACCCAGGTTTAATTTTTGGCCGATTAAATCAATTAAAATGTTGATGAATGTTAACTTCGCACATTTGAGGAAAACCGCTCTTGCCATTTTTTTTTTTTTTTTTTTCAAAATATATTATTTTAAAAAAGCGCGATAACAACTTTTATTTCTTTTAGAAATGAGTTGTTTATTATTTCTAGTTTAATAAAAAAAAGAAGGTTTATTTTGGATTCTGACTTACGGTGTTTGTAGATCAGTATTAAATAAAGTGACAACTTTCAATTTAGCTAGTTTGTAGCAACGACCTCAGTGGTAGCTTTGCAATCAAGTTTACTTTGCTCAAATCAATGATCAATATAGTTGCAGTCTTTTTGTGGTGTCGCGGGAATCATCGCGTCAACATTTTACGCTGTTGCAGTTATATTAACAATGGTCGGCCGTCTCTCTTTTACTGAAGACAGAAACGTTGTCCTCTCTACCCTGCAATTCTTCGGTGTTGGCACCTGGTGACAAATGTGTGTGCAATTAGTAAGCCTGGAAATCCGAAAACCTATGAAGCCTGAGCATAATGAACCGCGAAATCTAAAAATAAAATGAGGCCATGGTGCAGCAAAAATAAGTGGCCAGGCCCAAGGACGACGCTTGCTCCACTGGCGTGACTAGAGTGCGTTTAGAGATTGTCCTTCCTCTTTCGCCGCCGTCACTGCAGTGGCAGGTTGTATCTTGTGAAATCTGCCGAGAGGTGCTTCGGATTGTTGTCACCTCGAACCTGCGACACATCTGCCTCCTTGGTACCATACTAAGCTTTTACGTCGACGATATAAATAGACACGCACACTTCACCAGATATAGAATGGACCACTAAAGCAGACCGGAAAGCTTCTTGCTAACGCGGTAGGGGCCCTTTCATCCTTTTCCTAAACAAGCTTCTTCCCACACTACTCAGAAAACGGTACGTGTTTGTAAAATGCAAACCTCATGATTCACAAATGAGCCTGAAACATTCCGTACAAAGTTTGTGCATGCATGAATTGGATTTGTCTGAAGACCATTATTTTAATTATACAGGGAGATGATACACCTTCATGTGTTAAATATATGCACTCTTACTGTTTAAGTTCCATGCATGGTCACGGCCGCCCATGCTGCTTAGACAGTGTGGTTTCTAAAAGTATTTTCTTTCTGTGAAAGCTTGATCCGCCCTCTTTATCCAGTCTGCCACTGGAAAAACGTCAATATGTAGACCCGTGGTATCCTAAATTCTTCGCATTTGAACAAGCCACTCAAAAAATCGCCGTGTTACGATAAAAAGAAAATATTTGCGTCCTCAACCTGCAAGGAAGCAGCCTGGCGTGCTTTTTATTCTACAATTTACTTTGCTCGAGCTTTATAGTTCAAATTTTCTTTCGAAATAAATAGTACTACAGTAGCACTGAGTTAAATAAATTCGATTGGACGTTCGGAGACTTTGTGAAGTATTTATTTGGGTCCAGTAATTTTTGTGGCAAGTTAGACTTGTGTCTTTAATTGTGCAGAATGCGATAGAAGCCTGTCAATGCGGTATACTGAAGGGACTGAGAGAATGGCGTGGCACAGAAAATACCTCTTTCCGAGAGAGCGATCCCCTTTGAAAACAAAGTCCAAATTTTCTCTCGCTCAGTGCCTCAGAGCGGAAGTCCGTTTCAAGGTGAAACATGTACTCGGTTGGCTCTTGTCACTTCCGTCATAAAGCGAAATGGATGCAATCTGCCCGCCATGCAATGTGTTAAACTCCTGAGGGTTTTTCCGAACGACGAAAGAGTTCGTATAAAATATACTAAAAGGTTCAATGTTTCTGAGTACCACATAAACCTGGTTAAAGCTGCTTATTGCTCGTCTAATAAAGCTGCATAAATTTAAAGAGCGAAATATATTGTCGGGTTGAGTTTCTGCCGTTGCTTACATTCACACGTTAAAATACACACTGGTGGTGCTTGGAACAGGAACGTCCGAGGACGCCGAACACCCAATGAAATGGCGCGATACCCTACTGACTCTGTGCGAGACCTAAATAGCGCCGATGTAATTGACGGGGGACCGCGTGTCTCGGGAGTTCCCGTGATGCTCAAGACACGGCCGCGGTACTCTCAGGGGGGTGTGAGCTCGGTCGCCTGGTGCGCAGCCGCAGCAGCCCCACCCTCGCGGTTCACGGCTCCTCGAACTCGCAGCCACGCGAAGCTCACCCGCTGCGTGCGGACAATGATGCAACCGGAAGAATCTATACCCAACTACAACACTCTTATGGAGCGTGGTTCTGGCGCCGCCAAAGATGACGGGTGCGCGTCTTTATTTTTGTGAAGGTGACAGTCGACTGATGTCGCCTGTCCTATTCTTTTCTGGAGATGACGGACGACCAATGACAGATGTCGACCGTTTTCCGTTAAAGGACGATATGAGAAAAGAAGAAAGGGTGGTCAAGTACCTTTAGGCATTTATTTCGTTATGACGTTCATTTTGTCGCCTGTGGGCTTTCGTCTTGTATTAGAAACACATATGTTTGCAAATTCGCTCATAAAAACTAACACGTGGCGCAACCTAAAACACATAAATATAGCCTGTGATGCTTGCATGAAACTGTATGACTTTGTCAAAAGACCGGTAGCTTATAGCTAGGGTTCCGCGTTTTCGGTTTATATTTTTTCAAAATTCCGCGTGCTTTTTTCGGTGTTTGTTTTAAAATCCAATTTTCGTTTTGTTTTTCGTCGTATATTTATGCCCACAAATGTTTATCGGATTTTTTCGGTGAATATGAAATAAACACCAACGGACACTGAATCAGATGATCCTTGTAGCTCTGATATTTGTGATCACTCAAAGAATAACGGTGCAGATGCATTGAAAAAGAAATGGACACTTTATCTCGCAAATGTGTGCAACTGTAAAAGAAACAAGAAAAAAAAAAGAAGTAAAGACAAGTTCCATATGGGATGGGGGGGGGGGGGGGGTCCTATGCCCAAAAAACATGAAACTTCACCTTCTGTACATCAGGCTTACGTGATCTTATTATAGTACAAACACATGTACTTTCCCAGCTTCTCCTCGTTGATCCGCACTCTTTCTTTCCTGGTAATATGACCCTGATCTTCGAGAATGCCCCCTCAACGCTAACACTGGACACTGGCAGGCTGATGAGATGGAGTGCTGCCTGAGCCAAAATCGGCCAATCAACCAATTGTGACCCCCAAAAGAGACACGGTGCGACGTTTTGAAGCACAACACAACATGCAGAGCTTCCATCAAGCCCTTACAACGCGTTTAAAAACACGCTCGTTCACGGCGAAGTCATGGGGTATTTCGTACATCTCATTCCGATCGATGATGCGCACATTAAACCAAAACGTCGTGATGGCATCCGTGTATTCCATACATTCGGACACGTTTCGAGAGACACTGTCGTTCCACTTTTTCGCCACGGATCTGAGGGAAGGAAGGTCAAAGTGGCCTTTCCCGGTTAAAACTGAATTTAAATAATAGATTCGACGTACTTTAATTGGTTTAAATCCAAAATGCCGAAAATAAAAACTGACCTTTTTCGGTTGAAACCGAAATTCCCAAAATGGATTCGGCGTACTTTTATCGGTTTTTTTTTTCGGTTTAAACCGGTAACTCCGAACCCTACTTATAGCCACAAATTATAAATCAATAACCAAAATTGCAACACATACATTATTGATTCCGCTAACACGGAGTTAAAAAACCTTAAAACCCGGCAGTGTTAAAATAACACTGCCGCTTCTGTTATCTGCTATCGCGCCGGTTCGCCATGTTCTTCCTAACTCACTCACCATGGCTGTGCTCAAAACCTTCATAGTTACTCCGGCTGCTAATCTTACGTTACAGTCCACCTAGAAAAACGCTGGACGCGGGAAGGCTTTTTGAACGTCAAGGTACCAAACCACTACTCGAGAGTGAGGTCGAGTCAAATCCGCCATGCTCTACCTAACCGAAAACGGAACGGTGGCAGGGAACAATGGGAGAGCGCGTCGGCACATCAATGGCTGTCGCTACTTAACAAAGCGTTAATCGAGGGAATTTACGGGCAACTATTCGCGCGCATTCGAGATTTCACTCCGCGGGTCATCCGGTCGGAGGCGCGAGGATCCTTCGCTTGCTGTTGGCTGACAGTGGTCCTGGTTTCATTACACGCACCTTCCATCGCCTGAGATGACCTCTCTGTATTGCGATATTTGATTGCTTTTTAATAGAAAAATTGGTCGCGTAGTGTCATGATTCATAAATTTCTAGTTTGCTCAGAGTCAATACAGTGAGTTATCACCATATTTTGACGATCTCAGAAATCTTCTCAGGGCCCCTTTAACACCACTTCCCTTACAGTTTTGTCTAAAGCAACGGGCAACGTACCGCAAACAAACCGAAGTAAAATAACTCTCAATCTTACTTTTTTTTTTTTCGCCGACAGCAGGATAGGTGATTGTGGTTGACTAAACCGTATTTTTCATGCCGCCTTTCTTACTCGGTTCTAGAATGGCAGGAATGATAACGGGGCTCCGTTAATTTGATGCTAAATTTTTCTGGTGTTGCGTTCCACTGGCGTTATTTGAATTGTTTTCTGAACTAAAACCTTTTGATTATAATATTTCGTTATCAAATTTGAAAGTGAGCACGAATACTGACACCGATTTGTCTATTTTCTTCACGATATCAGCGATAATCCAAGCCTATTTTGTGTCGGCTTTGTCATCGCGTTGCTTTCATCGGGTTCTGGAGGGAACTGACGAAATAAGATCAAAGAAGATATGTCCACACGGATGTAATGAGAATTCGTATTGTGGACGCCAAGAGAGCGTCTTCCCCCTGGCGAAATAAGTCGCTTTCTCCAATTTGACACCGTAAAGGGGAAACAAAGAAGGAAAGAAACGAAAGCAGGATCAAGGCGCGTAGACCGACAAATAAAAATATAACTCTAAGAACAACCAAAAACAAAAAAGAAAGAGGCGGATGTGTGTTTTTTCTACAGGAGAACGTCAGAGGTCCTTCGTCGAGGGACGACAAGTTTCGGAGGCGCTCGCGTGCGCTGTTTTCACCTCCGCTCGTCACAACCTCCGATGTCTATAAAACGGTGCTAGGCCCATTCGGCTCCTTAGCCTTCGAGGAAGCGAACTGCCTCAATCACATTATCGCCTCTCGTTAGTCCTTTGTTTTAGTTCTCCTATGTTGCTCACTCCGCGGTTCTGAACAAACAACAAAAAATGAATTCCGGGTTGCGACACGTGCCCGAATCCTTAAACAAGCTCACGCCACCCCCCCCCCCCCCCCCCTCAAATAAAAAAAAAATACGGGAAATTTTTTTTACATTCTGACGCGGCTCATTGACCGCGCAAATACTGGACACCGCGTTTTTCCAGCCGAGGGCCCTCCTCCGAATACCATATACGTGGTAATTCGCGAGCACGAACGTGCGACGAAAGGCAAGATATGTTGAAGAAGCTTGGAAAATTCATGGCATCGCGCTGGCAGAACGTATTTTCTCCCTTCCCCTTAGCCGATTGGGATGGCAAAAGCTCGTTCCCGTTGCATACAGATGCGCCCAGCAATGCTGTTTTACCGGCGGGGCGGGAGTGCTGCGCGTGGAAACTGGGCGGCGAGACGAACGATGGGCCTTCTTAGCCCGAGACGTCTAGACATGCGCATATATCGGCACGCGGGCGTCGTCAACGCGCTTGATGTTGCTTGTTTCTTTTTTGATCCTTCCGGCGTGGTGTTTGGCCGTGCAGGAGATGGCGAATGCTTATGTACGTTCCTCCTGCGCGGTTTTCTTGCGGCCGTTTGCCCCGTTCTTCTCGGCTGGCTGGTTCTTCCTTCCCACCCGGCGCCATGTTTGGAAGAGCGCTCTTGCCACTATGTGGTGGATGTTCTTCGGGCGCACACGCGAATCAGAAAGTGGAAGGACGATTGTATTCGTGTACCTGGATTCTTCTGACTTTGTGAGGAATGCAAGATGAGTGGAAGGAACCTCTCTTTGAAAATAATAACATGACACACTTTTTTTTTTGTAATCGAATCGCCGGAAAATTAAAACGTGGAGCCCCTGACTGTTGTAATTACACGAATACTTGCTTCAGGACTTTCTGAGTCGCGTATTCTACTACGTGTTTACCCGGTACATAAGAAATAACAGTTTTCGGCGGGTAAACATTTTACTGTACTTTGCCCTTTATTGTTAATTTGAACTATATCGTAGTGAATTTTCACGAAGAGAGGGAAGGTTTTAAAAACGGTTTACTGTATCATCAGAAAGCACAATTTAGGTTTTTGCGTTCGTTTGCGCATGTATAATGTGGGGTTGTTTTATTTTATGCAAAACAAAATGGAGAGCACCTACTTAAGGATGCTGTGGACACCAGCATTGAAGTGTAATTTCATAAATATACAGGTATAAATGGGTAAAATATAAGCTCTTGCTTCTAAGCACCCTACTCAAAGCAGTAGGGTGCTTAGGGTGCGGAGTAGGGTGCGGTACACGTTTCTCGAAAAGAGGAACGAAAGCTCGTTCCTCGTACTGTCTAATTTTTGGAACGCGTTCTCGTTACAAGTTGAAAGGAACTCGTTGTCTTTACCGTTAAAAAAAATGACACGTATCGTAATATACACGTTACTTTTGTATATGGCTAGTTTACCATATTTAGCTATTTTGAACCAACTATTTTTATATTCATCCCATCAAATGGCAGCATACGGATTTGTACGCCTTGATGGAAGGACACCAGGGAAAGAAAACAACCGGATGCAACGTTCTATTTGTTAATATATATTCATCTTTAAAAATCCCAGCGTTTTGCCATATCCCTGTATGTAGTGGGCGATTCAGACGAGCCAAATGCACTGTAATCCGGAAAGGAGGGGCGAAGTTAAGTTTATTGCTGTTTATTAAAGGGGTATCCCACATTCCAAGAGCGTTTTACAACAACCTCGCACGTTTCAAACTAACCAAGCCCGTTGTTTGACCTTAAGAAACGTTGCTTCTCGTAGTTGCTGTCTGCAAGAGGAGCAAGTTGAGAAGAGGGTAGGGCTTTTGGAATTAAGGTCAGTCCTATAAACTATCAGTTTTTCTTTGTTAAGGTCGGATTCGTTGTTGAAATTGAAAGGGGGGTAGAACGGGAGAGGGAATAAAGGTTATTCTTTTTGTATATTTTAAATGACCACTATTCGAGGTACCAGGGTGCGTTCGACGTCTGGTAACATGGTCTTTTGTTGTAACTCTAGGTCTATTTACGGAAGTTCAACGATGGCTGTAGTCGGTCTCAGATTTCTGTGTGTATGAGGATTCGTGGAAGCAAAGAAAGTAGCTGAGTTTGATATGTCCCTATTTTTTGTCTTTTCATTTGACTATTTTTTTTTGTTGTGTGCTGCAGTTTTATGCATTGAAAAAATAATCAATGTTCTCCAGCTTACCAGCACCCAACTGCTAACAAGCGAGGACCCCACGAAATAAATATTAAAATAAGTAACAAAAAAGTCAACAAAATGCTGCTCTTAGGAAAACAAAACGGGTTTTATACTTTGCTATTGCTCTCCCTTATAAATAAAATGAAAATTACCCCACTGGACGAAAAAAAGGGAACACCGTTTCTTTTTTGATTCGAGAAAAAATGTAATGAGTTCTCGTTCCAGTTCCACCGATGAAAAATGGAACGGCGGCGTTCCTTCGTTACTCCTGAAAGGCATGTGATCCAGGAACGCCGTTTCGTACAACACTGACTCAAAGCCGCAAAACATGTGTTAAGAAACGTCGTAAATATTATTTTCACAAGTTAGGTTTTAAGCGTCGTCTCTCAATTCTTTTTTCCTGTTGACTCGATATGTGCCCAGACAAATTCTTTAAATAATACTGTGAAAAAAATACAGCAACGACATTTGAGAGTTTAGCATTCTATAGACTGTTTGATAGATCTTGTAGTTTGGATCTTTTTATCTAACAAACGTCCGAGTGGTTTTCTTTTTCAGCAAACAATTTACCCCAAATATACGGACGTACGAAAAGGAATCTTCGAAAAAGTCTGAGTTGCTACCAAGCAACGTTACACCTTGCGGCACTTCGCATTCCAGCTCTCTAGCTCGACAGCATTTCTTCTTTTCATCAAGCACACAGGACCCTCGACTAGCTTTCCCAGGGAGGTACAGAAGCAAGCTAACCTTCCTCAAATCGAGAGCAAGCATTGCCAGCAGTGTTACAGCGCTGTCGTAGGAAGCCGGGAGCTGGTAGGGTTCCATTCTTCCATGTCCCCGACTTTCTCGCTCTAAGCGTTCCTTTCGCCAGCCCATGCACATAACCGCAGGGAAATCGCACTCTCATAGATGCGGTCTCCCGGTTCACCCCCTTCTCTGCTCCCGAACGCGGGAAGCTCCCTCCTTCCCAAAGTGACCAAAGCGCAGGGACGGTGTCGCCTGGGATTCGTACTCTGCTGCCGGCCTCCTCCTGCATCTTTTTTTCTTCTTTTCTGCCATGAATAATGCACAGAAACGCACTTTCCGCATTCTGCCCCTTCCCTTTCCGCACTCTGTCTGCCTACGTCTTTTCTCAGCTGTTTTCGCCTTTCTTGTTTTGGGGCCCAAGTAACGAGAAGAAAAAGTGTATTGGTTTTGATTAAGTGAATTACTTCAAGGGCCCTTTTTTTTCCTTGGTTACTGCTTTTTCCATTGGCCTTTCGTCTGAGTGCTCTTTCTCCCATAAAAAACTAGGTAAATTAATGAACAAAACGAAGTGAGAGGAGGAAAAACGGCGTCGATATCACACTGATTTTTGTTCGGTTAAATATATAGCTCCTGGTTTCGTTTTCTATGAAATTGCGCGCATCAATTTCTTTTCTTTTTATTCTGGACTTTGAGACGATTTTACTTAAGTCCGCGCTTGTTCCGAGAGCCAGGACAAATTTAGTTATTTCGTCATTTTTCTTTTCCAGCATCATATCGCACTCTACACTAGAGGAACAAAAACAGAGAAGAACGAGTTAAGGGAGAGTATAACGCAGTGTACAAAGTTCTCACGGCGCTGACACGAAGATCCATTGATGAACACGTGACACCATGCTTGATTTGTTGTCAGGGGTGCGTGACGTCAGTTAGAACACGGTGGAGAGTTAGCGAACGACAAGGCCAAGCGACAGTTTTCGTCCTAATGCGAGGCCGGTCCAACCCCGCCAAGTGTTTTGAGCAGTGAAAGTTGAAACACATCTCCACACGCCTTTCATGCCGCAGGATGTCTCTCCTCCCTCCCCAATGTGGTCGCTTCATATGAATCTCGGGTAGAGTTTAAAATGAGGTTCCTCCTCTGGGGTCCTAATCTGGACACTTGGCAAAAAAGTCGGCAAGACATCCGGCGGCTCTAATTGGCCGGCGCCAAGGTCATGTATGGCCTTGGAAAATCACGGCCGCCAGATTTCTCGCCGACTTTTTCGCCAAGTGTCCAGATTAGGGCCCCTGCGCATAGCTTAAAGGGGCACTGACACATCAAAATCATTTTTTTTTTATTATCCGAAACGATTGAAAACGATGCCGGGACATTACCCTCAAAATTTGAAATTTGGGAATTCAGTATTTGTGAAGTAAAAAAATAATTTCCAAATGCCGAATTCGAAGTTCCCGCGCGATCGGCGCCGGTGCCTTGACGTCAAAAATTGCGGAGACCTGAGAGTCCACTTTCTTTCACCACTCCCTGCTGTTGCCATGGCGACCCAAAACGAGGAGGAAAGGAGTGCGCGGCGGCGTTACGGCGGACCGGTTTTGAGCGGTGTCGCCTGTTTTCCGTTGGAGGATACAAATCCAGGAGACGGCACCACAACGAACTCCCGATTTTTGGTATTTCAAAAAGAAGGGCCGTAGTGCGTTCGCAATTGCGTTAAAAAAACATGTTTTAGGATTGCCGTAATTAAATGTTATAGAGATGTCGCCCACAAAGCTTCTAAATTTCATGATTCTTGACGTCACCGATCAAAAGAAGCGAGGAGGCGAGAGGCGGGAAAATCAAACGGCAAAAATCAAAAGGCGCGCGCGCGCGCGGGAAAATTTTTTTTTCGGGATGCGTTTTTTTTTGCGTGTTTATGACTGCAACTTGCATCGTTTTAGACAATAAAAATAAATACGACTTTTGGGGTGTCAGTGCCCCTTTAACCTCCGAACATATTATGTTCGGTACGGTATAATAATATCTTTATTGATCGTATCCATAAATACATATGGTATAGGAGCTGGGGAAGAAAAGCTGTCTAAGCAGTTTGACTGGCCCCCAGCCCCCTAACAGGTACGCCGAGGTTACATGAGTATACTGGAATCCTTTACAAAAACAAAAGAAAACAGTTTCTTCAGGTGCAAAAAAAAAAAGAAAAGATCGACGCAGAGTAGACTCTAGACACAACATTGTTTGGGCATTATACTCTCATGTATATTGCCACGCTCGTCGGCAAGCGACCGCGCGCGCGTGGCCGAGTGGTTACCGTGCTTGACCCTCGCGCAGAAAGTCTGAGTTCGATTCCAGTAAGTGGAATGGTCTTTGATTTGTTCTTTCAACATTGCGTTCTCGTGAGTTCGAGAACATTCTCGTCTGATCAAGTTCAGAATGTTCCAGTCGCCGAACAATCTAGGCCGATTGTTCCAGAACCCAACGCGCGTACATAAGGAACTCCGCGTCCTGATCTGCAGTCAGTTTCGCCCCAACGTTCGACTCTGCTGCTACGCCGAATTCGACGCCCGCGACGCTCTGTTATTATCTTTTATACCCTTTTATTTTTTGCACAAGTTCGTCACATTGAACGTTTATTTCTTTCTGTTTATTTATTGTTTATTGGTCACCACCCGTGATATTTTGGTGGAGGTGCGCGGTACCGCATGCCCGTGCAGCGTTCCCCTCCCAGGACCCGCAGCGCAAGTCCGTTTACCGGCTCGGTGAGAAGACCACTCAGCGCGGAACCTGAAACTCGAAGCAGCCGCCGCACAAAGGGAGAGGATCCTGAGTACGGTTTGCTGCTGGACAAACCTAAGCCGAAGAAGACGACGATGGCCAACCAGTCGCAGACTACCGCCGCTGCTGCCGTCGTCTACCTACCCGTCGCTCCTCGGACACCGGCTCCCTTCCACGGCGAAAGCCACGAAGACATTGACGACTGGGTCCAACAGTATGAACGAGTGGCCCGTCCTAACGGGTGGACACCGGAACAGTGTCTGCAGAACGCTTACTTCGCCTTGGAAGCAACCGCTCGGAACTGGTTCGAGAACCCCGAAGCATCGGTCACTTCCTGGGAGCAACTCAAGGCTGAGTTGCGAAGAACGTTCACGAACCAACAGCGAAGAGAACCCGCAGAAGAGCTTGTTCAAACGAGGATTCAAGGCCCTAACGAGAGCGTCGTTAGCTTCGTGGAAGATGTCCTGCGACTGAGCAACCGCACCGACCCTGAAGCATCCGAAGCAAAAAAGCTCAGAGTCTTGATGCGCGGCGTTAAGGAAAACATTTTCGGTGGTCGTGTGCGGAGCCCGCCCACCACCGTCGAAGGCTTCATGACGGAGGCCACCTCCATCGAACGTGCCCTTCAAGCACGAGCCGCCAACTATCACCGAGTTCCCGGCATCGGTTCCTTTTCACCTTCCGGTTGCAACACCACGGACATCCACGAGATAATCCGGGACGTCATCCGGGAGGAGATCAAGAAACTTCTACCTGCCGCCGCAAGCCCAGCTTCGCCCTCAATTGCCAAGATTGTCAGGGAAGAAGTCCAGCAAGCGCTGCAGCCTGAGGTTCCCGTCAGCCATGCTCTGCAACCACCGTCGTTGAGTTACGCCGCAGTGGCCCGACGGCCACCGCCTCCTCATCGCACCTATGTCGCGCCACCTAGACGTCAGTCTTCTGCGCCGCAGCACGACCGATGCCACGACGACCAGGTCCAGTACGCCTGCCCGGAGCCTCACGCACCCCGCAAGACCGACGTGTGGCGAACGCCCGACCGACGCCCTTTGTGCTTCCATTGCGGGGAAGCGGACCACACCTACCGCCGATGCCCATACCGACGACGCGGGCTACGCGGGTTTCACCCGAACGACCCGCGGACTGTTACGACTAGCTTCCTTGGCTCCATCCTTGAGTTCGTCTTCACCTGGTGCCAACGGTGCTGGACAGTCACGTTCAGATTCCCGAGATCGGCCGTTGAGTCGTCGGACGGGTGGTGGCCTTCGCTGGGGGCTTTAAACTCAAAAAGAACGTCTTCCTGAGGCCACGAGACCACCTGGAATCGCGGGCCCTCGCAAGGAGAAACACCGGCGTACGTGTGCGTGCCTGTGTCTGTGTGGGTCTGTTGGTGTTGGGTTTCAGCAAGAACGTCGATTCCTTACATCAGCCACTGGAGCGTGGCAAGAACGTCGAGAAATTACATCATCTGCCCTTCGCTGAAAGAAGACCAGGAAATTGCCTCAGCCGCCCCCGCACTTCGGACACCTCGTGAACACTCGAACACCAGGGATGGCTCCTCCCTCTAAGAGGGCCTTCTCGCCCTCGGAGGGCTATATAACTTGGGATTGGGGAGCCAGAAATCACCGACTGCAGACTGCCGATTGCCGATTAATCAGTCGACCATGCTACTTGTATATTCACTGTATATAAAAGTTCTCCTTTAGTACTCCCACTCCAGGCCTGTTTACTCGGGGCCATGCTAGCAGCGAGCCACAGCCCCGACTCTTGGTTCCGCACCTGAGGTCGGCACCCTTCCCAACGCAACAGCCCCCGTCGCGGAGAACGCCCTATTGAGATCGACGAGTACCTGCGACGACCTCAGTCCCCCGAGCTTGCGTCCCGCCGAGAGTTCCGGTAGCCGTCACCGCGACGTCCAGCTTCGCCGATGCACCGACCACGACGTGAAACCCTGTTCCCCCTCGCTCCTCGCCGGGGAAACTAGGCGCGGTAACCCCTGGAAGTGGAGTTGCCGAGGACGACCGACGCCAAGATCCTCCACGAACGTCGGGGGGCCCCCACTGGAACGCTACCAGAGACCAAAACTACGCCGCTGCAGTGGTGTCCAATAACCTAAACGTGTCATCGACGGCCACGACGCATCTGCACTCGTGGACACCGGAGCAGACTACTCAGTCTTGAGTGGGAGGCTCTCCCGCCGCCTTCGAAAAGCCACGACGCCGTGTAATGGACCTCAAATACGAATCGTAGGAGGGCACCTTATCACACCCATAGGGAGATGCACTGCTCGCGTCGAGATCCGCGGTGAGACGTTCCCTGTGAAGTTCGTCGTTCTACAAGTCTGTTCCAGAGACGTTATTCTCGGCTTGGACTTTCTGTGTGAATACGGCGCCGTCATCGACCTTGTTGAGAACAGATAGACGCTGCGCAAGCCTGTTCCGTCTTCAGAGGAATCTCAAACAGCGTCAGCCGCCGTCCGAGTCGCTGCCGATCACGTGAACCTGCCGCCGCGATCAAGTGTTGTCGTATCCGTAGTGGCTGATGCAGCTACCTGCGGCGAAGTTGTTCTTGAAGGCAACCTTCAATTACTCTGAGAAAGAGGAATGGGCGTCGCAAGAGGAGTGGCTTAACTTCAGGATGGGCGCGCCGTGGTCTTCGTGACAAACTTTCGACAAGAAGCGCAACACCTCACGAAAGGTGCCGTTGTAGGCCACGTCGAGGAAATTCGGAACTCCGCCGAAATCGCCGCGACTGCTGAAGAATCATTCCCACCTCAGCAACATATTACGGCGCCAGCGCAGCTCGACATTGACCCCAAGCTTCCAGGCCCGAAACGACGGCAGCTAAGTGACCTCCTCGCCGAATACAGTGACTGCTTCGCGACGTCGTCAAGGGTGCGCCAAACCGCCATTGCGAAACACCGCATCGTTACCGAGGACGACGCGCGCCCTGTGCTTCGATCGCCGTACATAGTCTCAGTTAAAGAAAGGGAGGTGATCCAGGAGCAAGCGCAAGAGATGCTGAACGACGACATAATCCAACCTTCAAGCAGTCCGTGGGCCTCTCCAGTTGTACTGGTTAAGAAGAAGGACGGAACGTTTAGGTTCTGCGCGGACTACCGGCAGCTGAACGCAGTGACGAAGAAAGACGTCTATCCACTCCCCCGCATCGACGACACGTTAGACCGGCTGCGCGACTCCCGATACTTTTAATCCATGGACCTGAAAAGCGGCTACAGGCAGATCGAAGTCGACGAAAGGGACCGAGAGAAGCCAGCTTTCGTCGCGCCAGATGGGCTGTACGAGTTCAAGGTGATGTCCTTCGGACTGTGCAAGGCTCCAGCAACTTTCCAGCGTGTCATGGACACCGTACTGGCAGGACTGGAGTGGCAGAGCTGTCTTGTTCACCTCGATGACGTCGTAGTGTTTTCCAACGACTTCGACGAGCACTTGCGACGACTCCGAGCAGTTTTTCAAGCCATACGGACCGCCGGACTCACCCTGAAGCCGTCAAAGTGTCGGTTCGCCTATGACAAACTGAAGTTCCTAGGTCACGTGGTTAGTAACAAAGGCGTTCGCCCCGTCCCAAAGAAGACTCGCGCCGTCGCAGCATTTCCAGCACCGACAGACAAGAAGGCCGTGCGAAGGTTTCTTGGACTATGTGCCTACTATCGGCGCTTCATCCGGGATTTTGCAAGGATTTTCGCACCACTCACAAACCTCACAAAGGACGCCGAGAAGTTCTAATGGGCCGAGAAGCAGCAGCAGGCATTCAACGAGCTGAAGCGACAACTGCAGACTCCTCCTGTTCTAGGACATTTCGATCACGATGCGGAAACCGAAATTCACACGGATGCAAGTAACGCTGGACTTGGCGCGGTACTGGTTCAAATGCAAGACGGGACCGAGCAAGTTATCGCCTACGCAAGTCGGACACTGTCCAAGGCGGAGAAAAATTACTCCACGACTGAGAAAGAATGCCTTGCCGTCGTCTGGGCAATCACCAAGTTCCGTCCGTAATTGTACGGGAGCCCGTTCCGTGAAGTCACTGACCACCACTCGCTCTGCTGGCTTGCGAACCTTAAGGACCCGTCAGGACGCCTCGCTCGATGGAGTCTACTACTACAAGAGTTCAACATGACTGTGGTCTATAAGTCAGGCCGCAAGCACAGCGACGCCGACTGCCTGTCCAGAGCCCCCATCGAAACACCTTCCGGCAGCAGCAACGACGATGACGACGAGTGCTTCCTAGGTGCAGTGAACACCGACGACATGGCACGACGTCAAAGAGACGATCCTGAGTTGCGCGCGCTAATCGAGCACCTCGAAGGACAAGGGGGTACTGTCCCCCGTGTCTTCTCGAGAGCCCTGCCGACTTTCGTCCTCCGACAAGGTGTACATTACAAGGAGAACTTCGGAGACAACAGCACACCATGGCTGCTGGTAATCCCTACCGACCTTAGAGCGGAGATCTTCCAAGTCTGCCACGACGACCCGACGTCCGGACACCTTGGTTACAGCCGTACGCTGGCCCGAATTCGTGAAAGGTATTACTGGCCCAAGCTGCCAAAGACCGTTCACTTCTACACACGATCCTGCCACGAGTGCCAGCGACGCTAGAAACCGCCAACGAAGCCGGCAGGTCTCCTGCATCCGATCGCTCCCCCGACCGTACCGTTCCAGCAGATCGGAATGGATCCACTTCTCCTTTCCCACCATCGACGCAAAGAAACAGATGGATTATTGTCGCCACAGATTATCTCACACGGTACGCCGAAACGAAAGCCCTTTCTGTAGGGACTCTTGTGAAGGTCGCCAAGTTCTTTATCGAGTCTATCGTCCTCCGGCACGGCGCTCCCGAAGTTTTGATCTCAGACCGTGGATCATTGTTCATGGCGCAGCTGACGCAAGAAATCCTTCGTCTCAGCCCCACCAGCCATCGGCGCACAACGGCGTACCACCCGCAGACCAACGGGCTGACGGAGAGACTCAACAAGACCATCGCCGACATGATCTCCATGTACGTGGAGGTGGAGCACAAGACATGGGACGAGGTGTTGCCGTACGCCACATTTGCCTACAACACGGCCGTGCAAGAGACCACCGGGGTGACACCCTTCCAACTGGTTCATGGTCGCAAAGTAACGACAATGCTGGACGCGATGTTACCCCACGAACCGGCTGTCGACGGAAGCGACGACGCCCAGGTGGTTGCCCAACGGGCAGAAGAAGTCCGCCAGCTCGCCAGACACCGTATTCGAGCCCAACAACGTGTCGACACTGGCCGCTACAACCTCCGTCGTTGGGACGTCCACTTCCAGTCCGGAGACAGGGTGTGGGTGTGGACACCGATCCGCCGCCGTGGTCTCAGTGAGGAACTCCTAAAGCGCTACTTCGGACCGTACAAAGTACTTCGCCGACTCGGGGATATGAACTGCGAGGTGATGCCCGACGGAACACGGACTTCATCACGCCGCGCTCCACGACCGGAAGTCGTCCACGTCGTGCGCCTCAAGCCGTACTACGAGCGATAAGACTGCGACATGTGATCTTGTGCACCGCTTGATAGGATTGTGTTTCGCGAGCCTCCGTATGTTCCCATTTTTTTGTTGTTTCGCTCTGTTTTGTTGCCTTTTACGTGGCATCGAGGCGATGCCTTTTTAAAGGTGGAAATAATGCCAGGCTCGTCGGCGAGCGACCACGCGCGTGGCCGACTGGTTACCGTGCTTGACTGTCGCGCAGAAAGTCTGGGTTCGATTCCAGTCAGTAGAATGCTCTTTTATTTGTTCTTTCAACATTGCGTTCTCGTGAGTTCGAGAACATTCTCGTCTGATCGAGTTCAGAATGTTCCACTCGCCGAACAATCTAGGCCGATTGTTCCAGAACCCAACGCGCGTACATAAGGGACTCCGCGTCCTGATCTGCAGTGAGTTTCGCCCCAGCGGTTCGACTCTGTTGCTACGCCGACTTCGACGCCAGCGACGCTCTGTTATTATCTTTTATACCCTTTTATTTTTGGCACAAGTTCGCCACATTAAACGTTTATTTCTCTCTGTTTATTTATTGTTTATTGGTCGCCACCCGTGACAATATACAACAGTGTCTCAAATATGACGAATTATGCATACAATATAAGATCATTAACACCTAACGAATTCGGAGCAAATACACACGAGTAAGCATACAATTGTTTTAAAAGAATGTATTCACGAAGCTCACCTGCGGTACAATCAGTGTTGTACACGTTTCTCGTTTCTTTGTTATTTCTGGAAAACGTTTCATTACAAGTTCCATCTGTGAGAAAGGACCTGACTCCCGTTAGACTTTAGAAAATGAAACGCATTGTTAGAATATACATTACAATTGTATTTTGCAAATTAACATATTTAGTTCTAGCGAGCGATGTTTTTTTATCTTTTGAGTTCATCAAACGGCAACATATGAATTTGAGTGCCGTGATGGAAGGACACCAGGAGAAGAAAACAAGTGGAAGGTTTCATTTCTGAATTTAAGCATATTCATGCTTCTGGCGGGCGATCCAGACGAGTCAAATGTATTGTTACCCCATCTTGCACGAGCGTTTTACAACAACCTCACACGTTTAAATTTAACAATATCCCTTATTCGAACTTAAATGACATAAAGGGACTATGAAATGACCCTTTTACTTCTGCTAAAAAATGTTTATATTATACCTTCAATGTTCGCTGAACGCCGAAGAGGCGTCCATTTTTTTATTTGGTTTATTAGCTTCGACACGAAAGATTATCGAAATATAGAGTTTTTCTTCATCTCCAACTCACTAAAAAACAAGCCCCGGGGTAATTTTGACGGTCATGACGTACTCTGTCAAGGGAACCGGAAGTTATCTTGGCAGTAGGAGAATGGGAGGGGTTAGCGACGAGCTGGTGGTGTGCCGGTAGGTTTTACCACAGTTATTTGCTGAGCTGATGACGCCGATGCTACAGACATATATTCTGAATCAGCGCCTTTCACCACCGCGATAGCCATTATTTCGTAGCTGAGCGAAATTCAATTAGATTTGTTGCGCTTCAGCGACAGCATGGGACTGGTCCCATACGCCGGTCCGAAGCGGAGCAGGTCATCAGCACGACAGCCGCAACTCCGCCGCCGTCAGCCATTTCCGCGGTATCTCTAAAAAAAAGGGACGCGCTGGCACTCACTGGCGTAGCAGAAAATGCACAGAGTTTTCTATGGGCTCAAGCTTTATTAACTTTTATTTTATCAGAATGGACTCGCAGGCCAGAGTGGATGAAAAAAGAAAAGAAAAGTATGCAGTATACCGTCTTGGACGATCACGACTTTAAAACCTGAGTTTACTGATAGTACAAATTTCGCCACACGCAGTTCTCTACGATTGCGAAAGACAATGTAATCCTAGCAGAGATATAGCAACGTAGAGATATGATTTCATTATCACATAGATGTGGCGATCGTTCAAGGAATGCTAAAACTGAGCACGTCTCTCGGGTGATGAAAACGCGTCAAAATTCGCATCCTTCATACACCCCTTTAAGTACAGCACGCACCAGTCATACGTTGAATTTGAGCACACGCATGGAATACACAAAATAAGAAATCGGGGCGATGTTCGAGGACACAAACGCTAAGAAAACACCACTGTAGTCAAAGTAAGCAAAGATGACGGTACGAGCATTTGTGCTGTCTTGAGGGTGCCGTCACAATATCACCGCACGAGTAGATGGATCTCCCCTTCTAGGACGTGCTGGGTTATTATCGAAACATGCCACGTGAATTCAGTCAATAATAGCGCTCTACGTGGAACGATGAGCTTACACCACGACGACAACGTCGATCATCACAACCGACGCCATGTTTTTCAGCAGACAGGTGGCTATGCTCGGCGCAGTCTGACCTTTTTCTTGCTTCGTTTACCACATAATACATGGCGTATAGCTCCGAGCATTCCAAAATTCGACAATTTCCGTCTCATCGCTAATTGTTCAACACAATGTGGATAAGAATATTCTTTAACTTTTATTAAACATTCGCTGGCAATTTACTGTTTAATATTGCAGTGCTGGTGAGGTAGGCTCTGGTTGAATAGGCGATGTAGACTTGAATGATGGGCCGTGGCGCCACGGATGCATCGCAGTGAAAGGAAAGAAAGCTTTTGAAGAAAAGAAGGTATAAAATGGTCCGCTTTTCTTATAAAGGTTCTATATCGATATTCGTTTTGCCTCTCTATTCTCTTGTTTTGGTTTTCTATTCACATCTTTTACGACGTACGGTGGATGAAATTCGATTTCAAATCATTTCATGGTCTTTTTAACAACAGTTGCTGCTCGATGTTGCTGTCCGCAAGATGATGAAGTGGAGAAGGGGGTTGGGCTTTTGGAAGGTGAGTCTTAAAAAATTCTAGTACTTCGTGAAGGTTGTATTCGTTGTTGAGTTTGAAGGTGGAGGAGAAGGGGAGAGGGAATGAAGGTTAATTTTTGTGTCGTTTAAGAGTGCACTCGGTGTCTGGTACCTGTTCATTTGTTGTAGCTGTAGGCTCTTTTGTGGGAGTTCAGGGATTGCTGTAGTAGGCCGTAGTTTCTGGGTGTCTAGGGATTCGTGGAAGTAAAGAATGTAGCTGAATTTGAGACGTCCCTCTTTCTCCGTATTTTCCTTCGACTAAAACGTTTGCTTTTAGTACCGCAGTCTGGGGCACTGAATATGTCTGTGTTTGTTCATAATTCCTACAGATTTACCCAGTTTAGAACAGAGTTTTTCTACGTGGTTGTTCCAGAACATTGTATCACAGAAAATAACTCGAAGTGGTTTAACACTATCTACAAATTCAATGTGCGAAGACCCAAAGTTGAGAGGATTGTATAATCTATCACTCGAACCACGTAGGCGAAATATTATTGTTTTTGTTTTCAACACATTAGTATTTAAACAATTCACTTCAGTTCATGTTTTTTAACTTTATAAGAAACGCATTAGCTTTATTTATGAGAGCCGCTTCGGATGAATTTGAAAAAAAAAAAAAAAAAAAACTTTTGTCGTCCGCCTAGATAATATATTTCCAACTTGAATCGATTTTTACCATGTCATTTATATATAACAAAAAAAAAAAGAAGTCGTCCGAGGATGCTTCTCTGGGGAACTCCTGATAATATACTTCATCGTCTAAAAAGTGAAAGAAGAAATATGCAACCTGCGAAACCGCCAGAGATACTTCTCCTCGTGTATTTTCCGTTTCAGACGGAGGTACTTTAAAGTTTTTGCTATTTTTATCTTACTGTTTTGTCAGAGACGTAATGAACTCAAGAATCTCGGAAGCTATTTTTGTACGCGACTGCATTGTACAACACGCTGCGACTGAAATATTTTCTATTACGCACGGGTGAGCACCATCCGCTTCGGCGATGCACAGCAGTAGAACTCAATCCTTGATGGTCAAAAGCCCATGAACTCTAGCATAAACTAAATCAAATAGATATTGGAGCGGAATATTACTGAAACTAATGACAGGCTCTCATCTACTGAAACTAAAGTTGAAGCAATTAGGGATTCTGTTCTTTTTTTCAAGCTCGAAGCGTGTGAGAAATTTGTTCAGCACCTCAGTAACCAAGTTTTGACGTATAGTGCAAGAATTGATAGCTTAGATAACAACAGAGAAAGTAGTATAATATGCACGGACTTGACGAGGCCGCGTCTGAAACCCACGCTCAGCTAAAAGAAAAAAATAATCGTAGAATTCAAATTTTTGAAAAACAACTGGGTGCAAAGGTGTCTTCTACTGAAAAAATTTATTGGCTTGGGAGACAAGAAGGGAAAGCTCGGCCGGTACTTTAAGAATTTCCTTCTCGTAACGCAAAAAACTGAAGTCATGCGGAACACGTACAAGCTGAAAGGCTCCGTTTTGTCTTTATGGGATGACTAGTTTGTGGAAGTAAGGGGTAAACGTCGTCACATTTAGGTACACGCGAAAACTAAAAAGGAGGATCCCAACCGTGAGCTCAAATTAATTTATGACAAACTTTTCAACAGTAGCCTGTTACTTGGGATGCTCAAAAAAAGGAAGTTGTCGCTTTGAAGTGTACTTGACGCCCAAATGCTACCAGGAATATTGATCGGACAAATGTTATAGTGCTTTGAACTGAAGAAGTGTGAAATATAAAATTGTAGGGCCCTTCCACTTCACGTGAAGATGGAGGACCAGTGAAGCTGTTATCGTCGCGACGTCTAGGACGACCTCAAGGACGACTTCTAGGACGACCTCAAGGACGACCTCGAGGACGACGCTTAGAGGACGACGTCTAGGACGACCTCAAGGACGACTTCTAGGACGACCTCAAGGACGACCTTGAGAACGACGCTTAGAGGACGACGTCTAGGACGACCTCAATGACGACTTCTAGGACGACCTCAAGGACGACCTCGAGGACGACGTTTAGAGGACGACGTCTAGGACGACCTCAAGGACGACTTTTAGGACGACCTCAAGGACGACCTCGAGGACGACGTTTAGAGGACGACGTCTAGGACGACCTCAATGACGACTTTTAGGACGACCTCAAGGACGACCTCGAGGACGACGCTTAGAGGACGACGTCTAGGACGACCTCAAGGACGACTTTTAGGACGACCTCAAGGACGACCTCGAGGACGACGCTTAAAGGACGACGTCTAGGACGACCTCAAGGACGACTTTTAGGACGACCTCAAGGACGACCTCGAGGACGACGCTTAGAGGACGACGTCTAGGGCGACCTCAAGGACGACTTTTAGGACGACCTCAAGGACGACCTTGAGAACGACGCTTAGAGGACGACGTCTAGGGCGACCTTAAGGACGACTTCTAGGACGACCTCAAGGACGACCTCGAGAACGACGTCTAGGACGACCTCAAGGACGACTTTTAGGACGACCTCAAGGACGACCTTGAGAACGACGCTTAGAGGACGACGTCTAGGACGACCTCAAGGACGACTTCTAGGGCGACCTGAAGGACGGCTGTCGACCTCAAGGACGACCTCGAGGACGACGGGAGAGCGTCGCGACTCGAGAGCGCCTGCCATTAGAGCGCGCGTCACGAGAGCGCATGTGCGCGCCTTGTTTTCTCGAATCGAACGCCTTACGTCATTTTATTGGCTGAGCACGCAGACCTGTGGGAAGTCTAAAAAATACAATTTCCGCAAACTAGTAATGAAGACGCAAGATACAGAGTTTCGGAAATATAGTTGTTTATCAATTTCCGTTCCATAGTACTAAAAAAAAATTTCAAAGACTGAATGATTGCGCGACACCGCGGAGGTACTCTATTCGTTGTTGAGTTTGAAGGTGGAGGAGAAGGGGAGAGGGAATGAAGGTTAATTTTTGTGTCGTTTAAGAGTGCACTCGGTGTCTGGTACCTGTTCATTTGTTGTAGCTGTAGGCTCTTTTGTGGGAGTTCAGGGATTGCTGTAGTAGGCCGTAGTTTCTGGGTGTCTAGGGATTCGTGGAAGTAAAGAATGTAGCTGAATTTGAGACGTCCCTCTTTCTCCGTATTTTCCTTCGACTAAAACGTTTGCTTTTAGTACCGCAGTCTGGGGCACTGAATATGTCTGTGTTTGTTCATAATTCCTACAGATTTACCCAGTTTAGAACAGAGTTTTTCTACGTGGTTGTTCCAGAACATTGTATCACAGAAAATAACTCGAAGTGGTTTAACACTATCTACAAATTCAATGTGCGAAGACCCAAAGTTGAGAGGATTGTATAATCTATCACTCGAACCACGTAGGCGAAATATTATTGTTTTTGTTTTCAACACATTAGTATTTAAACAATTCACTTCAGTTCATGTTTTTTAACTTTATAAGAAACGCATTAGCTTTATTTATGAGAGCCGCTTCGGATGAATTTGAAAAAAAAAAAAAAAAAAAACTTTTGTCGTCCGCCTAGATAATATATTTCCAACTTGAATCGATTTTTACCATGTCATTTATATATAACAAAAAAAAAAAGAAGTCGTCCGAGGATGCTTCTCTGGGGAACTCCTGATAATATACTTCATCGTCTAAAAAGTGAAAGAAGAAATATGCAACCTGCGAAACCGCCAGAGATACTTCTCCTCGTGTATTTTCCGTTTCAGACGGAGGTACTTTAAAGTTTTTGCTATTTTTATCTTACTGTTTTGTCAGAGACGTAATGAACTCAAGAATCTCGGAAGCTATTTTTGTACGCGACTGCATTGTACAACACGCTGCGACTGAAATATTTTCTATTACGCACGGGTGAGCACCATCCGCTTCGGCGATGCACAGCAGTAGAACTCAATCCTTGATGGTCAAAAGCCCATGAACTCTAGCATAAACTAAATCAAATAGATATTGGAGCGGAATATTACTGAAACTAATGACAGGCTCTCATCTACTGAAACTAAAGTTGAAGCAATTAGGGATTCTGTTCTTTTTTTCAAGCTCGAAGCGTGTGAGAAATTTGTTCAGCACCTCAGTAACCAAGTTTTGACGTATAGTGCAAGAATTGATAGCTTAGATAACAACAGAGAAAGTAGTATAATATGCACGGACTTGACGAGGCCGCGTCTGAAACCCACGCTCAGCTAAAAGAAAAAAATAATCGTAGAATTCAAATTTTTGAAAAACAACTGGGTGCAAAGGTGTCTTCTACTGAAAAAATTTATTGGCTTGGGAGACAAGAAGGGAAAGCTCGGCCGGTACTTTAAGAATTTCCTTCTCGTAACGCAAAAAACTGAAGTCATGCGGAACACGTACAAGCTGAAAGGCTCCGTTTTGTCTTTATGGGATGACTAGTTTGTGGAAGTAAGGGGTAAACGTCGTCACATTTAGGTACACGCGAAAACTAAAAAGGAGGATCCCAACCGTGAGCTCAAATTAATTTATGACAAACTTTTCAACAGTAGCCTGTTACTTGGGATGCTCAAAAAAAGGAAGTTGTCGCTTTGAAGTGTACTTGACGCCCAAATGCTACCAGGAATATTGATCGGACAAATGTTATAGTGCTTTGAACTGAAGAAGTGTGAAATATAAAATTGTAGGGCCCTTCCACTTCACGTGAAGATGGAGGACCAGTGAAGCTGTTATCGTCGCGACGTCTAGGACGACCTCAAGGACGACTTCTAGGACGACCTCAAGGACGACCTCGAGGACGACGCTTAGAGGACGACGTCTAGGACGACCTCAAGGACGACTTCTAGGACGACCTCAAGGACGACCTTGAGAACGACGCTTAGAGGACGACGTCTAGGACGACCTCAATGACGACTTCTAGGACGACCTCAAGGACGACCTCGAGGACGACGTTTAGAGGACGACGTCTAGGACGACCTCAAGGACGACTTTTAGGACGACCTCAAGGACGACCTCGAGGACGACGTTTAGAGGACGACGTCTAGGACGACCTCAATGACGACTTTTAGGACGACCTCAAGGACGACCTCGAGGACGACGCTTAGAGGACGACGTCTAGGACGACCTCAAGGACGACTTTTAGGACGACCTCAAGGACGACCTCGAGGACGACGCTTAAAGGACGACGTCTAGGACGACCTCAAGGACGACTTTTAGGACGACCTCAAGGACGACCTCGAGGACGACGCTTAGAGGACGACGTCTAGGGCGACCTCAAGGACGACTTTTAGGACGACCTCAAGGACGACCTTGAGAACGACGCTTAGAGGACGACGTCTAGGGCGACCTTAAGGACGACTTCTAGGACGACCTCAAGGACGACCTCGAGAACGACGTCTAGGACGACCTCAAGGACGACTTTTAGGACGACCTCAAGGACGACCTTGAGAACGACGCTTAGAGGACGACGTCTAGGACGACCTCAAGGACGACTTCTAGGGCGACCTGAAGGACGGCTGTACGACACGAGAGCGCACGACACAAGAGCGCAGACAAGAGAGCGCGCGACAGGAGAGCGCTGCGACACGAGAGCGCACGACGGGAGAGCGCCGCGACACCAGAGCGCACGACGGGAGAGCGTCGCGACTCGAGAGCGCCTGCCATTAGAGCGCGCGTCACGAGAGCGCATGTGCGCGCCTTGTTTTCTCGAATCGAACGCCTTACGTCATTTTATTGGCTGAGCACGCAGACCTGTGGGAAGTCTAAAAAATACAATTTCCGCAAACTAGTAATGAAGACGCAAGATACAGAGTTTCGGAAATATAGTTGTTTATCAATTTCCGTTCCATAGTACTAAAAAAAAATTTCAAAGACTGAATGATTGCGCGACACCGCGGAGGTACTCTAGCATGCACCTTTGGTCGTACTCTTCAACCAGCTTGCTCAGATTCTTTGCTACGCGGACGTAGGTGGCCTTGCTGCTCCTTTGAGGCTCTCCGCGAAGTACATCTGCCAGCTTCTGCTCTGTCAAGCTCTGCTCCCTTACGAATGCGGCCACTAGCTTGTACGTGTCCGGATGATGCAGCCCCAAGGACTTCTGGAATGCATTGTGCCAGGACTCGACGTGGTTGTTGGTCCTCGGGAGCCCTTCGGTGATCCGTTCGTAGCAGCTCCAGAAGTCAGGCGGGAAAAGTGCTGGCCTACGCGAGCGGCTCCTTCCGATGCTGGAGCCCACGTACGTCCTCTCGAAGTAATCGAACATTTTGTTGAGGCCGTCGTCTGTTGAGGGAGCATCGTCTTGGAGCTCTTCCAGTCCTGGACATAAACAAACGCAAAATGCTGATAATTACAAAAGCAATGTACATAAATTCTTAAACTAAGACCAGATTTAACGAGAACCAATCCAGACAAGTAACGGAAATCAGTCTTGCACGACGTTGATATGACAACGAGGCTGGCAACGCACGAGGCCTTGCCCGCCAGTACTAAAAATTCTCTTTACCTCGCGCAATGTCACCGGGTCGAACAAACGCCAGTGCCGGTATCATGCTCACTCTTCTTCGGAAGTCACCGTCCTCACGATATCTGCGTAGAAAATTTCATACCTGAGAGGTCAATAATTACTTGTTATTTTGACTGATTTACCTGACGATGAGGTGCTCCTCCTGCATCCTACGAACAAACGACTGTTTTAGGTGGAAGAAGCAGCCCGTCACTTTGGCTGTCGGGAACACCGACTGAAAAGCTCGCTTGGCCGCCACTTCAAAATCCATCATTAACGTCTGAGGTGACAGTCGGGGGCAAAGTTCCTTGAGTGTCCTGAAAACGCGCCCGTAGGCTTCCTGGCTCCGTTTGGTCATCAGGCAGTAGACTAGCGGTAGCACCTTGCCATGAACAAGTCCGTGGATGGTATAGACCTGCAAAGTAAGGGCGCACTATTTTGGAAGCGACACGATGAGATGGAAGCGTCACACTGTAGTCACATACAAATTTTTAGAACAAAAATTTAAAGCCGCCAGGTCTTACATATGTAGAGCAACATAGGCGTGCGTCGTACCTGAAGGAAGAGCGACGGCGAGACGTCGAAAGTGCCATCGGCGAACCAGTCAGCGTACTGGCTGAGGAGTCGAAGGTTCTCGTCCGTCGCAAACATGAATAGGCGATCTTTGTTTTGTGCGCCAGAGTCATACAGCAAGAACGATCGCCCGTCTGGAAGCGATTCAAGCCAGCTGGGGAGGTCGATCTCGTGAATATGCTGTGGAGCAGGCAGCGGCATGTTTAAGGCGCGGCGTGCCCTTTGTGCTGAGCGGGCCAATGCGCTTACCGAGGGAAGCTTCAGCCGCTCAGAACCTGTAATTAAATCGTCAATTTTCTGCACTTAGGAACACCACGAAAGTATTTGGGGCTGCTGGAGAGAGAGAGTGAGAAAACAAACTTTTATTTTTATCCTTTTTAGTTTAGGTCGTTGTCTATAAATTTATAGGATTCCTTGCGATGACGACGACCACGATTATCTAAAGAACTTGTTTAGTTAGAATCCTGGTGAAATATCTCTGCTTACTTGTTAGGCCACTGGTAGCTTGCGCAATCATCATTCGCGGTTGATAATCGGTTGTCCTGGCTTTCTCCTTGACCGCAGCAATCACTTCCTCTGCCCGACAGACATCGGGATTCGGCAGGTGACCCTGGTGCTCGCCGGTGGTCTGCGCAAGTGTGCAGATATATTAAAAGTATGTTATTATAAAAATGGCACACTGAAGGCGACTCGGTGGTGGCACTCTGAAGGCGGCGTCGTAATAGCTCAATCGCATAATCGAGTTCTGACAAATCAAAAATTCTAGAGACAGAAGTTTTATGGTACAATAACCGTTTGCTTACCTTGACGAGGGTCAGTGCATTGTCCCACCCCGCTGTTGTGGCTCGACCGCTGCAGCTTTTTTTCGAGCACCTCCATGTCCTCTGTCCGGTGTTCTCGTTCAGTCTATCCAGGCGATAGGAATAACCATTGTGTTGCAAAAGTGGATGATCTTTCTTGGACTTTGTGATCGATAGCATTTCCACGTCCAGAACAGCACTCCGTTGGAAGATCCGACTTAGTCGTCACGAACGCCCGCAGTGCCCAGCTCCCCTTTTATATTCGCCTCTATACCCACGGTTGACGATTGATTAACCTTGGAAGGGTTTCTCCCAATAACGATAGGTGTTATTGGTGGACAGTTTGACCTTTGTTACGTATGAACAAAGGCCGACCGACATGGAAGTTGTAACCCCTTTCACCGTATCTCCAGAATCGTGTCCCGGAACTTCGCGTGTGCCTCCTTAGAAAATTCGGGTTAAACCTGAACGTTTAAATTAACCCGCTTTCCAGTGAAAGAACACACAGGTTGTCCTCTCCAATGCTTGTATTTCTTTCGTTCAGGTTTAGTGCGACGAAGAGATCGTCTTTCCATTGTTCTCCAAAGTTATTTTCGAACCTGTGAAAAGAAGCAGCCCTTTGTTCAGAGATAAGTGGAAAGGGAAAAAGGTCTTAGGGTTCACGTTCTCATGAACTGCATTCAATTTTTCAGTGTCAAACGTTCTTCAAACAATACAGTTAATGTCCTGGCGAGCTGGGGATAGTTAATCATGATGTGCAAACGCGAAAGTGAGGCGGAAAATTTGGATACCATGAAGCCGAAGAAAAACTACAGAAGAAGACGTCTCTAACGCAGCTAACCCGTTTTTAGCAGGACCAAAACGTTTTACGGAATATGACCTTGTCCTTTTTGTTTTTCTGTGTGTCCGGTAATTCCAAAGGGTATGTCCGCGGAATGTTTGGTTACATTTTACGGCGTTTAGCCGTACAATTGTATTTTTTAAACTTCCCACAGGTCTGCGTCCTCAACCAATAAAATGACGTAAAAATCGTTCTATTCGAGAAAACAAGGCACGCACATGCGCTCTCGTGACGCTCGCTCTAATGGCAGGCGCTCTCGTGTCACGACGCTTTCCCGTCGTGCGCTCTGGTGTCGCGGCGCTCTCCCGTCGTGCGCTCTGGTGTCGCGGCGCTCTCCCGTCGTGCGCTCTCGTGTCGCAGCGCTCTCCTGTCGCGCGCTCTCCCGTCGGCGCTCTTGTATCGTGCGCTCTCGTGGCGCCCTTCCCTGAAGGACGACGCTTAGAGGACGACGTCTAGGGCGACCTCAAGGACGACTTTTAGGACGACCTCAAGGACGACCTTGAGAACGACGCTTAGAGGACGACGTCTAGGACGACCTCAAGGACGACTTCTAGGGCGACCTGAAGGACGACGCTTAGAGGACGACGTCTAAGGCGACCTCAAGGACGACTTTTAGGACGACCTCAAGGACGACCTTGAGAACGACGCTTAGAGGACGACGTCTAGGACGACCTCAAGGACGACTTTTAGGACGCCCTCAAGGACGACCTCGAGAACGACGCTTAAAGGACGACGTCTAGGGCGACCTCAAGGACGACTTCTAGGACGACCTCAAGGACGACCTCGAGAACGACGCTTAGAGGACGACGTCTAGGACGACCTCAAGGACGACTTTTAGGACGACCTCAAGGACGACCTTGAGAACGACGCTTAGAGGACGACGTCTAGGACGACCTCAAGGACAACTTCTAGGGCGACCTCAAGGACGACGCTTAGAGGACGACGTCTAGGACGACCTCAAGGACGACTTTTAGGACGACCTCAAGGACGACCTTGAGAACGACGCTTAGAGGACGATGTCTAGGACGACCTCAAGGACGACTTCTAGGACGACCTCAAGGACGACCTTGAGAACGACGCTTAGAGGACGACGTCTAGGACGACCTCAAGGACGACTTCTAGGACGACCTCAAGGACGACGCTTAGAGGACGACGTCTAGGACGACCTCAAAAACGACTTTTAGGACGACCTCAAGCACGACTTCTAGGACGACCTCAAGGACGACCTCGAGGACGACGCTTAGAGGACGACGTCTAGGACTACCTCAAGGACGACTTCTAGGGCGACCTCAAGGACGACGCTTAGAGGACGACGCTTAAAGGACGACGTCTAGGACGACCTCAAGGACGACTTCTAGGACGACCTCAAGGACGACCTCGAGAACGACGCTTAGAGGACGACGTCTAGGACGACCTCAAGGACGACTTCTAGAACGACCTCAAGGACGACGCTTAGAGGACGACGCTTAAAGGACGACGTCTAGGACGACCTTTAAGGACGACTTCTAGGACGACCTCAAAAACGACCTCGAGGACGACGCTTAAAGGACGACGTCTAGGACGACCTGAAGGACGACTTCTAGGACGACCTCAAGGACGACGCTTAGAGGACGACGTCTAGGACGACCTCAAGGACGACTTTTAGGACGACCTCAAGGACGACTTCTAGGACGACCTCAAGGACGACCTCGAGAACGACGCTTAGAGGACGACGTCTAGGACGACCTCAAGGACGACTTCTAGGACGACCTTAAGGACGACCTCGAGGACGACGCTTAAAGGACGACGTCTAAGACGACCTCAAGACGATTTCTAGGACGACCTCAAGGACGACCTCGAGGACGACGCTTAGAGGACGACGTCTAGGACGACCTCAAGGACGACTTCTAGGACGACCTCAAGGACGACGCTTAGAGGACGACGCTTAAAGGACGACGTCTAGGACGACCTCAAGGACGACTTCTAGGACGACCTCAAGGACGACCTTGAGAACGACGCTTAGAGAACGACGTCTAGAACGACCTCAAGGACGACTTCTAGGACGACCTCAAGGACGACGCTTAGAGGACGACGTCTAGGACGACCTCAAGGACGACTTTTAGGACGACCTCAAGGACGACTTCTAGGACGACCTCAAGGACGACCTCGAGGACGACGCTTAAAGGACGACGTCTAGGACGACCTCAAGGACGACTTCTAGGACGACCTCAAGGACGACCTTGAGGACGACGCTTAAAGGACGACGTCTAGGACGACCTCAAGGACGACTTCTAGGACGACCTCAAGGACGACCTCGAGGACGACGCTTAGAGGACGACGTCTAGAACGACCTCAAGGACGACTTCTAGGGCGACCTCAAGGACAACGCTTAAAAGGACGACGCTTAAAAAACGACGTCTAGGACGACCTCAAGGACGACTTCTAGGACGACCTCAAGGACGACCTTGAGAACGACGCTTAGAGGACGACGTCTAGAACGACCTCAAGGACGACTTCTAGGACGACCTCAAGGACGACGCTTAAAGGACGACGTCTAGGACGACCTCAAGGACGACTTTTAGGACGACCTCAAGGACGACTTCTAGGACGACCTCAAGGACGACCTCGAGAACGACGCTTAGAGGACGACGTCTAGGACGACCTCAAGGACGACTTCTAGGACGACCTCAAGGACGACCTCGAGGACGACGCTTAAAGGACAACGTCTAGGACGACCTCAAGGACGACTTCTAGGACGACCTCAAGGACGACCTCGAGGACGACGCTTAAAGGACGACGTCTAGGACGACCTCAAGGACGACTTCTAGGACAACCTCAAGGACGACCTCGAGAACGACGCTTAGAGGACGACGTCTAGGACGACCTTAAAGACGACTTCTAAGACGACCTCAAGGACGACCTTGAGAACGACGCTTAGAGGATGACGTCTAGAACGACCTCAAGGACGACTTCTAGGACGACCTCAAGGACGACGCTTAAAAGACGACGTCTAGGACGACCTCAAGGACGACGTTTAGGACGACCTCAAGGACGACTTCTAGGACGACCTCAAGGACGACCTCGAGAACGACGCTTAGAGGACGACGTCTAGGACGATCTCAAGGACGACTTCTAGGACGACCTCAAGGACGACCTCGAGGATGACGCTTAGAAAACGACGTCTAGGACGACCTCAAGGACGACTTCTAGGACGACCTCAAGGACGACCTCGAGGACGATGCTTAGAGGACGACGTCTAGGGCGACCTCAAAGACGACCTCGAGAACGACACTTAAAGGACGACGTCTAGGACGACCTCAAGGACGACCTTGAAAACGACACTTAGAGGATGACGTCTAGGACGACCTCAAGGACGACCTCGAGGACGACGCTTAGAGGACGACGTCTAGGACGATCTCAAGGACGACTTCTAGGACGACCTCAAGGACGATCTCGAGGACGACGCTTAGAGGACGACGTCTAGGACGACCTCAAGGACGACTTCTAGGACGACCTCAAGGACGACCTCGAGGACGACGCTTAGAGGACGACTTCTAGGACGACCTCAAGGACGACCTCGAGGACGACGCTTAGAGGACGACGTCTAGAACGGCCTCAAGGACGACTTCTAGGACGACCTCAAGGACGACCTCGAGGACGACGCTTAGAGGACGACGTCTAGGACGACCTCAAGGGCAACTTCTAGGACGACCTCAAGGACGATTTCGAGGACGACGCTTAGAGGACGACGTCTAGGACGACCTCAAGGACGACCTCGAGGACTACGCTTAGAGGACGACGTCTAGGACGACCTCAAGGACGACTTCTAGGACGACCTCAAGGACGACCTCGAGGACGACGCTTAGAGGACGACGTCTAGGACTACCTCAAGGACGACCTTGAGGACGACGCTTAGAGGACAACGTCTAGGACGACCTCAAGGACGACTTTTAGGACGACCTCAAGGACGACCTCGAGGACGACGCTTAGAGGACGACGTCTAGGACGACCTCAAGGACGACTTCTAGGACGACCTCAAGGACGACCTCGAGAACGACGCTTAGAGGACGACGTCTAGGACGACCTCAATGACGACTTCTAGGACGACGCTTAGAGGACGACGTCTAGGACGACCTCAAGGACGACTTTTAGGACGACCTCAAGGACGACCTCGAGGACGACGCTTAGAGGACGACGTCTAGGACGACCTCAAGGACGACTTCTAGGACGACCTCAAGGACGACCTCGAGGACGACGCTTAGAGGACGACGTCTAGGACGACCTCAAGGACGACTTCTAGGACGACCTCAAGGACGACCTCGAGGACGACGCTTAAAGGACGACGTCTAGGACGACGCTTAGAGGACGACGTCTAGAACGGCCTCAAGGACGACTTCTAGGACGACCTCAAGGACGACCTCGAGGACGACGCTTAGAGGACGACGTCTAGAACGGCCTCAAGGACGACTTCTAGGACGTCCTCGAGGACGGCGTCTCGGACGACATTAGGGATGACTTCTAGGACGAGCTCAAGGATGAGGCTTATGACGACCTCGGACGACCTCGAGGACGACTTCTAGGACGACCTCGACGATGACGCCTAGGACGACCTCGAGGGCGACCTCAAGGACGACTTCTAGGACGACCTCAGGGACGATGCCTAGAGATGATATCAAGGGATCAGGACCTCACTATCTAATAATTCCAAGGAAGGCTGACGCACGCTGGTTGACCCCTCTTTTTGTTTTCATTTATTCATACTTGCCACAACCAAAGGGGTGTTTTCTGTCGACATGTGAGGACGCATTTTTTCTCAGACCGTAGCGTATAACAGCTTCGCTGTAAAAGTGGAAGATCTGTTCGGAATGATTAGCTCCGTGCAAGCGGATATAGTCCCTGGAACAGTCTTGGTTAGGTCGTCCTATATCAAACCACATGGTATTTTCTAGCTCGGTTAACGCCTATAGATAAATAGGTCATCACAGAGAGGAAGGGGCCTGATACCGGTGCGAAGCTCCTTGAGAAGCTATCGACTAGATATTCCAGGTAATACCGTAATACAACACTGTGGCGTAGGGTTGGCTTGACCGATAATAACCATTTCACTGTTGGAGTGTTCTACAGACCTCTTAACTTACGTCCTGCTGCCATTGAGGCGCTTCACGACCTTGTATTTAGCATTTGCATGGATTGCGTCGTAAGTGGTGGCGATAATAATTTACCAGATATGGCATGAAGTGATGAAAACCCTTAATGTAGATCTCCGAGTCGACTAAATTTTGATCTAAGGTGCTTGGTGGACAGATTAGCTCTTACGCAATATATACTTGAACCTACACGAAACTCAAACTTACTTGACTTGTCCTTTTATAATTGCCCAACTGTTGTTGAAAAAAAAACAAAAACGATTTTAAACTTCGTATTTTTGACCTCATTGCTGTTGTTTCGAACCTTAGCTTTCGGCTTGCCCGTTAAAGGAAAAAAAATATTAGTACAAATAGAAAATTCAGTTTTACGAAAACAAAGATTATGAAGTGATGTGTTCCGAGCTACACAGTCATTTCATCTGATTGTGCAGGATGGATCGGTGTTGTTTAAATGGTCGATTGCAGTTTAACAGAAAAATACGTTCCTAGCATAGACTCATCGAAGCTAAAAGGAGGGAAACCATGCATCATCGGTTGCCTGCTGCGTCCGATAAGAAGCGCAATCGCGTGTACGCGCTGTATAAGAAGAACAACTCGGAACACAGCCTAGATAAGCTAAAATAACTCCCGTTGAAGTATGATATTACAGCAAGGCAAGCAAAAGAAGATTACTTACAACGGCTAAAGGACGGGATAAAAAGGAATAGCAAACAGTTTTGGAAATATCTGAGGCGCTGCGGCAATGATCAGCTAAGTATAGCAGATGTCGTGGTTAAGAACGAAACAATTACCAATGACCAGTAAAAAGCAGAAGCCTTCAACAAATATTTTCAGTCATTATTTTACCTACCGATAATGTACCCTATGATAGATGCTCGAACTCGTTCAGCATTATGAACCAATTGATAATGTGGAGGCTTGCGCTAGTTCGTCGGCAGTTACCTGGGCAGAAGTAGAGTAAAATTAAGTCTCCAGTATCACTGCGTAACGTAAAAAGAACACGGATGCATGGAAGTCAGGATAACGTCCACTTCGATTAAATGAAACGTGCTTTCAGAAGAGCGTTGATAACCTTGCGGTGGCGTGCGTCGCCTACAAGGCGGGCGCCTAAAGGCAAGGTCGGAGGGGCTTATCTCTAAAAAAAAAAAGTTCTCAGCAACAAGGCGCACTTTTCTAGTTCTTTTTATATGTTGAACAGATGAGATTAATTGAACTTTCGTCTATTTTGATTGCTTCCGGCACTTCAGTCCAAATTACTTTTTATGGCTCTAAATATGGTCGTTTCTGCAGAAACATGGAAATTGGTCATTTATTTAAAACGCAACAAAACAAGGCTTTCCAAATTTAATATAAAAGGTGACTAAAAAAAATCCCATAAACTCTCCTCTTTTTAGAGCTTATTTTTAGACTCAAAATGGTGTCTTCCAATCTTTGTACTTTAATATAAGGTCGGGCATATTAATAAGTAATTAGGTTCCCGCCTAAATTTATGTGGCACGGGACCGTCTGTTTACAATTTTCTCTTAACTACGTAGGTTTTATGAAAATTCCAGAAATTTAGAGCATGGTATCAGCAAAAATAATTATTTTTCTTACAAAGGAAAACATTTTTATAGAGTTTAGAGCTTTTCTTTTATCTAAATGATTGTTTAGTACAAATCCCAGACATAAAAAAGTTGTTGCGTCACCACAGAAGAACGCAGTTGCAGTCACCATCTCGCAAACACAAATTGTATGCATGTTTATACAGCCAGAAGTGAGCCTGCCTCAGTGGGCGTCTGGCGTCTCATCTGTGGATGAGCATTTTAGCCAGTGCAGTACAACCGCTAGCCATGGGGTCTCTAACGTGCACCACGCAGAAGTGATACACGACCGCACGCCGGTGCGATGCTTATCCAGATCGAAACGGGCAGAGGTGGGGATTGAACCCAGGATCACTGGGTTCTGCAACGCAAGCTTTGGATTCACGTGCTCCGAGCTGGTGTGCGCTATATCTCGCGAACCACTATGGAGGTGCTTCTAAATCCTACGCTTCCCCTCACTGTATCTTTCCTTGAATTATTTTTTTTTAAGCGCTGTGGTAGACCAACGTCAGTTCTCCTCGCGTCTCAGCCAGCCAATTTGCCGTTTTCGATAGTCGTTGTGAATATCGCCACGCACGAATCCGAGCAAGCGCGCCCGTGTCCGACTCGTTATCGTGCTTGAATTCCACGCGAAAGGGCCAAGGTTAGATTCCTGGTAGCGGACGCACTTTTTTGTTATTTTTGGAAATGTTGCATTTCGATAAATTCGAGAACCCTGTTGCTTATTCGAGTTTAGAATGTTCTACGTGCCGAACCTTCTACGCCGATGGTTCCAGAAGCCCATGCATGTACTACATAAGAGGGTCCGCGTGGCGCGCCGGAGTCAGTCTCGCCCCAGCGCTCCATCCTGCTGTTTCGCCGACACCGACGCCAGCCGACGCTCACCTTCTTCTCTTTTGTTTTGGGCAACTGTTCGCCCCCTTAAGCGTTTAGTTTCTCCGGTTATTTGCCGTCTCATCATTTGTGAATATGTAACGAATGACAAATGAGGAGACAGCGAATAGCTGGAGAAACTAAACGTTTAATAGGGCGAAATTGTGCGCAAAACAAAATAGAAGCCGAGCCACGCATGCTTCGAATTCGGCGAAACAGCCGGATCGAGCGGTGGGGCGAGACTGACTCCGACACGCGTGACCCCTATTAACACGCGTGGGCTTCTGGAACAATCGGCGTAGAAGATTTGGCTTAAAGAACATTCTAACCTCGAAAAAGCCCAACAAGGTTCTCGAATTTTCCAAAATGAAACATTTACAAATATAACAAGAAGGTGCATCCGATACCAGGCCTCAAACCCTGGTCCTTTGCGTGGAAGCCAAGTACGATAAAGATTCGGCCAAGGGCGCGTTTGCACGGGGACGCGCGTGGCAACATTTCGTTATCCATAAAGAAAACAACTCATCAAAGCGCCTAAAACCTAAAAACAAAAAAAAGCAATTTTTTTTGCAACGTATTATGCGCACCAAACCCCATTGCTAGGGACAAAATTCAGTTTCCCGTCGCGGGATTGTTATTGCTAGTCCCATCATTTTCTTTTTTTTAGACGGAACAGCGCCGCGGGGAGAGAATTCGAAATACTCGACGTCGCGCACTCGGCTCCTTGAGATGAGAAGAGATAGGCGAGGGATTTCTCTCAAGGGTTTCCCGATAGTTTCCCCGATTTTCGGTAAATACGGAAGCACCAGATCGAGCCTGAATCAAAGTGCACGCCATAGATAAATGTGGCACGGGACGGGGGGAAAAGATGTGAAGTTGTGTTTATCCTGCAGCGACCAAGCAAACATCCAGCAGTCAAATTCCGTGGATGATGCTGGAATGATGATCGATCCGAAGCAGGAACGAAAGTTGAACAGGAGGGGAGGGCCTGCAATCGTCGAGAGGTGAGTGTCAGAATGTCACGAGTTTGATTGCCAACGACGCGACGGGGCAAAGTTTTTTCTTGATTTTCTCTGTACATCATAGATTCAGCTTGCGAGGGGTGAGCTGTTATCTTCCCGGAGCTTCTGCCGATGGATGCCGGCTCCTCCTATTTCTTGGGACCGCGTTTTTCTGCGCGATGATACCGAGGTGACGCGTTCATCCTGTCGGTGCAACTTTTAGCTTATTTGCCTACCTGAGAGCGAAACCGGCTTTTCGAACGTGGCGCTGACAAGACAATACGACATCGAGCGTGTTTGGCTGGGAACACTAATAATTCGCTTCGTTGCAGTTGATACTTCTATATCGGGGAAAGCCCCAAAACGAACGAGAATGTCACCGAGGTAGGTGAGGAGGTACGAAGAAACTGAATAGCTCATGCTTTCTTTCATGGAGATGCGAAAGGTTGTGGTCTAAGAGGTGCATAATCATTTGTTGTCTGCGGTTTCTTGATTTAGGTAATTGCTTATTACGTATGAAACAATTGATTGCTTTTAGTGATGAAATATTTCCTTCGAACGATGTTTTGTGCTGTTGTCTGGAGAAAATATTTGATGGCAACGTTTATGTGAATCAACCTATACAAGTGTACGACAAAGTGACTGCATTCGCAAACCAGTCTTTTGTTTTATTCCGTAGAGTGACCTATCGGTACCTGCAGCAATATATTGCCACCCGCAGAGCCGAGAAGGCAACGCTCGGTCACGGTCTTCTAGAAGATTCCCGGTCATTCTCGCAGCAGACGTAACTTTCCTTCTGCTTTGTTATTCTCGAAAGTGCCAGTTCATCCTCGCCCCGAGCGCGCGACGCTCGAACCTTCTTTGCCGAACTTTCGAGATAGTGACGCAGGGTAGATAAGCGGCTCCCGCGACCTTGTCGAGTCAGTCCCAGTCTCGCTAGCGCTCTGTAGTGCCGCCGAATCGCCGCCCGCTTTTCTGCTGCCTCGACGCTTTTTCGTTACTTATTTTGTTTGGCACAAGTTCGCCAATTAAACCTTTATCCTTCAGTTCACTGTTTGGCTTCTCGTCGCCTCAATTCGTGACATTTCTGGTGGAGGTGCGGGGTAACGCATGTCCCTGCACCGTACTCCTCCGAGGGCCCGCAGTGCAAGTCCAACACCAAGCCCACGAAGACCCAACGAAGACACAAGCAAGACCCGATAAAGTCGCCGCAACCAAGAGCTAACCCGGAACTCGGATTTCTGCCAACCAAGATCAAGCAACCAACGAGGTCAACGATGGACCCCCAGACGACGCAGACCTCGACCACCGCCGGACCACGGCATACCACCTGCAGATTGACGGGCTGACGGAGAGACTAAACAAGACCATCTCCGACATGATTTCTATGTACGTGGACGTGGAACACAAGACGTGGGATGAAGTGCTGCCCTACGTCACGTTTGCGTACAACACGGCGATTCAAGAAACTACCGGCGTTACACCCTTTCAGCTGGTGCACGGCAGAAAGGTGACGACGATGCTCGACGCCATGCTGCCCCACGACCCGACGGATGGCGGCCCTGACGACGCCCAGCTGGTCACCCAACGAGCAGAAGAAGTACGCCAGCTAGCCCGTCTTCGAATAAAGGACCAGCAACGTGTGGACGCTGGCCGGTACAACCTTCGCCGCCGCGACGTGGAGTTCCAGCCCGGAGACAGGGTATGGGTGTGGACGCCCATTCGCCGCCGCGGCCTCAGCGAGAAACTGTTAAAACGCTACTTCGGACCCTACAAGGTCATCCGCCGCCTTGGGCACTTGAACTACGAGGTGCTCCCCGACGGAACTCGCCCATCAGGACGCCGCCAGCCACGACCCGAAGTCGTCCACGTAGTTCGACTCAAGCCGTTCTACGCGCGTTAGGATTTTGAAACTGCATGTTTGTTTTGTTTCGCCGTAATTGTTTTAGCCATTTCCGTTTTCCTTTCGTTTTGCATCGGGGCGATGCACTTTTAAAGGGGGGATAATGCCACCCGCAGAGCCGAGAAGGCAACGCTCGGTCACGGTCTTCTAGAAGATTCCCGGTCATTCTCGCAGCAGACGTAACTTTCCTTCTGCTTTGTTATTCTCGAAAGTGCCAGTTCATCCTCGCCCCGAGCGCGCGACGCTCGAACCTTCTTTGCCGAACTTTCGAGATAGTGACGCAGGGTAGATAAGCGGCTCCCGCGACCTTGTCGAGTCAGTCCCAGTCTCGCTAGCGCTCTGTAGTGCCGCCGAATCGCCGCCCGCTTTTCTGCTGCCTCGACGCTTTTTCGTTACTTATTTTGTTTGGCACAAGTTCGCCAATTAAACCTTTATCCTTCAGTTCACTGTTTGGCTTCTCGTCGCCTCAATTCGTGACAATATTTCCTACATTATAGAATGCATCGTGTTACTTTTAAGCATCACGCACAAGACTTACTGGAATGCATTAGACGGGATTATTTTTAACAGATTGCTTTTACAACGAGGCTAGAAGCAGTGTTTGAAGATAAAAAGTTAGGTATATACAGATGATTTCACTAAGCTTAGGCTCGAGTTTTGGGTCGAATTTTTAATTTTTGCGAAAAATTTATGTCCTCGGGAAATTCCTATAATAAAATAAAACGCAAACGGCGTGTTCGTCGGATTTTTTTATTTTCAAGTTATGGGCCGCTGAAGCGGCCAACGTAGAAACTGACGTTTTTTCAGCTTATCGGGGGGCCATATTTCACTCCATCCCTTTTCCCTACTTCTTATGCTACACCAGTACAACTTTTTGTGAACACTCTCCAGATATACTTTTTAATGCTAATTAAGCTTCTAGGTCATAAAATCCTTAATGTTTTTTTTTTTCTTGAATTGTCACACCGAAGTTCTGCGACGATATTTGACGAAGTTCAGCAGGCTGTGGGGTGTGACCTAATCAACATATCTTCATGATCTTTACATCACCGTAAAGCTCCAATTAAGTTCTTCCTTCTAACTATAAATTCACTGTTTTGCGCTAAATATATAATCCAAACATCTGCCTGAAAAACGAATATTTCAAAAAACTTGCAAGTTTGGAGTCGATTTTCTAAAACAACACCTTTTATTTCTTTCAACTTTTATTCGCAGTTAGGTAATATAATAGTCTTTCGGGGAATACCAACAGAAACTGTAATCTATTGTTTGTATGGCCGCTACTAACACTCGAATATTGTGCTATGAGCTTTTTGAATGGGACTTCCCATGGGCGCTCTGCTGAGCAGAATTTTGACCTATGTAAGGTTTTCTATTTATCGTTAGCAGTTGCCTCCATATCCAACCATAAACATTAATGAAATTTCGAGTAGTGCACTTAAAAAAAGTTACTTAGAAGTTCGTATCCACGAGTGTGGGCACCCCCCCCCCCCCCCCCCCCCCAGCGGTTACTTCCTCCCAATACGGGGGAATGCGGATCGTTAGAAAATCCCGCTGGGGCCTTTTGCTTTCGGCTTTAAGTTTAAAATACCGAACTTGATATGTAATAATCATATTTTCTCATGTCGAGCAGATATGAACTGCATATACATATATACAATTTAGTATCGGACGCTTAGGAAGTTCGGTTTGTTTTGTGAGCATACGGACTCTTTCGTAAAAAAACGAGCATATCGTAGCCTGTAAGGCTTCAAATGTGTTAGACATGTGTTTAGGTTTTATTTATATCTTCAGTAATTCATGACGGGTTACTTAGGCTTTTTCCTCTTGGCTTAAGTTTGTCCGAGAGTCTAGATGTTGCGTATCTTCTCCGTCAATGCATAGGGCGAAGCTCACACGCCTTGCAAATCACCCCATTGCAAATAAATATTGTTTGGATAAATATTGTTGCTTCACTGTCTTTTACGCTCAGATATTGAGGTAAGTACTAACATTAAGCATAAAGCCTTACATAAATCCAACTTTCGCTCAGCTGAGCATCTATGCGAAGTGCTTGTGTAAACTCTCATAGCACGAGATTCGAGTCCTAATAGCGGCCATACAAACAATATATTACAATCTCCGTCGGTAGTTGCTGACAGGGTACTATATTACCTAACTTTGAATAAAACATGAAAAAAAATAAAATCGACCTCAAGCTGGCAAGTTTTTCTAAATGTTTGTTTTTGGGCAAATGTTCCGCATTTATCTTTCGTGCAAAATATTCAAATTATACCCACAAGAAAGAGCTTAATTGAAGCTTTACGGTGATGTAAGCATTATACAAATATATTAAATAGCTCACACAGCACAGCTTGCTAAATTTCGTCATATATTGTTGTAGAAAGGCGTTTTGACAATTAAAAAAAAAACATTAAAGATATTATTACCTAGAAGCTTTCTCAGAATATTTCGGGGTTTGCATCCTCTTTTATTAAACGAATTTACAGGTAGCTACTAAAAAGTTCGGAGGCGTTGTGAGTCACTCGTATTACTAAGTGACAAGTGAACAAAACTCAAAATTTAAGCTTTGATAGCCGCCATACAAACAAAATGTTACATTTTCTGTTCTCTTTTGCTTTAGAAAGCACTGCAATACGCATCTAGATAAAACCAATTAGCCAAATAAAAGGTGCGCTCTTTAGAAAATCGACCTCCGGTTCGCAAAACGTCTGAAATAGTCCTTGCTTTACGAGAAAATACTGCCTATCATTAGAAGAATTATACTATAAGCTTTCTGAAAATACTAAATAGTAAATATGTTAAGACACCTCATATATGGGTCACACGGAAGAGCTGATAAACTTTTAGAAATGTCGTCCTAAAACGTCATAATGGCAAATTTTCTAAATATAATTCATATAAATAATCGTGTTAAATTATTTATCTCAGAATAAGTGTGGTCCCGGGTATCTATTAAAAGAATAAGAGGCGCCAGTTTTGAATTATCGTATTTTTGCGAGGAAGTTGATTTACCGACAAAACAGTCAAACAAAATCCGACTTCAAGCGTTTACAGCTGCCATACAAACAAAATATTACATTTTTTATTTAGATTACCTCATAAAGCACTGCAATAGCTAGCTAGAGAGACAAAAACATTCAAATAAATGTGGGGCGTTTTTTAGAAAGCCGACCTCCAATCTGCAAAAATTTTGAAATAATTCTTGATCTACAAGACTACACTGCCCTTTTTCTTTTACACACATTATTAAATTGGCTATCAATAAAAAGAGTATACTCTTAGCTTTCTGAAAATACTAAGAATATTACGATATCTCAAATAGGTCACGCAGAAGAGCAGGTCAAACTTTGACAAATATTGTCAAAGGGATACACCAAAAAAGGCTAAATGTAGAAAGGAGCCGAACATGACACCTCCGAAAGGCGAGAGAAAGGTCAGTTTGCGCCTCGGCTACTTAAAATGTTTATAACTCGACAACTGGTCAGTCTGTACTAGTTGATCTAAATTGAAGCCGTCCAAAATCGTTCTGTTAGATTTATATTTTCCAATTACCATCGGACAGCCAGTGTAATCACAATGAAGTCTAATCTTTCTCTCCCTGAATTATCTACCAGTAGAAAAGTAGACGTCTAAGTTTGTTTCATAAAATTGATTTCACTAATGAGACGCTGCGTGATAAGCTAATTATACCTCCTCTTTACGTTTCACCTAGACTTGACCATCAACACAAAGTTGGCATCCCATATGCTCGCACCAACGTGTTTCACCATTCCTTCATACCGTCTGCATCCTTTGACTAGAACCACCTGGCTGCACCCGTAGTCTCGATCATAGATCACGTCCTTTTTTAAAAAAAGCCTTGGAACATATTTTTTTCTAATCTACACTGATTGTATTTCCTGTGTATTTGTGTCTGTGTTTTTTTTATATTTCATGCAACCACTTCCCCCTCTGTAATGCTCACGCCTTGAGGGTAAAATTAATAAATAAATAAACGAATCTTGCGGGAACTAATCTGCCCTATTACTGGTTTCAAGAATCATTTGTCTTGTTCCAAGTAACTGCGATAAGGAATAAATAATATTCTAACTTCTTTCAGGAATGAAATTCATAAGCGTTCCAAGTCCTGAAAAACCTGGCTTGTATCTTGGAGCGAAATAGGACACAAAAATAATTAGCACTACCTCCAAAAAAAGATTCAGGGGCTTTTGCGTCAGTTTTTATTTTTGTGGCAGCGCTGATGTGTAGCTCTTTGTTTCCCTTGTACAGAGTCACGTTCGAGGTGCCAGATTCTGTCATACTTATGAACCGTGAGAAATAAAACGACTCTACATACGCTCACAGGTTGAGGCCTTGGGTATTAGAAATAATAATCACTGAATGACCCGCACGGAGCTCTGAAAATAGGTGCAATCAGAAAGTTGACAAAAGAGAAAAGAGCATGTTCCAGGCCACCCCCAGCATGCCTCTGAAGAAGCTATCATGTGGGCTTGGGCTGCACCTGGCATCTGAGAGTTCAATGCTTTTTGACGAACTCAGTCACAGAGCATCTTGCAGGCAGGGCAAACGTAGCTCCAGATCGAATCACATGTTTATTGTTATTCTGCAGAGGTTTACGTCATCTCCATATATTGATAAGTGTAAATTTTTAAGGTGTAATGCAACCGCTACATGAACGCGAGAAAGGATGAGTTCCCCTTGGCAGCGAATGGGTACATTGTATTAGGAAAACTTCCTCTAGCGGGTCGTACGCTCATTGGCTTGGTTCATATGTCGATTATGCCTTGTTTTGCGTCAGATAAACATTACGAACACCTACCGCATCATTGCGAAAGACACGAGACACGTGCTCCTAGCCTGCTATTATGAAGAGGATGTGGTTACGTGCAGGCCATCAAGAGCCTTACTTGCTTCCCTAAAATTTAACTTCTGTTTCCCAATTCCTGAAGTTTACCCGCTGACAAAAGTTCGTGTCCTACTAAACGTTTTGTGAGAGCCGGGTCTCAACCAACGTCTTTGAATGGAAAACAGATCAAAAGCATGAGCAAAAGTGTAACGTTGAAGCCAGTCACCATAAATATTTCGTCATGAATATAAGATCAGCCAATTTATCCTTCGTTCATAGCAGACATCTCTATTTTTCTCATTCTCGTCGCTTGGTAGCCAGTACGCCACTATATATGTTGGCTATCCCAACAGTATCTAAAGTTTAAAAGAAGAAAGAACGCAGATATTTGGATCAGAATGACTCGTGGAATTGCACATGAGCAGTTTGTTTAGTTTAATAAAATAATACTCGTAACGAACAAAAACACGCTCCGTAATTTGCCAGGTGTTTACGCCATTAGCGCTCGTTTAGCCTTACTCACACGAACTGTGTTGTAGATAGTATTTGTTGCAAGTTACCCCGACACCTTCTGGGTCAGCAATGCGGGAAGCCTAATACCATGTTTGTTAAAACCTCCCAGGTGTATCCGAAAAGTCTGAGTAACATGTTCCCCGGACTTCTCTCAAATCCGTGGAAACCACAGCAGGCGCGTAAACCTTTCATGTGTCTAAACTGTACGAGGCATCATCTGCTCGACATCTTCACTATAGACAATGCACTGCCGCGTATCCAGCATGCGATCCACGCGGTGCCTTATTACTCCCTTCGCCGAGGCCGCTCTCGATTCACAAAGGAAAACAGAACGCTTCGCACGACTTCTAGCGTAGCTGCTGAAATCTCGTTCCCAGGAGTCCGCCTCGCCTTCTTTGCAAGGGCTTATAAAAGGGGCCCGCGAGAAGCTCGTCGGCCCATTTGACCCGCTGGAATCAAATTTCGGACTCGCTCAGTGCTAACGTATTCCTTCTGCGTCTTCCACTCTTTCTCCCGTTGCTTAAGAGCTGCGCCCCCTCTTATAACTGCTGTTTCCGAGAACTGCGTCCAAAAATAATGTGCGTCGCAAGCCTTCTGCCTCGTTCGTTCCCCGGTATCTTTAAGAACAACTGACGCGTTCCTCGGTCCGTTTAGTTGTCCTAAGTTTAAAGAGCCGCGATTTCAAGCATTTTTTAAGCTCAAGAAAGTTCACCAATATCTAGTACGATGCTTGTTATATGACACATATCCCTTTTTTTTCTAACTGTTTGGGTTATGTCTGTAGAGGAAGCGGCTCGTGTCAACCATTATTTTGGCTGACTATACCAAATAAAAAAGGGCGGCCGTTTTTTTTTTCTTCTGTGACCCATCAAGCAAAGATGGAGGCTAAGTTTGAGAGATCTTCTCTCTATCACATCTGCCTCCGTCTTCCTTTTTCTTTTTTTCTGTCTTACTTCCTATCATTAAATCTCATCCCTGAATGGAGACGAAGGTTTAACGTAAACTAAGATACACGCTTGTATTGGAGTGGTCAAATATAAAAGGCATAGTTGCGCATTGCTCAATCACAAAGGTTACATATGCTGTATAACTCTTCGCACAGCCTTGTGCTAGGTTATCTTATGCAGGGAACGCGACGGATCTTCACCGACTCATAGCCACCGCTTGGAACGTTCAGAAACACCTGAACAAGTAGAAAAACGCTTCAAATATCAGGATAATTTAAGAACAGCTCAAGAAACAAGTCTCTGATCTGATACTGGATTGGTTACCCGGGCCATGGACCCTCGAATTGCTGCCCGGGCACACTGAAATTCCGAGTAACGAGAGAGCAAAGTTGTAAAAGTTACTTTAAAGAATGTACCTAAGATACAGTTAGAGTTAGTCATACGAAAAGGTACCTAGGTAAGCACCCAGGTTAACTTTTGTACGTACCTAGGTAGCTGAGAGAGCCCTCACACACACCGAAAAGCAGCCTTTAGCGAGACGGTTAAAATAAAGGAGGACGTTACATTTGCTATGTGCAAGACATTCACCGCAAGAGCATTTTTGACAACGCTGCATGTGCTCTGAAACTGCAAAAACATAGAGGACGCCAGAGAAGATGCGTGGGGCTTACTATCGAGGAAGATGAGATCGCCGAAGATTGAAAACTAGACACACCTCAAGGGAGACAAACATTATTCCCTGATGAATGAACCAGGAACTCCAAGGTTCACAATTTTATGAAACTAAATATTAATCATAACATACTCTCCCCTCCTTACCCCACACAACCCCAGTCCCTTCCGCCTCAGAACAACCAAGCCAAAAGCAGGTCGAAATTATCGATACAAGAAATACGTAGTCATTTTATCATTCTCATGTTGACGCCGGCTTACCATTTGCCTTCACGTTATTGATATATCGAAGCAAAACAAAGCAAAATACTGTCGCCTTTTTTTTTCTTTTAGTCTGTTCAATATTTTTATTTATTTAAATCCCAAATGTACGAGTCCTGCGCACCAGTCGGCTCAAGAACAAATAAACGCTACTCACAACTCAAAAAAAAAAAAAAAATAGTTCGTCGAAACCTTTTTTTTTTTTTAACAGCTGTTATTTGGCTACTAGATAAAGACAAGGTGTCCGCGAACCGGGGGTACTGTTAAAAGCTCGTCATGTCACCAGCAAGCTAATTTGTTATTATCGGCGGTCAAAATGTTTGTTGTCCTCCGCCATTATGCGCCGCGGGACTAGTTCTGATCACGCACAAATCCGTTCCAGTTGAGTCATGTATTGTGTGAGATTGGCGGGATTGTCGCCTCGCTCATAGATGGAAAAAGAGAACGAGATCAGTGAAAATAAACAATTTAATTGCGTAACCTAAAAACAATGTGCATAACACGACACATTCAGCACGAAGAAGGTGTCACAAGTTCTATTGATATTGTTTTTGTTCTTAAAATTGAAAGGGTACCACTAAACTTCTAGCAGGGTGGAAAGTCCCCATTCAGTGCACCAATTTAAGCGAAAAACATTGGTTCCTGCAAGAGGCCTGCCTGAGCAAAATGCAGAGAAGGCTCAATGACGTCTTTGCGCGAACGACATGACGCAGTTTTCGAAAGGAATTAGATTTGAGGAGCAAACTACCAGGCACATATGAAGAAGGTAAACACTCACAATTTAACGCACATGACGTGAAACACTCGCTGTGTCTACAGCGTTGCGTAAGGTGTGTGAGTGTGTGTGTGTGTGCGCGTGTGCGTGTGTGTTTGCATGCGTGCGTGTGTGCATCCGTGCGTGCGCGCGTGCGTGTGTGTCTCTGTGTGTGCGCGCGCGGGTGCGCGCTTGAGCGCGTGTGTGTGTGTGTGTGTTTCTGTGTGTGTGTTCTAATAAATGAAATTAGGCGAAACAATAACGAGGCTTACCGTCAACGAAAAAGAAGTCGCAGCACTCTCCCGGCCCTCTAATGTTTGTCGTGTCATTAAAACGAGGCATTCCGTGATCAAGGGATTGTCGTGAGTACCTGGCTGATGATATTTATTGCCTGTGCCGTTCCGATGACACCGGTGGATATAGCAGTGATTTGCAGGAATTGTGTTTTGCGAACAGTGGGCATGTCTTTTTTAGTCTGACGGCTTCCACTCTCTTAATTTTGCATCAATTGCAAAGGAAATTCTCTGAAACGAATCACTTTAAGAGAAATAGAAAGAGTCATAGGCGGGTTTGAGTTGACCCAAATCTCGAGCAGCGTTAATTAAGCGATGCACACGACACCACCTTTGAAACACTCGTGCTTTCTTTTGTTTTTTTTATCTCACTTCGAAATATTGTATGCATGTTAGATTCGAGCAGAAAAAAAATAAAAGTAATCCTATCACAGCATATATGTCAAGTAGCGCTTGCGAAGATGTCTTCATTCTCCCAGTTTTCGCAGAGGCAAGAGCCGATGCAGTTATATTTTATTTAAAAAAATAATAAGAAGAATTTCTGCGTTTGGTTCTCCAAAATATGCCTTCAATAAATCACCACCGTCCTTCACCGTTGCGTCGTATGATATTTCATACATCTAGTAAGGGGTTTCCGCAATGATTTTAAAGTTTCATGCAGTTCCTGATAAAAAAAGCCTGATGACTTGATAAACGTTTCTGTAATCATTAGTATAACAAACGCTGGGTCGGGAACCTTCTTGCTAATAGAAAATATAAAAAAGAGAGTTCTTGTTTGTTGAAAGTAAGAAGGTGACTTGCCCAAAATAATGTAGGATCTACAAATAGCTACGAAACTCTACTGATCATACCCCTTCAACTCCACTCTTATTCTTCGCTCAGTACGGCCTGAATGCGACTGAAGACACCTCGTGTCACAAGCTCATGTGTCCGCAGACCCTTATCTTTAATCACGAGGGTCGAAGCCTTTGCCCACAAAAAACGAACTTCTCTTTATATGCGAAAAACAAAGATCAAGAAGACAACGCCTACTCGGCGTTTAGCTTTCACCGTTGAGGTGGTGCCATTTCTGGTGGACCCTAATTCATTGTACCTTTTCGCGATCACATGTTACGGCCATTGGGTGCTCCGAAGAGTATTACATACCCAAGAAGAACATTGATGCACCAGAGTGGTCACCCGACGGAGGAGCTATTCCATACGACCTTATACTGCCAAGCAGGAGATACGGCCGAATATCCATGAACGGATAAGGAAACTTTAAACACCTTGAAAGCACGAGACCGAGGGTCTCTAGTTTCAAGATGTCGAACGTTCACCAGCTAGCCTACATGATCCCTCTTATTTCTAGACCTGGGTGTAAATTAAAACTTTTAACCCGATTAATCGACACGCTTTAATTGAATAATTAATCGATTTAACGGTTTCGTTCATTTCTATGCATAATATATAAGAAAACAAAACAATTTTTTGTGCCTTTGTTGAATATGTGACGAACGGCGCAATATAAAATTTGCTTTCGAATTAACCTCAATGTGCAGTTGAGAACAGTTCCAAGAAACTCGCACTCACAGATTTTTAATTCATAATTTTCATATGCATGAGGCAAAGAGGTTCGTTGATATTCTCAGTCAAGAGCGACCTCCCTTCATTGTTCACAACAGTTTTTGCTGCGCTAAACGTACGCTCGAATGGCGTTGAAGTGGCCGGGACACGTGTAACCTTCCGCACTTGTTTGGAGTTACAAATTTTGTTCCCACAGTTTATTATAGGATGAAATTCACCTCAAGTGTGGCCTTCATGCAGGTGTATGCGTCAAGATCTGCGTGGTGAAAGCGTTGAATTCCTATTTTCTTTTGATTACGCGAAATTTTACCAATTAATCGATAAAAATATATCGCAATGAAAGCATTAATCGATTAATCGGCAGGTTAATTGATCAAATGATTGCCCAGCCCTAGTTATTTTCATTAAGAAAATTTTCTGAGAATCGTGATTGCATTATAAGTTTAAGCATCTGCTATGTTTTCACGTTTAGAGCTGACAGAAGGTTCAAATTTAAATAATTCAATTGAAAACCGCTTTGTATGATGTACGATTAAAGCATCAAATTATTTCCAAGTTGTCTTTACGAAAAAAAACAGATTATCTTCCTTCATTTTTAGTAGGACAGAGTAGTGTCAATGTTCACGGTCACAAACTTGCAGTATTGTAGAACGATTGACTCAGAACTAGACATCCCGCGAACTTTTTCCGAACCCAAAGTTCGAAGGTCGACCGGGGGTTCGAAAGGTCGAGACTTTTCGTTTCGTCGAACTTTTGCGCTTAAAAGTTTTATCGTTTCGAACTTCCGAACTATCAAACTTATTGCATTAAGGAAATCGTCAACTTACGAAATTACGAACCTAATAAATTGAAAAATTCGACGATTTTCGACATTCAAGTTTGTTTTCTAAAAAGATCGAAAAGTATCATATTTCCGAAGCTGCCATCTTGAAAAGTTCGATGAATTGCGAATCTCATCAGGAATAAAATATTGCGCCGAAGCTATTATTCGGTGTTCCTAGGTGGAGCCACCAATCGAGCTCCTGCCCTGCTCTTGCCTATCTTTCCTGTTGTCGGCGAGCCCCAAACTGGCGGCAGCCCCGACTTCGTTGCTGCCCGTCGCGGAGTGCTTCGAGTTTAGTTTGGCTTCACGAACGATACTTTGTGTCATTTTGACCACTTCGGCGAAGATACAACGATCAAGCATGAGGCAGGCTGACATACATGCAGTCATTATGATCCCATTAAAGGAGCCAGGATGCAGACTCTCAAGATAATGAATCGTTATTATCCCTAATCTAAAATCAGGGATAATAAACACGGACATAAGTGACCATCTGGGTATGTTTATTTCTTTAGAAAAAGAAAAAGCCAAAACTACGAGGAACCAATTTCGTGAATCCTTTCACAATATAAAAAGCAAGCAGCCTTTGTGAATTTAGATCAAAACTTTAAGAGCTCGATTGGAATAAGGTTTACGATGAATTAGACGCTGATGAAGCATAGAACTTGTTCTTAAACGAATATCAGCGCACATATAAAGAGTGTTTTCCCAATAAACCTGTTAGGTTGTTGAAAAAGAGTCGTAAGCCCTGTGTGTCTCAAGAACTTCGAGTAAAAAATAATAAAAAAAATGCTTTATATAAAAATATTTATTGTAACAAGGGACGCCGAGAACCTTAAAACTTTTAAAATATACCGTAATAGACTTACAGAAGAACTAAAGAGTGCTAGAGCAAGATATTTGAGTAATTACTTCATGTCTTCTACAATGCAAACTGACGTGACATGGAAAAAAACTGAGCAATGTTTTAAACCATTCCCACGGTACAAAGCAAATTGAAAAACTTTACCTTAGTGGCATAGAATGAACAGAACGACCACTAGCAAATGCCTTTAATGATTATTTTGTAAACTTAGTCAAAGTAACAAGAATGATAATATTACCAGCGATATTACGCTAAATTAAAAAATAATAGAAGTTATTTCTAGTTTTAAAGGACTTGCTGTCATCTTCACAGATCGAATGAGATTGGACGAGCATGTGAATTATGTATCGGTAAAGCTGTCACGCGTGGTTGGCGCGATATACCGTCCCCGCCATATTTTGCCAAAGCATGTGAAATTACTATTTTATAATTCATTATTTCTTTCCCATGTGGACTGTTGCCATCTAGTCTGGGGAAATACAACAAATTCTATTTAAAATAAAATACTTGTCCTTCAAAAAACGTTTTTAAGAAACATTTGTTATGTTCCATATGGCCACCCTAAGCCTAAGACTAAGCCTCTTTTTAAGAGACTTAGTCTGATGCCTTTGACGTGTCTCTATCAATATCGACTGTGTATAGCCTATAAAGCAGATGTAGAAAAAAATGCCGGTAAATGTTTGGAACTCGCGTCCCTAGCACCAAGAGTGACCGCATATCCCACCCGTAACACGGAGTACGGGGTGCTACAAGATTACAAAACAACATATGGCGAGCAAATGACATCAAGTACACCCCTTAAGCTACTCCAACTTACTTCATACCAAAAACATCCAATTTTTAACCATGTCATTTAATGACCTTCGAGCATACTTTTCTTCGAATATGACTGTGCAGCAAATGTATGATATACACCTCTTAGATAATACTACCATAAATGTATTGTCGTACTTTGCTGTATTGAACTGTGCTTTGGGTGTATGTATTTTTTTTCTGTGGATATTCTTTTACATTAATTTTTGTCTTTTTGATTTGTTTTCTGTACCACTGCTGCCAAATGTAAGGATGGGGGGCCGAGGCCTTGTTAGGCTGCATCAGGCAGCCTTTTTCCTCGGTCTCCCTCCGTCATACACTTTTGATGCAAAATAAAACACATTATTATATTATTATTACTCTACTGAGTTGTCTTGTGTGACCGAAATGATGTGTGCTCATTTTACCTCGCTCCTTAGGGTAGATATCTGCAATGACTGTACTGTTTATTTTTGCGCGTGTTTCTTGTCATTCCTCAAGAAATCTGCTTTCAGAAAGTGAAGATCTCACAACAAAATTACACGTTTTACCTGTAATAGTTTTAAATCATACAAAAAAAAAATTCAAAATTAGCAAGAAAATTGCGCGGATTTTATAAATGTCTGAACTAATTCTCTTTTGCAGTTCCACACACAGAAGAATGTGAACCCTGTAAGAGCTCTAAAAGTACAGTGTACATGCATGCAAACAAATTTTGTGATGAAGGAGGAAAATAGTCTCGGTTAAAAAGCCTGGCAATTCGACTGAACTAAACTGCAAAAGCGTTACCAATTTATGAAAAAATTCACATGGAAGAAAATGTTAAAACTTGGAATTAAGATGCCCAGCTCTTCGGCAGGAACCTCGGGCTTGCCTTGTTGTTGACTCTCCTGCGTCCAGCTCTCAAGATGGCAGCCGACAGAAGCTCTTTATTAGCTATACTGTCTGTACATCTTTGAAAGAAAGTCTCTTGAATGTGCCATGTAGAACGTTATTGCATATGGCACGTATTTTTTTCGCTTTCTCGGGCGACGCACACGCGCGTGCTGGGCTGTGGAGCAGTGCATGCTGGGCTGTTTTTTTTTTTTTTCAATAGAGTGCCTTCATCTGCATGTGGCTTAGAGAGATGACATCTCACCATTTTGTTCCAGACGCTTTTTCTTTTCCTGAGCACGAGCAAGCGCTACTTCCGGCCGGCACGGACTCTTGGCATTCACAGCGATACGGCGGCAGTTTGTAACCGGCTGTTTGTATTTTTCTCAAGAGCGCGTGTTGTCGGCTTAGGTTTCTAGAATGTCATCACCCTAAGCAAAGTTCACATGAAGGCACCCTAGCTTGGAATGGCGTATATATACCACTCCAATATTTACAAAACCACAGCCCAGCGTGCGACCTCCACAGCCCAGTGCGCGTGTTTGGCTTTGGAAAGCAAGCAAAGCGCGCGACGCAACCGCTGAGAGAAGCTCCGCCTTCAGCGCTCGCTCGCTGACTTCCACGGTGTTTTGGTTGCACGTGCAGGCTTGTGTTAACGATTACAGAATAATCACGCTGAAGGCAGAGCAGTGACTGGAGTTTATCTGGGGTTCCCTTCTCTCGAATCATAGCCTCCTCTATACTAACAAAGCCTGGCAGTTCCACGACGGAGCCATAGAGTGCCCGGTCGCAGATTTGGAGCGTGAGGATCTGGAAGCACAAGAGCATTTCACAGGGAACCTGGATGTCAGCACACGGCTTTTGCAGCGGCGAGGACCTGAAACATGGTTTTCAAACCCGACGAAAAAAGAAGCGGTAGCGCGAGGAATGCGAGGAGCACGAGCGAACATTCCGCCGCTCGGGACAAGTGTGTTACAGCGTCTCGCCGCAGCGGGGCGCCCGTCACGTGGCCCTCCTCTCATGCGTTGTCTGCCGCTCTACCTTTTCAATTTAAGCGGCCGCTTCTTGTGGCGAGTTGCCAGGCTTTGTCAGTATAGAGGAGGCTGCTCGAATGAACGACACGCGAGACACCGTGGAGAAGGCTTTCGACTCTGGAGCCTGTGCAGCGCCGCTCCATCGGAGGAAAACGCGCACAGACACACAGCAGTACAAAGCGCTCGAGTTGAGAACCGAATTTCATAACCAGTGTTTGGGAATGTGCACTTAGGTTGACTCTACGCCATCCAGTGTACATCAAAGCCTTGTTTATGTTTGAAGAAGTAGCTTAAAGATAAACAAGGTTAGCATGCGGCCGGGGAGCCCGTTGAACCGCGTTGGCGGGGCCTCGAGTTTAGTCGTTGAGTGCTCCGTGCGCTCTCGTTGAGTCAGGTTCCTTTTTATCCGTCCCGCGATCCATGGACTTCCAGAGTAATAGCCTGCCTTAAAATGAGCGTTGTCTTTCCCACCAGTCAATGGTTGCGGCCCGTATCCAGTAGTATCGAAGTAGCTAAATTAACTTTAAGGCACGTGCAAGATTCGCAGCAAAATTTTCCGGAGCTCAGCTCATGATTTTTACAGGAACTTCGGACTTCGTGAGGTCCGAAGGCTTCGAACCTCGCAAGCTTAGCTCCGAAAAATTTTCGATCTTTTCGTAGTTTTCAAACCTACCCTATTGAAAAATCCGGCAAAAGATTTCGGTGGAAACGGTGGACATTCGGTGGAAACGGGTTAATTTCCACTCATTTTCACCAGACACCAGCGTAGTTTACCAGTCTTTAGTGGAAATATTACCGGCCGTCACTTTCAGTAACCGGATTTCGCTGGACCTTTTAGCGGAGCCACTTACGGCTAAAATCCGGCAAAAACTTCCCGTGACATCTGGCGGAAACGGGTTAATTTCCACTCATTTTCACCAGAAACCAGCGTAGCCACTTTCGCTGGAAGTTACATCAGAACCACTTTCGATTACCCGCCGCTGGAATCGTACCGGAAGCCACTCTCGTTTGCCGGACACCGAACATCACTGGAAGCCGACGCAAGGGGAACGGCTAAAGTCAAGGAAGCCAAGACGAGCAGGGGGACTGTGTTTGTAAAGGCGGCCGCCAATGCAGCAGCATTCTCGTGAGTGCGTGTTTTAGCTCAAAACGACGTTGCAATCCTCAAGAAGTGCGTGCAGTGAACTGTTTTGACGATCCAGAAAGGTGGGCACTTTCAGCCGTTTTCATCCGAAACCAGTTTACCATGTCTTTGGTAGATTATTTGCCGGCAAAGAGATTTCATGGGAACGTCACCGGCAACCCCTTTCGTTTACCATGCAGACGACTCGGTTTTCCTAGAAATCTTACCCGAAACGGGTGACTCGCTTCCCCGTTTACCGACCTTCGTTCGAAGCCGACGCGAGGGGAGGGGGAAGCCGAGACGAGCCGGGGACTGGGTGTGTAATTATGGTGCCTCGCCCCAAGGACGAGTCCCCATGGACCCTCTCTCCCTCGCATTGAGTTCGTGGGGAAAATGTGAGAGGGTCATTTTGCTGACTTATTTCTTTATTTATTTATTTAAGAAAACCGGTTTCTTTGTAGTCAACGAGCAACGGCCGGCCAGGAACGAACGCTCAGTCTCGGCTTCTCGTTTCATGTGTGCGACCTGTATCTTCCAAAGCAGCCGGGTGTGCAGATGAAAAGAATAAATTTTTCAGTGGCCTGTTTCTTATGCCTCTTTGTCCGTCCGTCTTCAGAAGCATCCAGTGAGCGAAAAAGACTGTGCCCAAGATTTCTCAACGTCGTCGGATGTTCGTTTCGCGCGTTCGTGGTTTTCGCTAGGCGTGCTACTGACGCCTGGTGCACCCCCGGCGACGGCATCAGGGACGACATCGTGAGTGTGCCCGGGATTTCTCAACGGCGGTGGATGTTCATTCCGCGCGGTCGTTGTTTTCGCTAAGCGTGCTACTGACGCCTGGTGCACCCGTGGCGACGGCATCAGGGACGACATCGTGAGTGTGCCCGGGATTTCTCAACGGCGGCGGATGTTCGCTCCGCGCGTTCGTGGTTTTCGCTAAACGGGCTGCTGACAGTATACGTGTGTGTGTCCGTGTGGTACACCTGTGCGGTTTTATTAGTTGAACTACCGTGCGTTTAGGAATTTACCCAGCGGCATTGTGAGTACCTTCAAAGATACCCTAAATCCCGGGTTCTTTGCCAGGTTCTTTGCCACACTTTTAGAGTGTGGCAAAGAACCTGGTTGTTCCTATTTGGTCTGATTGCTTTTGTCTACAGCTGTGCAAATTGCTTCACTGGTATCGACCCTGTTAAATAAATACATAGAACCTTCAGGTCTATGTGGAGTAACCACTTTAATTGTTACCGAATCGTCCAGCATCTGGTAAACATACACAAACCACGATTCACAGGCTTCCTCCTAAGTGCCTTCTGTTGACGTCCGAAAAAAGAAAGGAAAAACACGGTAAATTCTGCCCAATCTGGTGATCTTCTGGTAAATTCTGGCTTTACTGGAAGTGAAAAGAGTCCCATAATCCAGTAAAATAGATTTTTACTAAAAATAAACTTCCGGTTAAAATCCGGTGACATTCTGGTAAAATAGCTGGTGACATTCCGGTAAACATCCGGTAACATTCCTGTAAAACAACCGATAACATTCCAGTAAAAAATCTGGCGACATTCCGGTAAACTATGGATTTACTGGAAGTGAAAACAGTCCCATAAACCAGTAAAATAGACTCACTGGAAATGACACTCCGGTAAAAAATATTTTTCGATAGGGTATAGCTCAAACAAATTCGAAATTATCAAATTTTATGAACCTGAATCATACAAAAATTAAAACCGTGAGATTTTGCGACCCTCAATCTAAATTAAAATAAAATCCGTCGAATTCGAAATTTTAGAATTTCGATAAGTTCCAAATTAAAGGGGTAGTGAAACGAAATTTTAGCGCCGATCTTGTTGCATAAATATGGGCTAGGGACAGGCACCACCTCGAAAATATAAATATTGCGCTGTAAAACGCAGGAGAACTAATTTTAAACATAATTAAACCATTCCAAATTCTCATCTGGTGGATGGGGGGAAGTTCTCGTGACATCACTTGTGCCAAAATAGCAGCGCCGTTCTGCGGCAATACGGCGTGCCGGCAGAATTCGCCTAGGCCTGAACACGTTTGCAAAGCCTTGGCGGAGAAAGCCAAAGCGTAGTTGGCCACAGTGAGCTCGTTCTCGTTGCGGCTCTTTGCACGACACGGCCCGAGCATGCTTCTGGCACGGGCCGCACGGTCGGTAGTTGCTGCGAGTCGCGAGCTGCAAGCCGACGTTAAAAAGGATATGTTTGAACTACGAGGGTGTCAGCAAGAGCCACGCAAATACCTGTTCACACTCGGAGCGGACAGGCGCGTTTGATCGAAGTGCTGGATTCGCTCTGTTAGACCGCGTTTCGGTAAGCGCTCCTGGACCGATCTTTTACGATTGCAACTCGATACTGACATGACACTCGGCAAAGAAAGGTTAGACCGACATCGCGTAGCTCCCACGAACTGCTATAGCTCGACAGTGACGTAGCGTCGAGTCAGAATAAAAATGGCATACTAATAACAGAGTGTACATACCGAGTTGCGAAGGTAATCCGTATGGCGTTTATTTGAGCTCTATATCACACAAAACAAGGAGATAGAATCAATGAGAGTCCCTTTTCGACGACAGCGTTCGTCACCGCTGTCTCGGAAAACAAGGAGATCGAGATGACAAGGGGAAAATATTGACCTCTGAAATTTAGTTCAGGGATCAAACTACTCATCCGGTAAGGGTCTACAAGGGTCGCGCGGGCATATTCCATTCAGCAGGCCAGCCGGTCATGGACAGACGGTCTTGGCCAAGGACCGCCGGAGCAACGGTGCGCCGAGTCGATGTTGCTGCTAGGCCTACTATATTCTGCCGAGCTCTCTCGGTCGGCAGAATCGTGGCCGTTGTAGCTCTTCTCGTGTGTTTGTGGATCCTGCGTTCTTGATCGTCGTGGTCTGTTTTAAGTACTCCTTCCTTTTTTCTTGCTGGTTGAAGTCGGGACGCACGAGAAGAGCACGAAGAAAAATAAATGTCCGTTGATGGCCGATACCAAGTAACTGAGCGACGCTGTCGGCCTTGTTGATTTGATCGTAAAAAGTGCGTAAGACAGCTTCGGAGCTGTCGTAGGATTCTGTCGTAACCTGCGCAAAGGTTACGACAATTTCGTTTCGAGAGTACGGGTTTTCTCTCAAATTTGTCGTACGCACTTTTTTCGTCGTGAATTCGCTTTGAGAATAAGGCCTCAGAGCTGGTTTTGTCAGTGCTGCCGTGGTTGCCGACTTGCCGTGGTGCAGCGTGCGTGCAGCCCTTGCACATCTCAAACGGCCACGTTGTCACAGGTCGTAAATCGTCGACGCGCCACCAAGTGGCAACGCTCGTAACCACAACATTCACGCCGTAGCCTTTCCCGACTGCCACAAGTGACGTTACGAATGCGCCCAATATCCCAAGACGCATCGCGCTCTCCGATGGCCGATTTTTGAGCGCGCGCCCAATCGGGCCCATTAGGGTGAAAAATATAGCCATCCGTTCAAAATACAAACGCGCGATTATGATTTATGAATATCATTGATCATATTGAACCTATTTCTGACCATAATAGGTGTATTTCAAGTTTCGCTTCAGTATCCCTTTAACGAATGCGAGCCCGGACAGTTTCGAAACTTCCGAACATTGGGAAATGTAAGCCCTGTTAGGTTCGCAAAGGTCGAAAACTGTCGAGTTCGAACTTCGGGAGGTTCGCTACATCCCTATTGAAAACACATACCTCGGTAGTACGAAAGGATGGTGTATTTTTAGCTATTGAATTCAGTTTCAATATTGTAAAAAAATATATCGTGATTTCTTCTTGACATTGTCAAATTACGACACAGCTACTACCACCCACTATTCATTTATTATCTGTGTGAGAAGTGGGATGATCGGTCTGTTTGTGTCTGGGACACTCACATATGGAGGAACGTCAGTTTATTTTTTGTTTGTTTCGTTTCAAGAGTCCCAGGAAATATATATGGACTCAAAATAACGTATCTTACATGTGCAGATGATTGCATAGACAATGTTCATAGGCAGTAGGAGTTACGCGTAGGCGCCAAGAGACATACCGGAATCCTCGTCACGATTTGCATATTGCACAATCGAAAAAGCCCGTGCGTCTGCTTTCCCGCACAACACTCGGAGAGCCAATCAGCACAACTTACGGAGGCAGCTCAGCGAATGATGATGCCGAAACATATGTTTAGACCAAAAAACGCAGTCTGAGTTGTGACATTGAGCAATGCAAAACGTCACGCTTGCATTGCTTAATGTCGCAACTCAGACTGTGTTTTTTGGTCTAAACATATGTTTGGGTATCGTCATTCGCTGAGCTGCCTCTGAAAGTTGCGGTTATTGGCTCTCCGAGTGTTGTGCGGGAAAGCAGACGCACGGGCTTTTTTAGAGTGCGGGCTTAGGGTGTCGCGAGGCGCACTTTTTCATCTTCAACGGGTAAACAGGTGCGCCCACATAAAACCTAACTTTACAACAAAAACAAAATCTTAGATAAAGATTTATTTCTAAATAAAGCCAGCCCATGGAGATTTTGATGTCTGGGCCAGCAGGAGCCTGGGTTGTAATATACGGACCCACCTCCAACATCCATAAAGGAACCACCGCACATGTGTAAACGGCAAGGCGGAATTCATTTTGCAAAGTTGATGAATGAGAAAACGAAATAAAAGCACCTAGAAATAAAAAAAATAAGCACCAGATCCAAACTGCATTAGATCTCACGGCTCCAAGCCTCTCAAAGCCCGCAAGGTGTTTGAGAGTTTCCTCTTCTCCTCAGACGCTTTCCCACGCAAGCCACTTTCGTCGCAGCAACCTTTACCAACGTAAACTTCGCATAATCAGCTTAGACTCAAAGAACAAAAAACTAATTTATAGGTTTTTGCACCGTTTTTTTTTTTTTTTTTGTTAGACGAGACGAGGTTTGTCACAAGCACACACACTCGCTTGCAGACGCACGCACAAGCGCTCACGTACGCACATGAACCCACTGGGAGATCGAACACCCGTCGTCTTTTTACCCTTCCATGGTTTTCCGCTTCAAGTGGGGGGCGTAAATCTGTGCAATTTGATGTTAGCGCCGCATTCAAATATGCGCATATGTGAAAGGCAGCGAAAGCACAAAGCAGTTTCCTTTCACGCCTCGCCCGTAGCGAGCGGCTGCACCACTTGGAGACGGCAGAGCCAAGGGTGGGCGAAGGGAACCCATGGCGGCAGGCATGCCATGGGCCTTCTTACGTCCTCTCCACGGTCGCCGACGTTTGGGCATGAAACAATAGGACCCGCGTCGATGCAAGCTTCCTCCGAGCTCCGTTTCGGGAAGGGTGCTGGCGCCTGGGAGGAGCGCATTGCGAGCACGTCCGAGTCTGCCCCGGAAGCATCGCTTAGCCGTCCGGGCCCAGGCAGCACGCACGTTGTGGTTCGCGACTCGTAACTGCTGTCTTCACGTTCGCGGTTTACGAGAACCCGCCGGCGCGGTGCCGGCAGGACGCGGCCCGAGACGTTTTAAAGGCGACCACTTGTCTGGGGCAAGCTGATGTTTATATTGATCGCATTGTCAGCTGCGGTTGTGAGGGCGCGGCAGCGGCGTCGCGTACATATTCGAGCTTTGAATATATAGTTGGGCCCGTCTGCACCATTTTTTTCGCAGTGTCCCGCGGCAATTGTAGCTTTCCGGCGAACGTAGTGGATGAGCGAGTTTGTTGGCGGATTGAAGAAACTGCCGCGTCGGGGTGTTTGTTAGTGACTCCGTGCTCCGAATGCGAGGGCGTATTTTCCTTTACATGCCGTTGATTGTGCGTCGCGAGCAGGCACACGTTTCAGCAAAGGCGTCGGTGACTATCGAAGCCGGAACGGAGAGGGATGCGTGTATATCCCGTTTTGGCCAATGCAGAATGGTAGCCTAGGTTCCGCGTTAGAACATCACATCTTAATTACTGTCTTTTAGCATGGGGTTCAACCACAAAAACCAACCTTCACAAAATCATTACCATTAAAAAAAAAAAGCTGTACGCACCATTGAAAGCGTATCATCCAAAAAGCATACAGCCCCTCATTTTTTTAAGTACCGTATACTGCGTATTTATCACCTTTTCATTGTTAAACTTGCGGTAGAAATATATAAACACATTAATAGTGACCAGGCGGCGTTCTACGAGCTCTATCAACGTAAAAGTACACCCTATATGCTCAGGGACCAAAATTATATGACACTGAAATCTCGAACTAATTACGGTTTACAAATATTAGCTCATCAAGTTCCTGAATTTTTAAATAAGTATTTGGAAATTGAACAAATAGTTAAAGATCTATCGTTTTATAGCTTTCAAAAGAGTAAGAAAGCTTACTTCTTGTTGAATTTTGGATAGCGTTATTTCTACTATTGTTGATTGTACGGTTGTGACGTAGACGGTATGACCTGTGTTCATGTGAACGTATTATTACTTTTGACTTGGATGGTACCCGCGTATTATGTGTATTTATATTACTTGTAGCGCTAACATTTTAGACTATGTTTTATCATTGTGTAAATGCTGTTTTTTTATAACGTTTTTTTTTTCATTTATTTTTTTATTCTTCTCTGCTGCTGAACGATGTACACGGCTGGGGGAGCCTCGTCAGGCGGCGTTAGATCGCCTTTTGACCCACCAGCCAAGACTACTGAGTCTGAATAAAGTTTATTATTATTATTATTATTAACATGACACCTTATTCCAGTCACACACGGCACGAGCGTGCATGTCGACCCCCAGGCTGATTACGGAGTATCGCTCTTGAAGCACTCACAGCATGTTCCGAACGGGTCTGTTGGTCTGCTCATAAAACACTCCCAATCTATGCATTCGGTCCATAAAGTTTGGCTGATGGCGCTAAAAAGATATCTTATCAGTGACAACAAATTTACGTAGTTCAATTGTTTAGAGACGTAACAACAGAAAACTGGACATAGAACTTTTTTTGTGTGTGTGTTGTATCGTATTGCTCTCTCTTTAAACCTAACGAATGAACACAGCATGCAGTTCTCGGTTCACTTTCGATTCTATCGAGCTGAATATTTTTAATCTTCAAGAGCTGCAAAGGCCCGGTTTGACCTACGCGCCTTTAAATAAACATTTTTTTTGTTTGTTTGGGACTGTACGCAAGTGTACCTTCAAATAACTGGAAACGGTATATGTGCCCACGTCGAAACCGTAAGCTGAGTTGGGAAACTTAGCACATCACGCGGCACATCCCAAGGTGCCGCGTGGAAGGAAGCAGCGGCTGTCATCCCTCCGAGAAGTCCTCGCCTCGATTGAGGTTGATGACGCGTACCTGTCTAAATTACACTACAAAAAAAAGAGAAACAAAAAAAAAGTTTTTTTTTCTTTTTTTTTTTTTTTGCCTTTTGCAGCAATTGTTGAGACGAGGCGGAAACGCCGTCTCTCGCTCCGCTGGAACCGCGTCTTTTATCCCACCGAGCAACATGCAAGCTCAGACCTCCGTGATCCCGACTGCAGCCACGCATGGAGCGACTCCCGTCGTACATGTGCTCTTTATGGCGAGCAACCGAACCTTTTCTTTAGCTGTGCGCGGTCGCGGTTGAAAGCAGTTATGTTTCACCATAATGATACCCTTATGTAAGTGGCTCCTAAAATAAAGTTAAGCGAAACTACGATCACGTAAACGTGCACTCTAACAAATGCCTGCGTGTCTACTTACCCGCAAAACACTCGGAGAGCCAAACTCTCTCATTAATGAAATCAGCTCAACAAATGATGAGGCGGAACATCTGTTTAGACCTAAAAATTAAGACTGCGCTGTGGCATTATGCAATGCAAGCATGACGCTTTGCATTGCGTAATGCCACACCGCAGACTTCATTTTTGGGTCTAAACGTATGTTCCGCCTCAATATTCACTGAGTTTAATTCCTAGATTGCAATGTTTGGTTCTTTGAGTGTTTTCCGGGTAAGTAGACACGCAGGTATTTCTTAGAGTGTGGTGCGTCATCCCTCTAGCATGAGTTGGGCGAGTTGGTTAAAAAGGCTTCAACTTCCCCTTGGCTTTGACGTCAGTCGTTGCACGTCCCTCCCAGTGGCCATCGGTAAGCTAAAATTATTCCGAGTGATGCAGTCACGGTCTAGACAATTATATATGGTTTTTTCATTCGAAAGATTGGACTGAAAAAAAATAGTGCCCGTTTTCCAAAAATTAAAAAAAGCTTTCTCTTTGGAATAATTTTTAACATATTAAAATGGTAAAAATATTTTCAAATAGCGCAATTCGATCACTGTTTATTTATTATATTTTTGATTATCCTGCACGTTATGACAAGTCCAAGCTGTGTAGGCTTATAATAAGAATGAAAAAAACATTATTTAATAATAATAATAATCGTTTATTTCACCATAAGATTTTTATGGTGGCGTTCAGGGACAAAAAGCTGTAGAAAACAGCTTGACGGGTCCCCGACCGCCTACAAGCAGCAGAGCCAGCGTGATACTCACATTATAAAATACATACAGAGCACAAGCTATAGAAAGGATAGCAGAAAAGACCTTCGTCATCACACACTTTGTTAAGGCTGATTCACAGGATTCTTAACTTTTTGTCACTTTCTAGTTTTTGAAGAGAGAAAAAAGAAAAACAAAAACGTGATACAATCGCGACACAACTAATAAAAAACAGGAGAAAAGGATTTATGCACACGATCGACATCAAACATTTGTAACGCGCCGGCAAAAAAAAAAAAAAAAAAAAGAACGCAAACGACATCAATTTATGAGCTGCAATTGACAGTGGAGCCTGTTCCGTTGTGTGAAGGTGTGCTTTGATATATTTTTTTAAGGCGCTTTTTTATCGAGTGTAGTTGTAGAAGGTATGCATTAGGAGAAACGTGAAGGTGCTTACGCGCTTCCTCTTGTGTGTGTGTAGTTGCGGTCCTGCGCCCTCTGCTGTTCTCGTACCGTTTCTGCTCGTGAACTCGGCTCAGGGTGGCGCGCTTGCCATTCCCGCTCCTTTAACAGAGAGCAAATCTTGCGTGGTCTGAACATGTCTGAAGGGAGAGGGGGAGAACGGAGCGAGCGGCGATGGGTAGAGAGCGATAGCGCGGTGGTGATTGGGTGGCGCGCGACGCGCTCTCATGTGGTTTTGAGCCTACACTCTAAAAATACCTGCGCGTCTACTGACCTGCAAAACACCCAAAGAGCTAATCATTGGAATCTAGGAAATCAGCTCAGCGAATGATGAGGCGGGACATCTCCCTAGGCATTAATATTGCGTCTGCGCTGTGTCATTACGTAATGAAAACATGACGCTTTGCCTTGCGTAATGCCACAGTGCAGACTTCAATTTTACGTCTAAACGGACGTTCCGCCTCGTCATTCGCTGAGCTGATTTCCTGAATCGCAATGATTGGCTCTTTGAGCGTTTTTGGCGGGTAAGTAGACGCGCAGGCATTTCTTAAAGTGTACAGACGCTACACGATTTCCTACGAAAGGAGCACTAGCAGCTGGCGCTGTAAAACGTGGTGGTAACACTGACAAAAAGCGGCGACACGTCTTCTTCAAAGTCACTATGAGTATATAGATATTACGCCGCTAGAGAGGGCTACACCAAAAGAAAAATGAACTGCAAAACAGCAAAGTGAAACTGAAAAAAAAAAAAGAAAAACACGAAGTCCACCAAAATGGCATCATTACACAAATGCCACACGCCATAAAACTTCATTCAGCCATCATCTAGAATAATGGGAGCGTTTTAAATGGAAATGTATGTGGTAAACCAAAAATCTTGTCAGATTAATATTAGGGAGCAATAGGCTGCAACACAAAAATGACCGGATCTCCACGTGTTGAATGATGTTGATTAGGGCGAAGGTCTGATGCTGCTGCTGATACTGATAAAATTGTTCATAGCCAGTGCTGATGGTGCTGATTTTTTTTTTTATTGCTGATAGGTAGTGCTGAGTTCCGGGTTGCGTTTCGACTTCACTATTACTGCTTTATGGTCGGTGAAATGCAGAGCCAGTGGTTCTTCTAACGGATCAGCTTGGATCCGCTAGAAGCCGTGGGAACGCATCTCCACCGCTTAATTCAACGGTGGATGTCAGAAAGTGAATGTGTGGTATGGAACGCGGTTATATACGCATTTGAGCCTTTGACCGCAGCGCCCTCTCGTCTATAAACGTTGAGCCAATGCATACAAAGCTTAACGCGATTATATACGCATTTGACCGCAGCGCCTTCTCCTGTATAGACGTTGAGCGGCTACATGCAACGTTTCATCCATGAAAGAAACCCCAGCTCTTCAGTTACTATGACATCTCAGAGCCCCTTCTCAGCCCGCTGTCGTGGCCGAGTGGCTAAGGCGATGGACTATAAATCCATTGGGGTCTCCCCGCACAGGCTCGAATCCTGTCGACTGCGCAAACATTTTTTTATTTTTATGTGAGCACGGACGCCGGCCGGCAGGACAGGCGGACGGACGGACGGACGAGGCTAGACCCTAAGGAGCTTCGCCCCTCAAATTGTTTCAAAGTTGTACATTGAATCACCACACTGGGTGAAACAAGTTCGAGGCGACTACTCCACCACGAAAATATTGAAACTTAAACTCATTGGGAAGAGATCGAAATGACAGTAACATGATGTCGGTATGAAGCTTTAATCGAAAAAAATTGTGACACTAGACACTAATTAAGAGCTTAAACTTTTATAATATTATTTTTGCCTTAAGCAAACCGACCCGCTATTCTTGTTTCATTTTATACCCATACAAGAATATCTTTGGTGGCATACTACAAGGGCTCAGACGTGTAATGCAAGAACATTCCGCCTCTGAAATGCAGGAATACTTGCGTCGTTTCCATCTTCTACAAATTAATGACCTCGGGCTGACGTTAAGTTGGCGCAGGTGATCCGAATGGTGGCAGGTGAAACCTTGAGACAATAGAAAAAATATACGTTTTTATTAGAGGATTCTGGCTCAATTAACTTGGTTAACTTGGCGCAAAGTTTTGAGGAAAGTAAAATCATATGTTTGGAATGTGGGGTGTCCTGAGGGGCTATTTGGGGGCCTGGTTAAGAGCAAGCTCATTTCTACAGATAAACTAAAATCAATGGTAATTTATTAACAGCCGTACTTGCGTACTCGCTGAACGAAATTGGTAGTGGCAGAAAATTTAGTTGTTCTAACAGTCAACTTTGCGCACCTGAACAGTCGCCTTGTAGGTTTTAGCTTATCAAACATTGACGAGATCCAAGGATCAGGAATATTTTGCACACTAGAGCCGCCGAAGGACGCTGCGGCTGAACTATTCCCGCAATGTAGGTTAGGTACAAAACTCCACCTAGTACACCATGTTTTACAAGTGTGCTGTAATTGAAGTATACTGTATACTGAGCAAGCACGGCACTAAAGTCAGTGGTAATATTTTTTTTTATTTACCGCCATAACAAACACGTTTTCTAGCGCGTATGTTTATATATAGTTGTGTATAGCCCCAAAGAGCCTGCTTGCATTCTCAGGTGAATGCGCGCGTCGGAAGCGCACTGCCACAAGCTCACTCTTTGATTTTTGAACAACCAGACGCACAAAAGTTTTCGCCATTTTATTTTTTGCCGCCTGCCGAAACAGATGGGTATTCTCCAGAAAGAAACAGTCGTCTGTCACAAAGGCCCTTCGAATTTCCTTTGCTTGAAATCCACGTGGTTGCAACTACGTCGCTGAAAGGTGAAAATAACAACAACAACATCAAGGATTCCAAGCACTCCAGTCATATATGAATTCCTTCTACTAAATTAATAGGCGGCTCTGAGATGTTCAGATACATAGCCTACCGTATTTTTATTCGATGTTTTTACCGGGGCTCTACAAAAACGACTTCTGTAATGAGAAATGAAGCTTTTTATTAATGTTAGCATTGAAAAAGATACCATCAAACAACCTTTAATCGCCAAATCTTTAACACTGTTTGCCCCCCCCAAAAAAAGAAGAAAATAACAGTGTGTAAACGAAGTTTGGAGCAGCAATTCACGAACATATGAGCGATCTTGAAATTGTGCCCTATATGATTTCTGGGCACCGCCACTGATGCGCAAATGTAAAGGCAAGCAGAAGCATTTTTCACGGACCAGTTTGAATTCTCCATGATAGTTACCCAGAATAACCCTTAAAAAGGAGCTAAAAATTTCCTTTAGCGTTTTCTGTGAAACCCATCGTCGACCTCGGAGAAATCTTACACTTCTCAGCGAGCGCTGAAAAAGGTGAAGGCTCTAAGTTGAATATCCTCCAGCTTTCTCATGTTTGAGCAGAAGTTAAAAAAAATACAGACGTGGGAAAAAAAAAGTGTCCATTTTGAACATAATGGAATAAAACAGCGCGAAGATAGAAATAGGAAGAGACACACCAGACAGGACAGAGCGCTGACTCGCAACTACGGCTTCTTTACTCAACGAAAAAGAGAAAGACAAAGAGAAAAAAGATAAAATCATACAGGAAAAGAAGAAGAAAAAAAGAAGAAAAATAAAAAAAAAGGCATTACTGTACGCAATCACACGCGCACCTTTCACCCATGGTAGCTGACTACGGCACGTGCTGGACCCTCATTGTCAACTTCAGGAATTCCAGCTCCTTGCCTGACAACGCCACTGATGCTGCGCTGATACACCTTTTTCCTCTACTCTGGATGTGGAAGGCCTCCAGCACCTCGCTGGTCACTTTGTCCCTGTGTCGTCCCAAGATGGTGGTGGCACTAAAAAACGGCTGGCACAGGCACTCTTTACAGTGAACCGATAGGTGTCCTCCCACTGTCGCTCCGAGGGAGTACCTGTGCTCGCGGAGCCTTTCATTCAGGCACCGTCCCGTTTGTCCCACGTAGGTGGAGCCGCACGAGAGGGGGATACTGTAGACTACTCCCGTCGCACATGGGACGAACGGCCTGGTGTGCTTCTTGCTACACTTGTTTCTGGCGATTCCCTCTGCCTTCGCATGAACTCGGGGGCAGATCTGGCTCATTTTTTCTGGTGCGGAGAAAACCACTGGGATTCCATATCTTTTTCCAACATTTTTTTAAATTGTGAGAGATCCTGTGTAAGTACGGGATAACTACAGGTCGCTTGCGTTCCACATCCCGTTGTGTAGAATGGCTACCCTTTACTTTCTTCAGCAGTTTGCTTGCGACGTCTGAAAGTAGTGTCGTCGGATAGCCAGCTTTCCTCAGTCTTTCTGTCTGTATCCTAAAGCTCTCCCCCAGAGTGTGGAGGCAAGATTTTTTGAGCGCTGAGCTCAGACAAGATGTAACAATGCCCCTTTTCACAACCTTCGAGTGGGCCGACCTCCAGTCGAGGATGCCTTTCTTGGATCGTGGACGATAGGTCCAGCAGACACGCGAGTCTCCTATGCGCAGGGAAAGGTCCAGGTACTGGAGTACCCCTTCTTTTGGGACCTCAAAGGTAAACCTAAGGCCTCCCCCACACTTCTCGAATACCGCCACCACTGTGTCAATCAACGCTTCCAATGTTCCAGATCTTCTGAAAAACACCAAAAAGTCATCCACATAGCGAATTATCTTGATAACACTCGTGCCGCCTAGCTCTCTTTCAATGCCACAGTCCACTTCACCGAGGTAAATGTCACTTAAGACGGGGGCTACGCAAGAGCGATACACACACCCGACTTTTGCCGGTAGCACCCTTCCTGCCACCCGACTACCATTGACTGCAGATAGAATAACAACAACTCCAAAAAGCTTTCCAGGGATACTCCACTAGAACTCCTAAAAGCCAGTTCTCTGTTGCCTTCGATGCACCCTTTCACTGCTTCCAGCAATCTGTCGTGCGGCAAGGAGTAAAAAAGATCTTCCACGTCTATACTACAAGCGTGCCTCATCTCTGGACCCTCTGCTTCGAGGTACTCTACAAGCTCCAAAGAATTGAAAACCCTAAAAGGGTCCTTGATATTCAATGCTGATAACTGTTTTTGGAGGTAGGAGGCCACCTGCCTTTGCCACGATCCCTTTTCCGTGACAATGGCTCGAAACGGGCACCCTTCTTTATGGGTTTTGGCGCTGAAAAACGCTTGTAGGTGTACATTCTCCGCTTTTCCTACTCTCACCGCCAGCTGGGTTAACGCCAGGCGATCACAAAGTCCTTTTGCCCTGTCTCGAAGTTTCTTCAGATCCACATTGACCGGTCTTAAATTTTTTTCTCAATGGCCGCGTTTGCCTTTTCATTGAACATGCGCTTTGGTAACACAACAAACTGACCCTCTTTGTCGGATAACATAACACGTAGGTCACTGTCTACCATGAAATCCACCAAAGTGGTAATTGGACAAACCTGTCCTCTTCTTCTTGGTGATTGAAGAACTTCCACACACTAGTAAATGCACCTTGGCCTGTCCCCTTCCATCGCCTTCTCTGCTACGTTCTTGGCCAGAGTCACCAACTCGGGAGGGCTTAGGACCGTCTCGAAGCAGAACTTGGGACCCAGCTCTAACGGCTTGCCAATTTCTGGAGGAATCTCGGCTTCACCCAATGTTTTGAATTCGTTGACGAATAAAGTAAATTAAAAGATGGCAATACTCTGCCAGATAATAAACGTCTGTAGTGATATCTTCTGGTCAGGGTATAATCATGCGCCCTACGAGCATAAAAATACTTACTGAAAAGAAAACGAAGCCACGTCTCAAATCCTCCAATCCGCCCTGAACAACCTTCTTTAGTTTTATTTCTTTAACGGAACTTCAAAGCACTATTGCAAATTTCGTGTTTCCTTTTTTTTTTTTGTTTCATTTGTGTTTCTTTGCTTCATTTAAAATATTGCTGTTCCCCTCCCCCCCATATTTCCGGGGAGAGAAATGGAGTCGAGTTCAACGCCATCACATATTTTTATAACGTTTCTTTTACAAACAAGCAAAAAGAAATAAATTATTTGACGCTACGCTTGTCTAAAAAAAATGGAAATGTGTCGCAAAAACAAGAATACTCCGTCATATTTCCTTTATCGTTACACCTTTTTATGAACGAGTGCTCGGGTATCAGGAAAACAGCGGCAGCCTTAAAACCAAATGCTCTCGAAAAAAAAAAATAGAACAAAAATCAGAAAAAAAAGTATGCAGGTATGAATTGTAAGATTGAGACACGAGTGGGTGCGTGTAAAATATGACGTTGACAATGGCGAGGGCTATTTTACGTTAGCAAGAAACGAGATTGAAAAAAAGTAACTCAAATAAAACGAGAAAGACAGAAAGAAAAAAGGGCAATGTTTATGGCGTGGAGAAGAAAAACACCGCCGGGTCGCATTCAGGATTTGCCACAATAATTCATAGCCAGCCGCATTTTCCACAAGAGAGTGCCTGCTCGGTGTGCGTAGCGGTCCGGTGCTTGAACGTATGCGTGAACTGAAGGCGTCTCGCCCATGCGAAGGCACGGTCGCCGGTGCGCATAAACTAGAGAAATGGAAGGTGCCGCTTCGGAAAAGCTTTCCTTTTTTCGCGAGGAGCTCGCACCATGACACAGGTCCATGAATCGGAAAGACAGAGAGACCTGTTTTGAAGTCTGCGTTACGTAAAGTGACTAATCCATGCTCACTTTACCTCTTTAGATGTTTACCGATTAGTGGTACCGTATTAATATTTTGTTTCGTTAATACCCTCCTTTTAGTGTTTAATCTGTCCCAGGCGTAACATTAGATGCCCTGTTAAAGAGCCAAGGGCATCCCAGCATCGGGAATCGGCTTAACGACAGCAACTTAGGACTTAGTTTCATTTCCTCGTTTTTCGCCGCTATTGTGGGACACATAAATACTGCAGCAGCTTGTCGCTCGTGAAGGTAGGGAGGTGACTGGATCGATGGTTATTCTAAACGGAGCGGATATTGTGGCTCAACGTATAACTTTATATATATATATATATATATATATATATATATATATATATATATATATATATATATATATATATATATGTATATATATATAATTTTGATACAAAAGAAAGTTACGGTGAAATTTACAATAACAAAACTTTAGTGGTAAAAAAATTGCTATGTTTAAAGGAACACAGACGCCACCAAAATATCGCTTATTTTTTACGGGATAAATTCTGGAACAGTGTTGTACATGCACGTTCCTAAAGAAAAAATTAAGGAACGAAAGCTCGTTCCTCGTTCCTTGTGATTTTTGGAACGCGTTCCCGTTACAAGTTCCATTTGAGAGAAAGGAACTCGTTCCCGCTACAATTAAAAAAAATGGAACGGGTCGTTACATTTACGTTACATTTGTATTTTGCTGATTACTATATTTACTTAGATGAAGCAAAGTTTTTTGTTTTTTTTATCTGTCCCATCGAATGACAACATACGAATTTGAATGCACTGATGGAAGGGCACCAGGAGAACTAGACAAGCGGAAACGGGTTTTATTCGTTGATATATTTACCTTTAACAATCTCAGCTTTCAACCATATTTTGAAGTGGACGATTCCGACGAGCCAAATGTACTGTTACTCCACATTGCACGAGCGTTTTACAATAAACTCACACGTTTCAACCTAATAAAGACCCTTGTTAGAACTTAACTGTTGCTTCTCGATGTTGCTATCAGCAAGACAAGCAATTGAAGAAGAGGGTAGGGCTTTTGGAAGGTCAGTCTTGAAAACTACAAGTCCTTCGTCAAGGTTGGATTCGTTGTTTAGTTTGAAGATGGGGGACAAAGAGAAAAGAGAAAATATATATATATTTTTTTAAGTGACCATCATTTGGGTTACAAGGATGCGTTCGATGTCAGGTAATCTGTAATTTTGTCGTAACTGTAGGTCTTTTTGTGGAAGTTCAATGATGGCTATAGTCGGCCTTATATTTCTGGATGCATGAGAATTCGCGGACGCAAAGTAAATAGCTGAGTTTGAGACGTCCCTCCTTTTGTGTTTTTTTCCTTCGGCTATAAGTTTTGCTTTTTATACCGCAGGCTCGGGCACTGAAAAAAATATATAAACGTCCACTAGCTCTCCTTCACTCGACTGTTAACAAGTGAGTACAGCACAATATAAATCATGTTATATGTAACCAAAATTTTAGCGAGATACGGCACTTCGTAAAGATATTGTTTTCATACTTTTAGAATTTCCCTCCTAGGAATGAAATACAAATTACCCAACTGGACGAACACAAAGGAATGGCCGTTCCTTTTTCCGTTCCAGTAAAAATGAAACTAGTTTCCGTTCCAGTTCCACCGATGCCGAATGAAACCGCGGCGTTCCTTTGTTCCCCCTAAAAGGAACGCGTTCCAGGAGCGCCGTTCCTCGGAACGCCGTTCCCTACAACACAGCTCTGGACGTTACGGTGCCACGACACTACCCAAGCATGTTTCGCTACAGTGTGGCGTTTTCGCTAAGTAAAACAAGAATATGGTAGAACGAACGAACCCAAACATAGCGTCAAAGTTCAATTATTCCTCTCGCTTTCAGGGGGGTGCACTCTCTAATACTTGGCGGTCAATGTTTCTTTTAAATCAGCCCACCCTTGCCAAGTTTCGTCGTGGCGATCGGTTGCACTGTAAATAATGTAAGCAATTATTTTCTTGTCCTACCACAATCATATGTCAAAGGCGTCATGTATACAAGTTACAATCGTATCCTGCCGCCACCCTCGACGACACGATGTAGGAAATCTCCCGGTCCTCTTTTGTATACCCGTGCATCGCCTCGTGACGATGTCTTGCTTGATCAGGAGCCAGCTTCGCTCCTTCCGCTTGCAGCTGAAAACGATGCCGCCATATCGCGCATCAGGTGACGCATTATTTTTTTTTTCGAATGCAGGGAAGACGCATTACGCTCGTGGACAGAGCACGCCCTGGGTTTTTGTCAGTGACTACAGGTTCACGAGTGTGTACTTTTGTCCTCACTGTAGACATTTGTGTGATAGAGTACGAGGAAGCACCAACTCTAGTGTTCTGAAAATACACAATTTCACATGCTGTGTCGACCGCAGATGATAACATTTGTTTTCGCTCTCCCCCCTTCGGTTTCGTAACACACCACCGCGAGGCTTACTTTTGTTTGCTGAGAGAGCTATCACACCGACACTGTGACCGAATTCCAAATAGAGGAACCCTGTATACCTCAGAGGCTCTGCAATACTGCGACAGAATTATAAGCACAAAACGACGAAAGTCGAAACTCGATTCGACAGAAATCGCATCATGTGATATTGGCTTGTCGTTAAAGGGCCCACGAAACAAATTTTGGGCTGGAATAAATCAATTTATATTGAGATTTGACTAATAGCACATCATCCAGTCGGCCAAAAGAAAAAAAAAAGGTAGAAAGTCAAAAGCCACACTTTCGGTACGAAAATTCGAAAACACGGCGGACTATTTCGCACCTCATTCCCTTCGTAAGCTCTCTGCCTTTTCACTGTGATACATCCGCAGACCCCGCAGCGCGTCACCGGGCCCAAACGAACGTCACACGACAGCGGACCTCACTCTCTTCACCCCAAAGCTGACATTGTGGTGGAAGCTACGCGCTTGTCGGACCAATCAGCTGCCTCCCTTTCATCACCTGACCTCATTCTCTGCGCGTGGGTTTGCGCGAGAGAGCGTGATCACGTGGAATAAGTGTGGTTGGCCCAACGAGCACGTAGCTTCCACAGCACTGTCAGCCTCGGGGTGAACGGGGGAGGGGAAAGCAACTTTTGTCTGAATTTTAAGCGACGGGCTAATCTTCTAGGGAAACAATGGATGTGTCCGGGTTACACAATCGAGCATCCGAGCGAGAGGGGACTCCCCCTTTCCGCCTTCTTGAACTACTTGGTAGAATGCGCGATTTATGAATTGAAGAGGAAAGCTAAACAGGAAAAAGTTGGAAAAGCGTTTCATCACTCCTTTAAATAACTCGAGTCGTTCACACGAAAGGGTGCATACAGTACGAGAAACCATGCATCCGGCACTCTGCAGCAGACTCGGTCTTATGAGGCTCTTGATAAGCCATAAACCGCAGCTTCTAACTTAATTGGGCGCGCGTCTAGTACTACGCTATAAGACCGACTGTCGCACCACTGCAGAGAAAAAGGAAGGCCAGACAAGTCTGCGAGGGAGATCCCAGTGCACACTTTCGACAGATGGCGGTTATAAATGACTTCGTGTTCAGCATCCTCAATACAAGAGAGAAACAAACAAAACAAAAATAGAAAAAAAAAAAACGAATACCAGATTGAGGTGTAATGCGAGCCCCTTGTCACGCCATGTTTCTTTCCGACGGCCGAGTGCTCCACGTTCACGGTTACACGCATCAACCTTTAAAGGTAACGCAGCCGTTGCAGCGGTAATATATATAAAAAAATTAGTTTGTGTTTACCTTTTACTTTTAACTAGTTTAGTTGTCCTCTTGAGCAGATAAACACATTACATCTACTTAATTGTCCCAAGTCTGCAGGTTTGTACTTTGCCGTTGCGGATTGAATTTCCTTATGTTTTCTGGAGATTTTGCGATGCAGCACTTCCAAATAGTTCTTCGGGAACAATGAAGAGAAAAGGGGTAGATTGGAAAGCCGGCCATGTGCTAAATTTCTTCCATTAGATACCGTTTTTGTTTTGTTGGAGAACGATATCGGTATGCTTTCTATGAATGTAATTTATTAGTTTTTGGACACTACGGTTGTGGTTGGATGGGTCAACTCCTTTTTCTTTTTTATCAACATGCAATGTACAAATATTTTTAGTTTATTGTCACTGATTTATGAAGTGTTATCGTTGGGTTTACAAGGTGTCGGGGCCGGTCTTAGGAATGCATAGGAAAGATGCGCGACCACACAGAGTGCCATCTCAAGTGAGGCGCAAACATTTTCCACAACCTCCACAATCCTTGGGTCTATAAACTTAATTCTGCAATGGACAAACCCGAAATCGGTACGCACCCGACGTTAAGAGACAGACCAAGATGGTCAGGATTTGAACCACCTACTTCTTTATAAAAAGCAAAATGTATTCTGATAGCACGTCGCCCAAGAAGAAGGAAGTAATATTTCGTCTAGAAAAAAAAAATTAAAATTATTAGGCAGGTTCTTGGCCTAGCGGCCTAAACAAGTCAAGTGGCATTAATTTGAGAACAACAAGAAGTATTTCATGAATAACCAATAATTTGTTTCCAAATTCGAGTTTCTTCTGACCACCTGGTTAAACATTGTTAATATATATATATATATATATATATATATACCGGGTGTTTTTGCGAAGACTTTCAGAAATCCTAAAAATTAGGGCGTTTGAAAAAAGAAGAAACGGTCTTCGGGAACAAACTACCAGCCACGGCGGACGTCAGGGATTGCCAAAAACATACTAATTAGCCAGCTAATTAATTAAAATTTGTTAATTAACTTTTTAATTAGGGAAAATAGACATATGGTTCCAATTAGAAAGTTGCTGAGCGTTATTGAAAACCACTAAATCAGTCGTTTTCAGAAAGACTTTGAGCTCGTGAGAAGCGTAGTAGTGCACTAAAGCTACCGCTCTTTGAGCAGGTACAGAGCTAGCGGTTGCGATAAGGCGCCCGCGCGATTTTTCCGTCTCTTATCTAGCCCCAGCCTTGTACCTGCTCCACGAGTGGTAACTTTAGTACAATACTACACTTCTCACGCGCCGAAAGTTTTTTTGAAAATGACTGATTTAGTGGTTTTCGATAACGCTCAGCAACTTTCTAATTAGAACCATATGCCTGTTTCCACTAATTAAAAAGTTAATTAACATATTTTAATTAATTAGCTGGCTAATTACTATGTTTTTTGCAATTCCTGACGTCCGCCGTGGCTGGTAGTTTGTTTCCGAAGAAAGTTTTTTTTTTTTTGACGCTTTACTTTTTAGGATTTTTGAAAGTCTTCGCAGAAACACCCGGTATATATATATATATATATATATATATATATATATATATATATATATATATATATATATATATATATATATATATATGGGTAAATTACTTTCAAGATGTAATTCAATTACAATTGCTTTGCTTCAAAAGTAGTTTAAGTACAATTACAACTACTATGGCGTGAAAAGTAATTAATTACAATAACAAATTACTTTGCTTCAAAAGTAGTTTAAGTACAATTACAACTACTACGGCGTGAAAAGTAATTAATTACAATTACAAATTACTTTAAAAGTAATGTAGTTACTTTACAATCAGTTATTTCTGAGAGTGACCCGACTTGGGCCATATAACTTTAAACGAGTTGCATGGAACGCAACATACAGTATTTGTTCATTTCTTGTCCCAATGTGTGAGGAGGCTTAAGCATCGCTGCATAAGTGCCCCCTATTGTACTTTCCGTTTTATGAATTTTCTTGAATTCATGATAGAACTTGACAGCTTGAGCCATTGAAATACTAATTTCCTATTGTTTTTATAAATAATAAATTAGTTCATATGCAAGAAGAGGCATGATCGCTGAAGCAAAATTTGAGTTGACAGTTTTCTTAGCCGGCAAATAAAAGTGCGACAATTAGTCATATTATATTCTACCAGTGTTAATATAAAACTAAAATCCACACGCGCTAGGACAACCAAATTAACATCCAAACATCATGGTATTGTAAATTATTTACATTGATTTGAAATTAGAATGGCTCAGAAATATATAAGAACCGAATCGAGTTTCCTGAATCATTGGTGACAATATTCACAGGTGTGAGGTCAGTTTCCAAAATGCTTATGCAAAGAAATATACGAACTAAAACCAGCAGAAAATAAACTTGAAAAAAATTACAAATATACAAATATGCGACAGCACTGAAAGAAAGACGTAAACAACTGGCAAAAATAGACATTTTAAACTTCCTTAGCTCAACTAAAAGCTGCAGCTCAACTTTCTTTTCTTTTGTTATTTTGGCATGTTAAGCTATTGTTTTCTGATCGCACAGCAGACGACGCAACACGGCGCCGTTGAGGTAGGCTCCAAAGAGGATTGTCTCAGCCCGCAGTGTAAGCTACAAAACAACAACCAATGCGACGCTAATTATGTTATGCATGTGTGTGAGTTCGTGTCTTTGTGCGAGTGTTTCACCGAGAGCTAGGCCGGTTGTGCGAAAGCTGAGCCTTTCAAAGAAGATTCGTCGGCGCCGCAGTCTTGCAAAAGTAACTGTAATTGTGCTTGGCATTTTGCAATTACTGACGGTAGAAAGTAATTAAATTACAATTACAATTCCTTTTGGCCGAAAGTAATTAACCACAATTACAAATAACCAAGAAAATTAATTCAATTACTGTAAGTGATATATATATATATAATGTGTGTGGGTCTATATATATATATATATATATATATATATATATATATATATATGGGTGGTTTCATCTCAAATCGTGCAGGCAAAAAGGGTCGAATTTTTAATTTCGATGAAAAAAATATATGTTATGGCGCCGTTTCTAAAACCGCAGTCGCCACAAACCGCAAGTTCGTCGGATTTTTTGTTCTCGACTTATGAATTTTTAAAGAGGCCGCGGCGAAAAGCAGTGTTTTTCACACCCGTCGTGGGTCGGATGTTTCGCTTGATCTCCTACCGTGGATTTTCAGTCCACATTATATTATCTTTTTTCAAGCACTCTGTGGACACATTTAAAAGGCTCCAATACCATGAAATAATTTTAGGCGTTTTGCTTTTTTTCTTTAAAAATGTCAAATACGCCTCCTCGGTCAATTGTTGACAAATTTTGACAATTAATTACTGGCGATCTACTTGGGTTACACCGATATTTTTATGTCCACGGAGAGCCCAAAACACGCTCTTTATATTTATTATAAAATTACTTGGCTGTATAAAATATCCTTTGCATGACGTTTACGTTAATATTATGCAAAAACCAAAAAGTACCATATTTGAAATTGATTTTCTCAAAAAACCCATTTTTTATTTTTTTTATTTTTTGTTCAAATGTAGATATGATAGTTGTCTACACGAAAATCAAGCTTAGAAAGTGTATATTTTGTTCGTATGTTTTATATTTAGGCCTCAATATCGGAAAAAGACGTCTTTGTTTCGCAAGACCTAAGTCGGACATTGCGACCCATGCGTCTCTATGAATTGTGAAAAAGTTTTTTTTTAATTTTCTTCTGCATTTTGTAATCAATTATAAACGGATTTTGTGGTATTGAATATTTATGTATGTTTTGATAAGAGCGGGAACCCACGAGATACATATCTAACCAAATCAGCAGGCCTAGTAGACTTTCAATAACCAAAAGGCACAGACGTTGTATTGTTTCGATTTATAAACCTTTCACAGTAAACTAGCACGAGTAGCTATTAGCTTTCATATTACTAAGACAAAGAAGGTCACCACATCGTCGATACATTATATACCATTCTTTCTGAAAAACACAAACACTGGGGGTTTGTTCACCGCACATCGCACAGGTCACCAGGGTCCTTTCACTTCCGTAATACACAAAAGTGGTGACACGGAAACGGTCCGAAACACACAGAGAGTGTGTCATGGAGAGGGGTAGGAAATAAAAATAAATAAATAGGAATTAAATTGCCCAACTCCGATCTTAACGAAAATTGCGTTAAAAAAAATTAAGTATTTAGGTTCGAGCGGTGGCAAGGCGATAGGTCCACGCCTGGTGGAGAGTCAGACAAAGAAGTCGACGGCACGTAAAGGTAAAAAAAAAAAAAATCTATAATTTAATAAAGACGGGAAGACTCAGCCGCACATGGCAAGAACAAAAACCAACTCCTCCGGGCATTCCCTAAACGGGACGCAACCAAATGCGTGCGAACACGCTCTCTACATCACCGCCAGGCCGCTACGCCATAACGAAATAAACCGAACTGAACAGTGCTAACAAACAGTTAGTAAAAAGTCATTGAAAAAAAAAAAAAAAACGTTCAGAAAAATCCGCACCCGAGAAACAAAGTTCAGCGGGGCGAAGAAACACACACGAGTCGGTCCCACGACACTGAAGTCTGGCAGGATGACGGCGTCCAGATGATGCTCGAATCTGTTCCTCCCTCTATTACGCACATCCACGACGGCTGTGCGGAACAGTGGCTGTGCGAAAGAAAGCGAAGAATAGATTCGAGCAGCGATGCGCGAGAAGGTAACCGAGACGTAACATGCCTCGAGCTTCATATCGGGTGAGGAGTTTTCGAGGTAGTTTCTGCAGTTACTCAAACTTTCTCTTTCCCCTTCCCTTTTTCAAAAGAACACGTCAACAGGCGCTAACTTTTCATCTCTGGAGAAGTTCACTCTTCACAAACGGTTATAGTTGACAAGGAGGCTGACTTCGACCCAACTACGTAGTCTCCGGGCAGAATACAAACACAAGTATATTTACCAACGCGCTCGTTTTAATGTCAGTCTCCGGGCTTTGCTGTCTCCAAAACAGATAACCCTTTATAACGACAGAACGAGCGGGTTGGTGGGGATAATTAAACTTAAACAGTCCCTTCTCGTTTTTTCCTCAAGTTTCATAGATAACCCTTCGGTGCTATCGGATCTCCCCGGAGAGAGAGAGAGAGAGCACGGCCGTTTCAAGGTAAGGATAGGGCGTTTGAAGCTAGGGCAAACAGGCGGTATCGCTTCACGCATACACGGATGGCTGGTTTCAAATTTCCCCACATCCCTAACGAAACCGGCCCATCTTCGTGTGTGCGTCTGCGGGATTTCTGTCCGGCGCCGCCGGTTTTATCGCGCACGCGGCGTTGTTTTGGCTGGCAGAACAGTTGTTGACCGTCGATATTGTAAGGCCGTGGTGTCCTCATCCTTTCAGGCAACGATTCCTTTGCTTTCCCTTGTGCAATACTCTGACTGACTCCTCCTGGGTGGCTGTCACTGTTCGCCGCGTCAACGACACAGTCGTACCATTTCACTCCTCGTGACACCATAGTGCGCTGCTCGCTTTACTGTCACGGGCCGTCCTATCTAACACAACGAGTGCGAAAGGTCGTGGTCATCTGCTGGCTCCGAAAGGGCGGGACGTTCATGCAGGCCAATGAGGGCCCCGAATCAATACGACGTCTGCCGACTCCTACACGTTAAAAATTTACGACACCTGCTGGTCTGTTAAGAAGTGTTGCTTTCTCTTTTTGGAACTCCTCCGATGTAGTTTGCCGCCTATAATAAAATTTAAATAATCAATAAATATAACAGGGTGGAAATACTGTATTTCAGTTTTATGTAGGAACGTTGAAAAAAATAAAAAAAACTATTTCCAAGCGTGTGAAGACGCGCAATTCGCAAGTCCATTTCGAGCCGTAAAAACACGTTTTTGTACGATATTGATGCTTAAATATAGAACATACAAACAAAATATACACTTTCTCGACTTGATTTTCGCATAGAAAACTATCACATCTACATTTTAACAAAAAATAAAAAAAATAAAAAATGGGTTTTTTGAGGAAATCAATTTCAAAAATGGTACTTTTCGGTTTTTACATAACCTTAACGTAAACGTAACGCAAAGAATAATTTATACAACCGAGTCATTTTATAATTCATATAAAGAGCGTGTTTTGGGCTCTCCGTGGACATAAAAACTATTGATGTAACCCAAGTAGATCGCCAGTAAACAATTGTCAAATTTCGTCAACAATTGACCGAGGGGGCGTCTTTGACATTTTTGCAGAAAAAAAGCAAAACGCCTAAAATTATTTCATGGTATTGGAGCCTTTTAAATGTGTCCACAGAGTGCTTGAAAAAAGATAATATAATGTGGACTGAAAATCCACGGCGGGAGATCAAGGGAAACATCCGACCCACGACGGGTGTGAAAAACACTGCTTTTCGCCGCGGCCTCTTTAAAAATTCATAAGTCGAGAACAAAAAATCCGATGAACTTGCGGTTTGTAGCGACTGTGTTTCTAGAAACGGCGCCATAACATATATTTTTTTCATCGAAATTAAAAATTCGACCCTTTTTGCCTGCACGATTTGAGATGAAACCACCCATATATAAAACTGAGAAGAAAAAAACCCTTAGTGAAAAACAGCAACAACGGACGATTTAATCTTCGACGTTTCGGCCGGAGTCCGGCCTTCGTCAGGAAGATTGTCTTCCTGACGAAGGCCGGACTCCGGCCGAAACGTCGAAGATTAAATCGTCCGTTGTTGCTGTTTTTCACTAAGGGTTTTTTTCTTCTCAGTTTTATACCCACGCCTTCGGCCTCCCGCCACCATGCCCGTTATATATATATATATATATATATTTGTATTATAGTTACTGTGATGATGAGAACGACGGACCTTTTCTCCTGATGCCCGTTGCAGTGTCCAACTTCTAACAGGCGCTCGATGCCCTCCGTCATGATTTGGATGCGAAAGCACCCTCGAATCTCACGGGACGCCGAAGTGTTATCGGAGGTAGGAAGCTGGCGCTGGAGGTGGAACTACTTGGAAGTGAAGCTTCCAAAGTGCTTCAAACGTAGCGCACTGCACAAGAATAGCAGAAAAAGATTTCTTACAAAAAATGTCTAGAATTGAGACAGTAGTTTTATTGGAGAATCAAATTTTCTACCGAATTACTTTAGAACGGGGGCATTTTAAGTAGTACAAGGTCACTGTATCAACGAAATGTTCCTTTTTTTTTCTCGCAAATATAGATATCACTTTTAAACGGCATATGGTTTTACAGACAAAGAGAAACACTCCATTGTTGCAGCAAGACTTTCATTGTGAAACGCACTTTAGCGACTACTAAAACAATAGCATAAAACGGCATTATAAAAAAAAAAAAAAAAAACGTTTAAGAGGTCCACGTTGAGATCCTAACGTTTTTGAGCCAGCCATGCATTGAGTTAACGCTAAGTATAAAAACCGCCTCTGGGTTCACGATGTTTTGAAGGTTAGCATGAAAAGTCTTCATAATAAAATAGAAAATAAAAGAGAACGAATGTCCATTTATGAAATGGGCAGTTGGAGACACGCCTTTCTCATTACAGGGTCCCCCTTATCCGGCGAAAAATCGTCTGTTTAAGGAGCGCAAAAAACACACACAAAAGTCAACGTAGATGGCGCTAGCGAGCACACTTAAATCGGGCAATATCGGTGCGGGGGAGAGGCTCCCTTGCCCCAGCGCGATTAATCTTCGACGAATGGACCCGCTCTTGTATAATGCCTCGGACTGAAACAGAAAGACCGGCCGCAGGGAGAGGAATAGGCCGCTGTAATAAATGGCATTTAAGGATAGCGGTACACTTCACTAAACACCGATACGGCGGGCCATATTTCAGAGCGAAAACCGGTGCAGTTGGGGACACTTACTGGAAAAGCGTTTGTTCTACAGAACCCGAAGACATCTCGTACCCCTGCCGATTATTTTGTCGGTTGGCAAAAGCCGTAAATATTTGCTTTGAAAGTCCCGTGCTCTTGCCGCACCGGGAAATAAAACACAACCACCTTATGGCACGGATCGCTTAATAAAATTGCTTGTCCTCATTCGGTAGCAATTAATTTCAGAGCCTCCCCCCCACCTCTTCTCCCCTTCAGACGTAAAAAGAAATGAACGCTGTCGAGCATCCAAGAGAAATCAAGACTGTTCCATTTGAACAAAATATAATGCCCTTGACGTTCTTTTAGAGCGCAGCTCTTAGGCGCCCGTTTCCAGCTTGAGCGGCGTCGCCGTCGCCGTTGCCGTCGGTGTCGCCGTTGCCGTCGGTGTCGCCGTCGGCGTCGGCATAGCCGCGCGGCGCATTATGGGTAAATATCATGCGAAATCTAGCGGACAAATTTCCCCGCTAAATCTAGCGAAAACATTTCCCCACTAGATCTAGCGAAACAAATTCCCGCTGAATATAGCGGAAAAATTACTCCGCTAAATTTAGCGGGGAAAATTTTCCGCTAGATTTAGCGGGGGAAATTTTTCCTCTAGATTTAGCGGGGAAATTTTCTTGGTAGATTTAGCGGGAAAATTTCCCCGCTAAATATAGTGGAAAAATTTTCTCCGCTAAAATTAGCGGAGATATTTTCCCACTAAATCTAGCGGAAAAAATTCCCCGCTAAATTTAGCGGAAAAATTTCCCCCCTAAATCTAGCGGGAAAATTTCCCCGCTAAATCTAAAGGAAAAGTGTCCCCACTAATTCTAGCGAAAAAATTTCCCCGCTTTATTTGGCGGAGAAATTTCCCCGCTAAATTTAGCAGAAATATTTTCCCGCTAAACCTAGCGGAAAAATTTCCCCACTGAATCGAGCAGAAAAATTTCCCCGCTAAATCTAGCCAAAAAATTTCCGCACTAAATCTAGTGGAAAAATTTCCCCGCTAAATCTAGCGGAAACGTTCTTCAGCTAAATCTAGCGGAAAAATGACCCCGCTAAATCTAGCGGAAACTTTTTCTGGGGGTCACGTGACCTGGGGGTCACGTGACGTGACCTACCCTCCTTCCCCCGAGGTCACGTGACCCCCCCCAGGTCACGTGGGGGGTCACGGCACCCACCACGTGGCCCCCTCTCTCGCGACGTCACGTGACCCCACCAAGGTCACGTAACCTCGGGGGGTCACGTAACCCCCCAAGGTCACGTGATCCCTCCCCCGAGAACACGTGACCCTCAGTACCCTCCCATCCTCCTCCTGAAGGGCTGCGCTCTAATTCGGCATAACAGGGAGTTGCAAACGGCTTTCACTTTTTTTTCTTATTAATCTGGTTTTTGGTAAAGGCGAGGCCCATGTTTTAAACACTCTTTTATAAGAAAACCTAGTTAATGTTGCGTAAATATGTGATAAATGTTTATTCCACATGAACCTCTGCAATACGGAGCCCTCGAAGTTTGAGATGCATCTGTGCCGTTTTGGTCTTTCTTGTTTGAAAGGAAATACAGTTCCGTAGTGACATCACACTACCATTAAAAGCGGGCGAGTCGGTCGCGTCATGGTGGTCACCTATTGTTTGCCGCCACCTAGCGGTAACCGCCGCAGAATCCAAGGGAGCAATGGCGACGAATAGCAGAGCGAGCAGTGTCCCGGTCGTGATTAGGACCCAGTTTAAGGTGGCTACGAATCCAGAATGTTTCTTTCGTGGTGCCAGATTGACGAAGGGAAAGCTCCTTCGCGAATGTGGTCACGTATATGACGTGAAGGAGGTTCGTTTCGGCAGACAAGTAGATGTAACGGTGCGCTGTACTCCGCAGGCAAAATTAAGCACGCCCGCAAAAAACGTCGAGCTCCTCGTAAGTACATAGGAGGGTTTGGTTGGCGTTGAGTATACTGCACTATGGATGTACATCTATAGCTTTTTGCATCCCCTTGACAGCAACCGAGCGATTATTTTCGCGCCGTTTAGCGATTTCCAACACTCTTCTGTCTTCATATAGGCTGATGAAAAAATCCAAGTGTTGCAGCTTGGGTGTGTGACCTCGTTCAGCTTCTCGTTCCCAGTGAAGCATATGCTGCATATTTTAGAGTTCGCTGTAGCTGTCCATGTTGTTTCATCGTCGCTAGAAAAAAGTTAATTTTATTATTCGTCAGCAGCTTAAAGCAAAACGCGAACTGCAAGGTGACAAACGCCCTTTTCTCGCATCTACCCAGGTCGCGCGGCGCTCCGCCCCGTACGGTTTCCAAGGGAAGCCGTAAAACTTCGTGCTGTGCGCGTTCTTGTACCTACTGTCGTGGCCGACTAGGCAGCCATTGCTATGGCTTTTTTCGGTGCGGAATAGTCATCTCAGAAATTACAGCGCTGAACCGCTACTGCCGCTACAACGCGCAACCAAGGCAGAGACTGGCAGAAGCTTCCCGATGAAACGTAGCCGTTGCTGCTAAGGGCGCCCTGGTCCGGGCTTGAATAAGGTCCGCCCGGTTGCCATACGGTGCCCCGAGAAGCTGAGAATGAAAATAAGTTTCCAACAAAAGACAAAATCTTCCCGAAAATTCAGCATCCTAATCTCTTTTTTATGACCTTCAATGACAGACGTCTTTAATTTTTCCGTACCAGAAACAATTAAGAACTCATAATAGACGGACGTAGGGCAGACAGTGAAGTCCGTGAGAACATTGCCGTACCCTGAAACACGTGACCGCGTGGTAGACGCGACCTGCAGAGTGCGGGGGTGGTCTAACGTGTACGCCTCTTTACTTGGATAGTGTTGCTCTTTCACGAATGTATGGAACCGCATACAAAACAGAGTGTGATGCAATAAGACGCGAGCGGTAAAGTGCATACTAACCGCGCGAGCGTTTCGTTTTGAGGCATGACTTGAAGTTTTCTAGAAGTCTCGGGATTGTCGAAGAAGTTCGAACCCAGCATAAGGGTGTTCCAGACCACAGCTGTGCGAGTCTGACCGGCCCCACAAATGATGAATGCGACAGACGAGGGTTCGAGGGGTACCCAAAATTTCGTCTGCACCGGGAAGCTAAAACAAAAGGCATAGCGCAGCATTTTAACACGAGTATGATCAAGAAAAGAAATAAGGGAAAAAAGTGACAAAAAAAGGGAGAGGAGAGAGGTGGGTGCCAGCCACCGTTGCCAGCTGCTGTCGGCTGGCGCTCTTAGTTTGAGGTGTATAAGGATCGGGGAGCTCCAGACGCGCCACACCAACGCTGTCGGCCCCGAGTTGGCTTGATTGCTGCGAGCTTGATCTTTTGCCGATTCTCTAGCTAAGAGTGCGTGAATCTTGATTGCTTCCTATTTATTTTCGATTTTTAGCTATATTTTCTTGAGCCAGGTGTGGCCGTCATTGTTGTACTTCCAGAGCGCATTCCTTTATTCTGTGCCGGTCCGTCTGTGTGTTTGTTTGTGCGCATCTGATGCGTGTGTGTGTGTGTGTGTTTATAATACGTGTGAGAGCAAGTGCGCCCTTTGGGAATGTTTTTTTTTTGTTATTATGTTCATGTGGGGAAGATTTTCCTGTGCGAAGAGAAAGCAATGTTGAAGGCAGAATTTATCGGAGAGTCTGAGGTGGGGCAAGCCTATGCCTCGCCGTTATTTGGGCGTAGTGGTAGCGACGCATGTTCCTTTGTATTCCTTTTGTTTTTGATAAATATCTTAGATACCTACCTAGACATGTTTAGTATCTGTCTGTGCACTAGTTTTACTCACGACATAACGAAGTTCCGTGCGCTGTTTTATAATATATTTGTTGTGGAAATCAACGCTTAGTTTAAAGACGTGCCTTATTGGTTCTTTAAGGGTCTATATTGTTGCATGCGAGAGCTCATTCGGACTTGTAAACAAACTCCAACAAGGTTTCGGATGCTAGATTAATTACATCGGTATTCATTTGATATATGTGTCAGCGTTTTTGCCGTTAGGTAAATTCAAGCAGTAATGAAAGTACAGATTCACATCCAGGTTCGCACTTCAGTTTTGAAGTCGATTTTACTGCGTTTCGCCTTAACTCCAGACGCAGACGAGGTTACGAGTTGATCAGACAGCGTCAAAAGTACACTATCGTGGTGTTCGTCGCGTTTCTGTACGTGTTCTATCGTAGCCGAACCAATCATATAAAGGGCCCAGTGGCTTGCGATTTCGATGCTGCATAATTTTCACATTAGCTCGTAGCGTCGGCTGCAACTGGACTTAAGCTGAAACAAAGTATAGTATAAGCTGATTCAATTTTACAAGTATATTATAATTTATCAAGTTTTTATATAGGAGCAAAGTTCTTTTGATCATATACGTTTGTTCTCAAGACTTTTTTGTTTGTTTTTTCTCAAAAGTACAGTGCGGGAATTTTTACTTTGTGCATTAGTATACAATTTATTTTGTAAAAAAAATAATAAAGAAGCCAATTGAGAATAAGCTTGCGCCCGAGCGCAAATAAATTATTTCCGCCACGACCATTATTCGCCGTCATCGTAAATGTAGAATCGCCTCACTTTGTACAGCGGAGCTGTTATAGGGATGCTGAACCGAAATTCGGATTTTACAAAATAACCTTGCAGAAGTGTTCAACAGGGAACCATAAACCGCGAAACACCACTCATATAGCCATATCTCGAGCGGATGGCCGTATTTCTGGAAAATAAAGAAGCGAATGAGGGAGATGCTGACGTCATCTTATAGCAGAAGAGCTGAAAAGGAGGAGAAATGGGCCTCGCCCCCTTTCCTCTCCGCGCCTTCGCGGAGTCAAAGCGAAAAGAGGAGGAAATAAGAATCGGGAGGTCACACGTCTTTTCTGCCTTGTGCGAGCGCGCTCTTCTTTTACAAAAATACAACGATCCTTTGGAGATACCGGTTCATGAGTGGCATTTTGGGATTTGGAGCCTATCGATTCTGCGGTGTTTTCTGAAATTCGATTTTCGGTTCAGTATCTCTTTAAGGGATAGTTTCCCCAGGATCGTGTCCGCCAGCAAGTAAATGTCGACACAACACTCCGGACAGTTACTGCCATCTATGAGCGACGGTGGCAACCAGGCAACCGGCTTGCCGGTTGTCTGGTTGTCGCTGCTGCTCATAGATGGCGACAACCTTTGGAGACTTCCTGCTCTGGTTTTCTGATTTGCGGCCGGCCATTACTTCATTCCCACCACAGTACAGCTTCCCTGGTCTCCCTACTTCACTAGAGTGGAAAGGCTGAAATTTTTTTATGGAAATAATTCTTATGATGCTTCTAAACCGCAAGAAAATCGTGCTTTATATGGGCGTTATACAAGAGCAGCGTTGCCCTTGTGAAAAAAGGAGCACAATTACTCGTTATTACAGGGCGCATGAAAACGCTTCCTTGGCGTCTGATGTGGCGTCTGACGTGGCGTCAGTCGCCAAGGAAGCTTCCAGGTCATTAATAAATTAAAGTAAATTATCACAATACTGATCGTTTAAAACAACCATGACCGTTTACAAAGCAAACATTATATTTCGCTTCACCTTAAGTTTAAACGCAGCCGATGCTACGAGCTCGAGCATGTGGCCATGAACTGTGCTTCTATTGCACGAACACGCGTGCTTGGCAGATACGCTGAAAGCCCGGAGCTGATGCTTGTAGCATCGGCTGAGTCTGGGCTTAAGCTGAAACAAGGGATAGCAGATCGGAAACAACGCTGTCTACCACGTTGCTGGCGCTCAAGCGTGCAGAAACTAAATTGAAAATGGTTTTCTAATAAAATTTCACTGGAAATATTTTCATCAGAAAGGACCATTGCCACAAACTCTCGGCTTCTTCTGAATGAAAACTTGAAAATTATTTTGAACGCCACGACAACGCACGCTAAATCCTCGGGTTTAAAATAAAGTGAATCATTATTTTACTTTATATTTTAAAACACGCTTGATGGGTAATATGGAGACGTACGTGATTGATCGACGATGCATTCCCCTTTACGAAATACTTTATTTTATTTTATTTCTTTACGCGTTCTGCGGCCATGATCCATGCATATCCTGTGAGAACCTTTTCTCTCGCGTACTTCCTTCATTAGCCCTTTTCTTCTTGTCTCAAGGTTTATATATTATTTGCCTCGGGAGATACAATGTGCACCGACAAATAAAATAAATATGTGGCGCCATCCATCCAATATGATGGCAATTACGGTCACCAACCACAACGCAACCCCCGAGGAGGCGGCCACGCCAGCCCATTCGGCGACTATTGGCTTTAATGCAGTTCTCGGCCGTTATGCCCTATTCGGCCATCGTCACTACCTGTCGAGGTTCTTAGACGGACATTAGAAACGAGGCTTTAGCAACATTCATCCACCACGTGCTCATTGCTTATTGTTTTATTTGTTTTAAAATTTATTTTCTTGTCTTTTTTAACAAGTTATAAGTGCGTCCGATGTGATACTGTGCGTTTGAACACGTATAGACGAAAAAATAAGCGCCCAAATTTCGTTGTATTATCCCTTTAAAAACGAACAAGTAAATTGTGAAAAGTACGTAAGAACAATACAAAGCCAACCTGGAACCGGGGTAATTGCAACCGGTTATTTTAGACTGGAGTAAATGATAAGGCAAAGGAAGGAAACGAAATATAAATTTTATGGATTATTTTGAAAATGGATAGGCTAATTTTGTGCGGGTATCCTGTTGACATATTAATTTATGTATTCATGTGAATACATAGAGCGAGAGAAAAATGATAGGGAAATGGCTGCTGCCGCTAGGCTGATTCTTAGTGAAATGCGCTAGCATTTAGCACAGGGCTTCCGACTCAGCAAATGATGGGAATCCTAACCTCGCCTCAGTCTGCATACTGTTGTCTTCGGATAGCCAGTGCTCTCCCGTGCGTCGGCGGTTTCGGATGTAGCCGCCTACGTCCACATACTGTATTCTTCGAAAAGCCAATCTTTCCTACCGCGGAAAAAAAAAAAAATACTCCAAAGTACACAAAATATTTCCCTCGCAAAACGTAAAAACAACTCTTTCTTTTTCGCTTTGCATGATTACCATGTGTCGGGGGAGAGAAAGGACTCACGTCGCGACAAACGAGGAACGACGCCGATCGGTCGGAACAGGAGTGGCCTTCTCAAAGAGGCACACCGACAAGCGTGCACCGGGGTCAGGGCCCCGATAACTCGCCGCGTTGGGCGGGGTCAGCGAATCCGTGCCGGTCCGCCACATTTCTCTTCCTCCGTCAGATTCTCGTTGCTTCCACCCGCCGCCCACTCTCTTCCCCCTCTTCTTCCTCGTGGCCCGAAACCCGCGCTGCCCCGGACCTCCCCAGCCGCCGGGGGCTTACCACGGGGATACCCGGTCTCGTTAAGTGGGCACTGATCGGCCACCGAGCAGGGAAGCGGGCTTGCCGCCGCGGCCCCGAGCGCCCTGGTGCGTCCGATCTGGCCATCTATCTGACGAACGAAGACGACGATGATGACCCCCCGTAAATCGGGCCCACGCGGCGCCTCGGATCGTTGCGGGTTATTTTCAGCATCTCTTCCTTCTCTTGTTCTTAGCACGGCGCGTCGAAGTTGTGCCTGCTCCTCAGGGTACTCGTCCTTTTGTCCGGATGATTCTCCGGTGTCACTCGAATGGATGTCCGGAGTCTCCCGGGGAAGCGATTTCTTCAGTGGACGGAAGGGGGCGTGAAGTTTACCGCCCTTCTCGCGAGTTCAGCCTGCCAAACGCGGATGACAAACGAGCTGCCGTCTTGCGGAGTTGCGTGGATTGTGAAAGTTAGGGTCAACCTTCTCGGGATGAGTGTGGTGTTGCATTGGGGTCGAATGCGAGTTGTAAAGGAGCGAGTTCGGCGATTAGGATTGCTATTCAATCCTGTATCTCGTATCCTCGGCCTGCGAGGACGGCGGTTTTAGTTCAGTAAGGTTACTCAGTGTCTCGTGCTCATGATCTAACACTAAAATTAGCGCCTTATGTGAGCCGAGGCTTTTCTGTTACTTAATCATCATCGTCATTATTTATTATTCCTTGAAGGCCCATGGGGCATTATGGAAAAGACTCAACACTTAAAAAAAATAGCACAACTACTCATCAACAAAAACACGCGAGAGAGTGAGCGATTTTAGGGGTTTATGGCGAAAAAGCTACAAGGCCATCTGCGACAAACTAATTGTAAAGATCATTGTACTATAGGACGGGTTTCACAGAAGGATAACCAAGAGGCTAGAGTCGGTGTAAAAGGCCAATACTACTAAGATATCGTATTACTCGTTCAAAAGAGACTAGAGGATTCTCTCCCACAATGAGAGCAGGATGAAATGTGATAATATGTTGAAAAAAATCAGTGAAATTAATGCGACACTTGGGCTCAAGGCCGGGACACAGCCACAATATATGCAAAACAGTGAGCCTGTCACCACACTGATCACACACTGGTGGATCTTCTCCCAAAAGCAGATACCTATGAGTTAAAAAGTGTCCAATTCTCATACGGCACAACAACGTTTCATGAAGTCGGCTCTTGCATGAAGAGCTTTCCCAAACTCCCAAAGCAGGTTTGGTAACATGGAGCTTGTTATTGCACTCCATGTTCCACTCCAATTGCCAAGATTGAAGAATCGAGGACTTCACCAACGGATTAATATCTTGATATGGTAAACAGGACAGCGATTGTGGAAGGTTACCGGCAGACCCTGCAAACTTGTCGGCTTCTTCATTGCCTAGTATGCCGATGTGACTGGGTACCCAAGACATTTTTTTTTTTTGGACTCCCTGCAAAGCAGAGTTAAGTTTGTATCGAATCTGTTGTACATGCATATGTTTAGTACCTTTAAGAAAGCAAACTGCAAGAATCACACTTTGAGAGTCAACAAACAGGACCGCCCTTAATATTTAACTATTGATAATGTATTCAATCGCCATTGATACCGCACAGAGCTCCGCAGTAAAAATGCGGGCAATACAATCAAGTCGTTGAGCCTTGGAAACGCTTTCAGAATATACAGCGCAACCGAGAAAAGAGAAAGTCTTGGCACCAACTGTATAAACATGAAGATAACCATCATACATATTTTGCAGTTCACCAAACCCTTGCTTAATAACAGCACGGAAAATGCCGTGCTTGTTGAACTTTGCAAGAAACCAGTCGAATTCAACTCGGCTGTATTTCCTAAGGTGGAATACCGTTGACTTTCCGAACGAGACCGACCTGGTCGAAAGAAAGGTGCAGCCAAGAGCGAAGATGTTCAATGCGGAAGCATAATGTTGTGACAATGCTCGCTTTATTATCAAAAAGGCGAAAGAACCTTGACCTTGTGAGTGAAGAGAAAGTCGGATGCAGAGGGTCGGCCAGAATCTTGTAAGCATACTGTAAACTAACATATCTGCGCCGTTTATTCAGGGACAACTCATTAGATTCTGCATAAAAACTGAGGACGGGAGACGTCCGAAAACCTCCGGTTGCCAGTCGCAAGCGAAGATGGTGAACTGAATCCCACACCTTAAGGGCAGAGGGCCTAGCCGACGAATAGACTACTGCATCGTAGTCCAGGCGGGATCGTACAAGGGCATTGTATAGGTGCAGGATACATTTTCTATCAGACCCCCAAGACTTGTGAGATAAAACTTTCAAAAGGTTTGTCGAGTGAAGGCATTTTTTCTTCAGCGCTTTAAGGTGGGAAATGAAATTAAGCTTTCTATTAATTATTACACCAAGAAATTTGTGCTCCTTCCTAACAGCTGTAGAAGTTCCATTTAATTCCAGGGATAGATCCAAAGACAGCCCGCGTCGCAAAGAAAAAGGCATTCAGACCGTTTTTAAAGCAGAGAACGTGAACCCATTTTCGTTGGCCCACTTGGACAGTTTGTTTATGGCTAACTGCAACTGGCGCTCAAACTAGAAAGGTTACAAGACGCTGATGATATCTGTATAACATCACCATAGAGAGAATATAAAATAGAAGGTGGCAGCAGTTGTGCGAGTGAATTCATTGATAGCGAAAACAGTCACACTCAAATGTCACACTTGAGGGACTGCGTTTTCTTGAACAAAGGAGTCAGATAGGACTGAGCCGAGACGAACTTGAAAGGTCCTCTCCGTCAGATACTGTAAAACCCTTAATGTTCGCGAGCCCTCAATTTTCGCGAATTTCACGAATTGAAGAATTCGCGAAATTTAAGGGCGCGCGAAAATTTCGGTCCTTAGGATTTTCAATGCAGGCGTCTGGAATTCGCGAAATTTATTGGTCGCGATTATGTCATTTGTGACCGATTCGCGAAAAATAGGGGCCGCGAAAATAAAGGGTTTTACAGTATTCTTTTAGGCTTTGCAGCATACGGCCACGGATATTGCAGGCATACAGGTTTCGGAGAATCCCATACTTCCTCGCTGTGTCATATGCACTTTCTAAGTCGAAAAAAACCTCAACACAGGGCTGCCTGTTTACAAATGCCTCACGTATCACAGTTTCCAGGCGAACTAAGTTGTCAAGGGTAAATCGACCTTCGCGGAATCCACATTGATTGTTATCAAAGACTCTCTGGCTTTCTAACATGTACCACAGTCGCCTGTTTATAAGCCTTTCATATATTTTCCCAAAGCAGCTTGTCAGTGTAATTGGGTGGTAGCTTCATGATTGTGAGGGGTCTTTGTTAGGCTTTAGAAGGGGGATGATATGTGCATGTTTCCAAGCCTAAAAGAAACATGCCTTTTCCCACAAAAGATGAAAACACAGAAGGTTTTCAATGGATTCTGGAGAAAGGCGGCGAAGCATTTCATAATGAATTCCATCGGGACCAGGGGCAGAGAGCTTTGTTACATTAAGAGCCATCTCATTGCTTATAAGATGCTTAATTTCCTCCTGACATATGACAAGCTTTTGTCGTTCCGACCGAGCTTTTAACTGTCCGTAGGTAAGACTGTCTTTGGCCGAGCTAGATTAATCATAAAGATGTTCCCCGAGTATGTTACCAATATCTTTTATTGACGAAGAAGGAGCATTAAACGTTGGAATCGCGAAGAACCTATAATCCTTATTTACTTTCCTGTATCTATCCCAGGACTCTTTGGCCGGGACAAAGCTGGTTACAGGAAAAAAATACTTCATCCACGACTTTTGCTTTGCCTGCTTCCTAGTCCAACGAGCCTTGGCTTTTCGCTGCTTGAACTCAACAAGGTTGCTTGAAGTCGGGTATCTGCGAAATCTGCCCCACGCCCTATTTTGGTCCGCCCGGGTTGTGCCACACTCCTCATTCCACCAAGGTTTACATTTTTTGGCTATATTACCAGATGTTTGTGAAATGGACTGCTGAGTAGCCTTTAGTATCTGCTCAGTAACATGAAGTGTAGCGTTTTGAGGGGACATGAAGGAAAAAAGCGAAGGATCTAAGGTGAAGTGAAGAATAAAAAGCGGCCAGTCTGGCCTTGTCTAACTTCCACCTAGGGACCCGCTTTAAAAGATTAGGCAATGTAACGGTACTCTATAAAACAACTGGATAATGATCGCTTCCAAAAGGGTTATGAAGAACCTTCCAGGAGAAGCAAGGAAGTAATGAAGGTGGAGCAATAGAAAGATCAATGGATCTGAATGAATTGTGTGCCGCACTAAAAAAAGTTTGCTCTCTCCCGTTAAGAAGGCACAGCCCCGAAGGCAATAAAAGACGTTCAATTACACCACCATGGAAGTGGTGACGGGTACCACCCCACAAGGGATGATGAGCGTTAAAATCACCCAAAATTTAAAAAAAGGTAGCGGGAGCTGTCCTATAAGTCCCTGCAGCTCTTGAAGGTTTATAGGAACGTTAGGTGGTAAGTATAAAGAAACATCGTTACAAGGCGGTACAGAAGGAGACATACTGCATCAGCTTCCAGTGGCGTGTAGAGTGGAACTTGAGATCAAGCAACTCCACTCTGCACGACCACTGTAACACCACCAGAAGGGGTAGTAGAGGGTCGATCCTTTCTAAAAACTTGATGATGTCATAAAAAGAGGGAAAAGAATTAGAGTGAAGATAGTTTTCTTGCAAGGCGAGAGCTATGAGCCGAAGCTCATCTGTGAAATAATTGACATCATCAGTATTTCTTAAAATACCGTGACAGTTCCATTGCATAAAATGTAACTTTGTCATCTATAAAAGGTATGTGTAATGCAACTGAAAAATAAATTTAGTAAAATAAACAAGACTGTATAGTCAACACAAACTAGGGGGAAGACATTGGGATCATGATTTGGGTGGGATTACAGGCTTCTTACTCTTTTTATGTTTGCCGGAGGACGTTTTCCACTCCATACTGTCCTGGTCGAACCCAGGATTGGACAGATTGTCAGCTTCTGTCGACATCTCCAAATCCTGAGAGGTATCCGTTGCTTTTAAAACAGCACTTGCCAGGTGTGTGTGTGGGGGGGGGGGGGGTGCAAACCCCGACTACGACCGGCTGGAAGGGTTGCAGACGAACTGGGCGACGGGTCGTCCGAGCTCGTCTGGTCCCCTCCTTTCACAGGAGCTGGATGGGCACCATGCTACTCCTTCGGTAGGGGGGCCCTTTCCAGTGAGCAAGAGCGAGAAGCTCGCTCCGTCTCCCCAGGGGAGAACCTAGGAGAAGGGGCAGGCGCGGCTGCTGCCGGCCTGTTCTTCGAAGGAGGAGCAGCACGCGTGCTACCACCAGGGACTGGAAGAAGCGGCTGCTTCCCCTGTCGGGGAGCCGGGGCCCTGAAGTCGGCCGCCAAGATCTCGGGCGAGACCTGGGTGACCCTCGACTTCGAGCGTGGTGCAGGGCCCCTGCGCACCACCTCGGCAGAACTCCCCTTTGACAAAAAGGAGAACCGCTTCTTGGCTTCTGGGTACGGTATGTTTGCCTTTACGTTGATGGTAAGGATGTCATTTTTTATCTTCCAAGTGGGACATGCACGATAATAAGCAGGATGTGGTCCACTGCAATTAGCGCAGTGGGCCACAGCCGCCTCGCAAGTATCGGAAACGTGACCTTGACTACCACACTTCGCACACGTATCCTACCCTCGACAGCTGCGTGTTCCATGACAAAACGCTGGCAACGGAAGCACCGCTGGGGGTTGGGAAAGTAAGGGTGGATGCGGCAGTTCAAGTATCCTGCCTTGAGTGCCTCAGAGAGAGTGTGCCTTTCAAAAGTCAGGATAACATGTCTCGAAGGGATTGCTTCGCCATCCCTCCGAAACATGTTACGTTTGACAGCGACACCAGAACTTCTGAGTCCCTCGAAGGGTTCTTCCTCACTCGTGTGCAGAAAGTCGTCCTCGGAGAGGACTCCACGGAGAGTATTTAGTGTGCGATGAGGGCTTACCGACACCTTCACGTCAACGATGGTAGTCAGCTTAAGGAGCGCGGCACTTTGCTTTTTTGTGTTCACTTCCACGAGAAGGTCTCCAGTGTGCTGTTTTTTAGCCTTGTAGGAAAACCCTACAAGGTTTTCTAGCACCTTTGCTACAACAAAAAGTGAGAGCTTTGAAACAGGTTTTTGTTTATCCACCGAATGAACGATGAAAAACTTCGTAATTGTCTCTTCACTTTCTTTTTCGATGTTTTTTTGTTCAGGGAAGCGCCTTTTATGGGCGTGCCCTGAACGGGGTTTGGAGGGGTGGGGCGCCATAAGAGGGCAAAGAGTGTTCAGAATCCGCGGTGCACCGCCCACCACCGAGCCCAGCAAGGGGTTAGGTAACGCACCATAACAAGAAGGGCTTGACTGGAGACGTTACGCGATCAGTAATGCCGGGAAACTATACCCAAGTGTGGGTCAAGACAGAGGCCCATCGGCACCCAAGGTTAGCCCTTGCCGCCAAAAAGGGGTGAAAAGGGACTAAGAGAAAGGAGAAAGAAGTTAAAGGAACAGGAAAGGAAAAAGTGAAAAATCGGAGGGGATAGTAGGAGAAAAGGCGACTAGACTGAATCGTCCTGGACGGGCCTACCAGGACTCCCGCCTACGAGAAGCGGGGGCCGAAGTGGTGTATTGCCTCCCCCGGGGGTCCCGAAAAGTCCAAACCTACCGCGGGTTCGACTCAAACACCAGAATGCCCTTTTCCCCCGACACGGGAAAGCCACGCACAGCCAGACGTGGGCGGGCGAACTCGCATGGTTCGGGGTTCATGGTGACGCCACTCACCAAACACCTGCTTTCACAGGTGCCCCCTACGAGGAACAAAAACACGCTGCAATCTAGTTATAGGTTAGAAACAATAAGCTAATGGCTGCAAAAAATTTCTTATTGTCAGGTAAGGAAACAATTACGTCAGGCAGTGAGTTCCAGTCGTCAGTGGCCAATGGTAAAGTAGACATTTGGTGAGTGACGGTTGACGATGAAATCAGACGGAGTTTAAACGAGTGGTCAAGACGAGGCAAAATACGATAAGGAGGCGATAGCAAACTTTGTCTGAGATGACTGGTGTAATAAAAGATCGGATGAAGAGAAGAAAGACAAGACACCCTGCGGCGGTGAGAAAGAGTGTGAAGGTTAGCTGATTGGCAAAATCCTAATATGCTTGCGTCAGGGGAATAGTCGGAATAAATAAACCGAAGGGCTCTGCTTTGAACGGATTTCAGGTTGTTAGTTAGGTATGCGTGCCACGGTGGCCATATGAAAGAAGCGAATTCTAGCTTAGTTCTGACCAAGGTAGTATCAGCTACACTGTAAAAAATGTACGTAAAATATACGTGCATTTTCACAATCAAAAAATACGAAGCGCCCTCGTATTTTTAAAAGACGAGTTGTGATCGTTTCTCGGAGTGCGCGGAGCGAAAAGCGCGCGCGGCGAGCCGAGCCAGCGGAGCATGCCAGGCGCCAGGACGCCGAGCATGCGCAGAGAAGGGCGAACACGACCCGTGCTCGACACGCTCGACGCCAACACCACCTCTCCGACGTCCGGAGGCCCCCGTCTCCCTTTCCGGCGCATCGTCGAGTTTGTTCATGTACCGCCGCGTGTAGGACGTACTAACGAACTTTCTCTTTACGTTCTCGCGGCTGTCACAACCTCGTGGTTTTTGCCGTTGCCTTATAAGCCGTTCCCTCCATTCGTTCCTTGCGGGAAGCGACGTCCAAAGGTATGCACCACTCCAGCAAACTTTCTATGTAATATCGGAGACAATATGAGCGTGAACGCGCCTCCGCTTGTCACTGCGAAAGCGCGTTCACGCTCATATTGTTTCCGATAGCACTTTACCCTTTCGCACAGCAATCGAAGCCTCGTGGTTTTTGGCGTGGCCTGTTTGGCTGTATCGCGCCGTTCCCTCCGTTCGTTCCTGGCGGAGCGACGTCCAAAGGTATGTGAACACTACTTTATTGCTTCAAAGAAACATCGAAAGGCATAAAAAGAAGGATGGAGCTTTTTGAAATCTGTACTCCAAAGAACATGTTGTATACGCTACAAAGTGCTACTGATCCCCGCTCTGCATTGCCGTCGGTAGTGTCTGCGGTGCTGCATGAGGACCGAGTGTGAGTGCGTCCTTTTGAATATCTCTTGTATTTAAAATCCAATACATTTGGCGTGTCTTTAAAGGTTCAAATTTCAAACGTGCTTACCTGAAACTGGTCATACAAACATTTTTGAGCCAAGAGTATTATGTTTTTTCTCTTATTCGACAACTCTGAAGCCGTGAAATCTTAAAAACAGAACATGAACGGCTACCGTGCATATTTTCGTTGCCGTCGGCTCCGGTAACGTAGTACTGAATGCAAAAAAGAAGCCTCCTCTATCTTACAAGAGGCTGGTTCCCAGGAAAATAATCGCGTTAAATAATGATTTGATCGAGGCATTTGAAAAATTGTGCATTTCTCGATACAATGTTAGTGCCTTCTTGCAAATCTGGATAGCTCGCCGAGTGAATTCCTGTGCCCCTTGTAAATCGCGAGCGATCTCTCTGTGTGTTGCGCTTGTAGATCGGGAGACGAACTGATGTGCCCAAGGAGGTGGAGCGCGTAGAGCGGTTGGAAGAAATTCGCTGCGTAGGGGTTCCGCATAGGCTCGCGCGGTTGACGTATGTATATTCACTCGCGACATTTCGGTTTCGATGTTTATGCTGCCATGTTCGTCACAGCCGCGACAGCGATCGTATCCATTTCGCTAGCAGTACTGTTGATGTCATGTTATCAGGTGGGTGCATTTATGTTACACGAGCCATACTAACGTGCTCACGGTGCCCACCGTGCCACCCAAGTTTGGTGCCGACGCTCTCGCCTAATAATCGAAGTTGAAATCGGAATCCACTAATAGGTACTTGGGAGGGTACGAGTTTCGTCATTATTCCGTGGGGAGGGTAACAATTCGTTTATTAGCTAAGGCAGCAGAACCGTAAGTTATGTACCGTATGTCGGATCACGACGCGACGTCATTGCCCGAGATGGTTTCCGTGCAGCCCGTGAAGCATCGCCGGAGAGCTCGGCAGTGGCAGCGGCTGCCAGAGGACAGAGCAAACTCGTTTGCTGCAACATGTGCCGCTGAGCTCGCTCGCGGAGGCTGGGCGCTCGAAGTTGCGATTCTGCGAGCGCTCTCGGTTCGCAAGGGGAAGGGGCTATAAAGCGGACGAACGGTTGTTTTTCCCATTTCGTTCTGGGGACGCTCAAACGAATAAGCAAGACGAAAAAAAACAGGTGCAACCTTTTTTTTGTGTGTAATGTAGATCTTTCTTTTTAAAATATTTGTTAATCTGGGTAATTAGTCATTTAATTTGTAAAAATCTTCATCGCAATTATATCGTTCATCGCCAGCTGCAAATTTTGCCAGCGTGCCAAACGTGTCGGCCTTTACGGTTGCACCGAGTACATTTATGCAGACGGTAAATTCAAAAAGGTTTCCGTTACCTGGTTCATGCAAATTCAAGCGTGTACATAATATTAATTAGTTTTTCGTAACTTTTTTTTCCCCAAACATATATCACTGTTTTGTGTGGCTATGTGACCCTGTGTTATGTTGTGGCGGAAAGTGAGTCATGTAGTATAACTGACATCAGCAACATCTCAAATTATGTGTACACCACTTGACTAACTCTATCAATGAGTGTGTTGGTATAATTAGGCCAAACATCAAAAGGCAAAACGGAAGTGTGCACCTCTCCGGAATCAGACAGTGCGTATTTTCTGGTCTATAGTCCGCAGACTATGCATGTATAAAAGTTGTTTTTTTTTTATGTTGTGCAGACTATCTACAGATACGGGTTATACTATGCAATAATTTTTGTTTCAAAAAAACATCGTTAGCACCAGACTGATCTGATTGGCTTGCTGATTTTAGAATGTTTTATGCCGGGATTAAGAAGTGAACGTCAACTTTCAATCTGTTGCTCAGGCTTTCTATGCCTCGCGTGTGACACACTGCTCGCTTGGATGCCTGCAAGCGGTCAATGTGGGTCAAGCTGAGAGCTCTGCGGTTCACCCAGGAGAGGTGCACAAGGAAATCCAGACTTTCGTCCGCAAATATCTTTTGTGCGAGAGGTGCGGACTGACAGACTATGGATGTTAGCTTTTCAGCCTACGTTTTGCCCTGCGGACTATGCATTGAGTGCCAACTATCCAAACAAAAACTTATTTTTTAGGCAAAATTGGCACCTAGGGTCTTTAGACCGGAAAATACAGTACTTTAAAGCACTTGTTGCTTACGCTAGAAAGTTAAACGAACCCTGCCGTCAGTGCTCACTGTCTTCGGAGCCATAACTTCCCTGTCAATCATGTTCGGGAACCGACAGTTGGAGCTCAGTCATTAAAATCAGCATACCATGCTGATGGTAATTTAACAAAAAGGGCTTTCGCACCGTCCTCCCTGGAAATTATTTCGCGCGCCTAATTTTTCTGTTTCCCCAGACCTACAGAAGGGCTCTTTATGTCCCTCTGTCCGGTGGTGGTCGCAAGCGAGGCCTGCACCGTTATTGCCATCACCATAGTCTGAAGGTACGTATGCACCACTTGACTGCTTCCACAGAGGAGTGTGCTCAAACATCAAAGGGCCAAATGCCAGCGTGCTGCTCTTTTAAATTGGGCAGCACTCCAAACCATGTGTTTTATAGGCAAAAAAGAAGTTTTGCACTTGAGCGGTCTGCGGTGGTGGTATTTCACTCTCTGCGGAGTTTTAACTTTCTTGTGAATCATGCTAGAGCAGCGCAATTTGAAGCCAAGCAACCATAACATGCGGATGGCTAATTCACATACTCTCTCCTCTGTGGTAATTACTGCAGGCGTCTAATGTTTCTCTTTTTTTACCCAGACCTACAGCAGGGCTCTGCCTGGCTCTGCGTCCCTCTGTCCAGTGGTGGTCGCAAGCGAGGCCTGCAACGGAATTGCCATCACCATAGTCTGAAGGTACGTATGCACCACTTGACTACTTCCACAGAGGAGTGTGCTCAAACATCAAAGGGCCAAATGCCAGCGTGCTGCTCTTTTAAATTGGGCAGCACTCCAAACCATGTGTTTCATTGGCAAAAAAAAAAGTTTTGCACTTGGGCGGCCTGCGGTGGTGGTATTTCACTCTCTGCAGAGTTGTAACTTTCTTGTGAATCATGCTAGAGCAGCGCAATTTGAAGCCAAATCAATAGCAACCATAACATGCGGATGGCTAATTCACATACTCTCTCCTTTGTGGTAATTACTGCAGGCGTCTAGTGTTTCTCTTTTTTTACCCAAACCTACAGCAGGGCTCTGCCTGGCTCTGCGTCCCTCTGTCCAGTGGTGGTCGCAAGCGAGGCCTGCACCGTAATTGCCATCACCATAGTCTGAAGGTACGTATACACCACTTGACTACTTCCACAGAGGAGTGTGCTCAAACATCAAAGGGCCAAATGCCAGCGTGCTGCTCTTTTAAATTGGGCAACACTCCAAACCATGTGTTTTATAGGCAAAAAAGAAGTTTTGCACTTGAGCGGTCTGCGGTGGTGGTATTTGTTTTATCGGATCAAAAAAAAAAGAAAAAGACGTTTGCAACACCCCGTAACGCCGAATTAGAGCGTAGGTCTTGAGGAGGAAGAGGGGAGGGCATACCCTTCCTCCTCTCCTCCTCCTCCCTATCCCTCCTCTCCTGCTCCTCATCCCTCTTCCCTTCTCTTTTTTTCTCCTCTTCCCCTCCTCCTCCCCTCGTCCTCCTCCCCGCGTATTGCATCATGGGAAAGGTCCTATAATGCACCGCGCAGTTATGGCGACGCCGACGCCGCTGAAGCCGGTAACGGGCGCCCAAGAGCTGCGCTCGAAAAGAATTCCTTTAATTCGATTTTCTTTTTCTAATTTGACTGATGGGGATACGAGACTCAAGGCGAAAATGTTTCTAAAAGTTCCTGTACTGCCTTCAGTTCTTACAGATGGTACACAATATAAAAGAAAAAGCAAGGACATATGCGGCAGCCCTGCAGCATAAATTAAAGAGACAGTGTTTTATTTATAGTACTAGATGGAATTAAAATGATAGACAGATTAGATAACTTGATTTTATATATATTATTTAGATTAGGTACAATGAAGGCTCGCATACCGCCGCCTACTATTAGAATCTTGAGGTCCTTGTAAATTTACAAAAATATTTGTTAATCTATGTTTTAATTGTTACAGCGAGGGCCAAAGGAATCTAACCTACAACTTTATATACATCGCAAAAATCAGTAAAAATAATTGGGGTTATACAGCGTGTAGTTAGTCAGCCATTTCAAAGTTGTGACGAATAACTCTCTGTAGATGAGCGATTTAGCCAGTGCAGTAGGACCGCTAGCCTGCGGTCTTTAACAAGCACGCGCAGTAGTGAGACACGACCGCATGCCGGTACGATGCTCATCCAGTTCAAAAGAGCATGTGTGGGGATTTAACCCAGGATCCCTAAGTTCTGCAGTGCGAGCTCTCGCTCCACATGCTCCGATCTGGTGTGCGCTAGCCGACTTGACCACCCCCCAAAAATCAGTCTCGCTTGCTACGGTAGTGTGGTTTGTGACGTAGGTTCAGCTAGGTTGTGGATTTGTTTTGTTAAAATAGTACCAAAGAAAACACTTACCTCAGCAAAGAGTTACAAATAAAAACAATATATTTGTTATGGACCAACGTGGTTTTGAGCTTATTCAGATTGGAGCTTGAAAATGTTGTGGGCCAATGGGACGTTCGAATTAGCTCAAACATTGAAGGTAGGAACGAAGACACTTATCACTTCGCTCTCATCACCCGGTTTGTCTCGTATATGGTTTAGTGCCCCTCAACCGCGTTTTTAAACTTCCACTTGAGATAGCCTTAATTCCATGTCTGTCCATAGGAAACATATTGTATTTATTTGTAAATTTGACCGGGACAAGTTTCTCCTTCGAAATTTTTATAAAAGAAATCCACCACCTAGCTGAACATACCGTAGAATACCGTGCATCCGCCCACTCTCCACTAAGTGCTCATTCCAAAATTTGTAATATCTGAGAAAGTCTGCGCAGTACGTTGAAATGTAAAATTAATAACCAGAAAAGCGCCTATCTCCCATTTTTTTGCGATTATGTCTAAATATTGAGTGGGCGCTTGCCCGGTATTTTACGATACGTCACAAATTACAGTGCCGCTTCTCGCGAAAATGGGTTAGATTCCCTTTGGTTCTCGGTGTAGAATGTTTAAAATTGGAAGACTTTCTTTGTTTTCCATAGTTTATACGTATCATCAACCTGATTACTTTTTATATGCCATATTTTTTAGAGTGGTTCAGTGGGCAGGTTTCATATGTGGCCCTAGTAGTTTTAAGATAGTCTCATTTTCACCTGTAGCATATGTGACTTGCTGTAATTTGTGGATGATTTCTAAAAGATCCTAGAACACAATACCTGGCCTTGAGGTGTCGGGATCAACGAAAACTGCATTTTCTCAGACAAGCGCAGGTTTCCTCGGAGAGAAGCACAAGATGGGGCGTTGACAAGTCTTCTCTTTTCAACTGACCAAGGCAGTGTTTTACTGGAGGTGAGCTATGGTCTCTTTAAAAGTGGTCTTTGTTTTGTTCGTCACAGACATTATTAGCCACATTAGTTTTTTTTTATGCCTCTGTTCTGTAATATCAGTTAGTTATCAACTAAAACTGCATTTTCCCTGATAAGCGCAGGCTTCCTCAGATGAAAGCGTAGGCTGGGGTCCTGACAAGCCATTCTTTTTTTTAACCGGTCCGGGCACATTGTTTTTATTGAAGGTAAACTATGGTCTTCTCCAAGTGTCTGTTCCTTATTCATCACAGACATTATTCGCTGCACTAGATTTTTCTTCTCTTCTGAAATGTCAATTGGTTTTCAACTAAATCTGAATATTCCCCGGCTATTGCAGGTTTTTTGCACGTAAAGCGCAAGATGGAGCGTAGACAAGTTTTCGTTTCGTTAATTTCCTGAGGCCCAAGGCACGGTGTTTTACTGGAAGTGAGCTGTGGTCTGTGTCCTATTTGTCACGGACATTACTTGCTGTATCAGATATTTCATGCCTCTCTCCTGCAATGTCAATTGGTTTTCAACTTAAACTACATTTTCTGTGATAAGCACAGGTCTCCTCGGAGGAAAACTCTGTTGCCGAGATGTGCTGGCCTTCCCTTACGGTCCAGACCAGTTGTTTTCATCAAAGTGAGCTGGTCTCTCTTTGCAGATCGAGCAGGATTATTTGTATTGTGTGCATGTCAGGTTCACCTTGTTTTGTATTGTTTCGACAGCCTTGTGCTTAGCTTATGACTATATACATCTTTCTTTTGCATATGCAGGGGGCATTGAGATAGCCCTACACCTCGGAAGAAGTACCCATAAACGAATTTTAGATATAATAAAGAGCTATTACAATTTCCCTCGTTTTTTGTTCTTTAAAATAAGCTCGAAGAAAACAGCTACAAAGAGCTAAAGAAAAATAATTTACAAACGACCGACCAAACTATTTTGCATTTTCACTGCTGTCTCGATTCTGAGCCCTTTCTCAAGGGTGTTTATGTTGTGAGAATTTGCTGCCGATATGATGCTTTAATATGATCCGGCCAGCTTGAGCTGCACTTTCGAAAACCTCCAGGTCGCTCTGGTCTGTTGCAACTCTAGAACAGCAAGAGCAAGCCCCTCCCACAGAGCCCGCCACTCTTTCAACATCAGCAGAGCGGAGGCTGGAGAGCATGGGAGTGGGGAGGAGAAAACAACCAATCATGGTGCAATGGTGGTTTCCTTCTCTCCACTTACCTATTATTCTTGGCTTGCAACAGATTTTAGCAGCTGACAGCTGTGTCTGCAGGTGCATCACATGAGAAACACTGTAGCTAGCTGCTGTTTTGCTGCAGCCTATCTCACCTATTTTGAAGTTAAAGTTTCTGTGCCAATTATTTTCTCTTCATTTTAGACAAAGCAGCAGAGCTGCTTCAAAGTGCATGAATTCACTATTGCATTGCATTGCAATCCCCATAGTATATGGCTCACATTTTCAGGTGCATCAATGACCCTGAAGTTATATTTCAGAATATCGTTGCACAGAAACTTGTGTAAGTGAAAAATCTTGGACAGCAGAACATGAGCTACTTCAGTGCCTCAGTTAAAAAGAGATGTAGAAGCAAATATTTTGTAAAAAAGAAATGATGAAATGCTTGGCAGCTCTATTAAGAGGGGTTGCCCATTAAAATGCTAATGTGCCCCCATATTGTGAAAATATGTGAAAAAAGATGTCGTCAATGCAACGGTACCCATTTTACCAAAGTGCAAAGTTGCTTGTTAAAATTATGTGCATGCATAATTTTAATGGGCATCCTTATACTTCGGAAGAATGAGTATTGTCATATTAACGACTTTTTTCACATTTTTTCAGAATATGGGGGCACGTTAGATTAATGTTATAATACCCATTTTTTCAGAGTAAGGATGCTCATTAAAATGATGTGTACACATAAGTTTAACGAGCATCCTCGTATTTTGAAAAAATGGGCATCGTTGCATTAACGTCCCTTTTCACCTATTTTCTGAATATGGGGGTGCGTTATTTTAATGGGCATCCCCTCTTAATAGAGCTGCCAAGCATTTTCTCGTTTTTTCTACGAAAGATGTTTTACAGTGTAGTTGTTTTACTGTGGATGTAGCTTGTCTGAGGTTACGGCGACAAAATCTGAGAGTGCGGTTAGCATCGGCGATGACAGATGTTATGTGAGTGGTGACAGGTCAGATGTCAGATGAATTCCTAGATATTTATACGATGAACAAGCAGTTACTGGGATGCTAGAAAGGTGGTAAGAGGAGGATAGAACATGTTAACTGCGGGAAAAAGAGAGCGATTCACATTTATCATAGTTTAAAGCCATTTGCGATTTATGACACAAGTGAATTATAAGTTGGAGATCGTTCTGCAAGATTAGTTTATCGTGGCGTGAATGAATCGTTCTATAGATGACGTAGTCATCGGCGAACAAACCTACCTCAGACGTAATGCCGTGGTGGATATCAGTATTGTAGAGTTTTAGAAAAGAAGGGGGCGAAGAACGGTTCCCTGAGGAACGCCGTACGTTACTGTGCTTGTGGTAGTATTTACATTGTTAATAGAAGTGTACTGAGTGCAAGTAGTGAGGAATTTAGAAATTCAATTGACTACAGAGGGGCGAAGATTAATTTCTCTTAATTTTATTAAAAGACGTTCATGAGGGACCTTGTCGAATGCTTTGGAGAAGTCAATGAAGATGCCGTTAGTTTGAACACTGGAATCGAAATTTGAGTAAACGTCAGTTAGAAATGCTGTTAGCTGAGTTTCGCATGAGTAAGACTTGGGAAATCCGTGCTGCTGCTTGAAAAGTAGGTTATGAGAGTCTACAAAGTTTATTATGTTAGAATAGAGAATATGCTCCGAGAGTTTGCATGAAACGCTGGTCAGCGAGATGGGACGATGGTTGGTGATTAGTTGGCGAACGCCTGTTTCATGAACGGGTATGACGTCAGCGATTTTCCAATTGGATGGAACTTCATTGAGTTTAAGAGATTGAGAGAATATGTTGCAGAGGAAAGTGGAAGAAATGTGTTTGGTGTTTAATAATACCTTAGAGCTAATTTGGTCATCTCCGGAGCTGGAGGACACCTTCAGTTGATCTATAGCCTTGAGTACTCCAGTGCGGTCAATTAAGATAGGATCCATAAAAGGGTGAATGGATTGGCACGAGTCGGGAATATTTAGCAAGTTCTCGTTAGTAGAGATGGAGCAGAAGAAATTGTTAATAGCAAGAGCGCCGTGTCTATCTGAAAGCGGAAGTCAGTCGTCATCTACAAATTGCAAAGGAAGTAATAGTGCCGGATTGATTATTTTCCAAAACTTCTTTGGCTTGGTGGTTTGTATGTTGGGGAGGTCGATACTATAGAATTTGGTTTTGTCATGATTAATGGCAGATTTATAAACCCTAGCGGATTCGTGGTAGGCGTTCCAAGAAGCCGTAGTGTTGACAGCCTTAGTCTGCTTATAGAGTCTTTATTTTCTATTGGACTTACTATGAATTGTTTTATTGTACTAAGGGGTTAGCGCTATCAGATATAATACGAGTCAGTGGAATAAAACGTTCGATTAGGTAGATCATTTTATCTTTGAAGTGAGTCCAGTTTTTCTTAACCGTTCTTCCCCAGAAGTTAACTAAGAAAGTATAATACAATTCTGCAAAGTCAGATTTAATAGATGCGTAATCAGCTCTCGCGTAATTTCGAATAAATTTGCAGTAATGTGATCTACGAGGAGCAGAGAGAGAGAGAGAGAGAGAGAGAGAAAGTTAAATCGATGACGAGATGGCCACTACTGCCGGGTAAGTGCGTGATGTTACTGAAGAGCGAGGGGTCTCGGCTTAAGCACTAGCCGAGTATATTGCTGCAGTGATTAGTAATTCTAGTTGGCTAAGCGATAACATTTGAAAAGTTGAAATATAAACAAAAGTCTAAAGATTCTTGAGAAAATACGCAACTAGAAGAGAGGGCAGGCCAGTCAAGGTGCGGGTAATTGAAATCGCCAAAGAGAGTAACAAAGGCGTTAAGGTATTTAGTTGTAATTTCGGAAAGACACTTAGATAGCTTGATAACAAATTCTTTATCACTATCTAGCCGTCTGTAGGAAATAGCCACTGTTACGGGGGGGGGGGGGGGGGGGGGGGGGAGACGTCGTACCTACGTACACCCAAACAACTTCCAAGTCGGCAAGGATCGGTAGAACCCAAGATGGAATTTGATTCTTTAAAGCTAAAAGGCACTTCCCCCCCCCCTCCTAGCAGATGTATCACACCTATACACCCGAAAGTTTGGACACAAAGGAAAAAGTTCAGTATCAGATACCCATCAGGGCCTAACCACGTCTCGGTAAGAACAAGAACACCTGCGTTGCATGCTTCAACCAAAGAAATCACATCGTCTCTTTTTGGTATCAAGCTGCTAATGTTAGTAAATAAAAGAGAATGATAAGAAGGTTTGCTAAAGAGATCATGGCGTTTTTCAAGGTTCAATGGGTGACGAAAAACGAAATGAACGCTGCCATTGCTATGCCCTTTTTTCCTTCGCGGCACCAAGAGCGGCGTCAAATACGTAACACTTATTATCTATAAACAGCTTATCCTGACGCAGCTTGTAAGTCGTGCCCTTAGGCTTGGAAAAATCAAGAAGGTGACGGCGTGCAAGTCTGAGAGAAATTGGAAAATCTTCGCTGATAGCTACACGTATCCCCTTAAGCTTAAATGCCGACGAAAGGATGCCCTCTTTATCCTTAAATGATGAAAACTTCACAATTATAGGGTGACATTTCTGTGCATTGAACGCTCCCAAGCGGTGCGCTCTTTCAATTTTGCTTGAGTAGATATTCACGATTAGGTTTCTGGAACACAGGCCAGTTACCAAGCCCTCAGACCGGGCCCACGTTTCCCTATCGGTGTCAGTGACGCCAAAAAAATAGAAGGTTGTTACGGCGGGATCTGCCCTCCACGTCGTCTCAACGAGTTTTCAGCTGCGAAAGTTCGTTTACAGCTATAGTAAGCTGAGGTTCGGTAGGTGTGACGCTACCGATTTCCTTCTGCCTTTGTAGGTCCAGCTCAGTTGTTAGGTTGTTAGCGCGTTCTTCTAGAGCGAAAGCAGATCTTTCGCTTTCTATATTTTCTGTGTTAGTAGGCTTACCTCTTGTTGCAGCAGAGAAAGGCTACTCTGAAGCTTCGCGACTGTCGGCACATGCACAAAGAATTCATCCTCTTGTTGCTTGCTCATGGGGCCTGGGTTCTTCTCTACATCCCCAGACATCAAAATCAAGAAAGCTCTAAAAGATTCAATGCAAGCTCCGGGGCATGGAAGCACAACTAGGCAAACATAATTTGTCATAAAAAAGTGGCAAGTTTTACGACTATAAACCTGCGGCAACACGAGACACCTCATCGCTGCAAATCTTCCATGCCCACTGGCGCACTGTAGCCGGAGGAGCCCCTTTGTAGGCGCTGCCGGTGATGTAACTGTGGATGGCATTGCACGAGCGAGGTCCCCTGGGATCTTAATCCCAGTAGGAAACACTGTAATCGACGAGCGCGTGGCGGATGGTTGCTCGCGGCCCGCAAACCGGAGCAAACGCTCCGCCGTCATCGTGCCGCCAGCTGGATGAGGACGCACGCGCTGACACGTTCAGTAGCTGTGGCAAGACGAAAAACATGAGCCACCTCATCGCTGCAAATCTTCCATGCCCACATGAGCGCGTCCATTATCGTTTCATTTTTTTTATAGGAACCACTGAAGTCTTTTTTGTTTTAACGACCTCTTCTATCCTTTCCAAGTCCTCTTTCCCTTTCTTTCTCTCTCTATCTCTCTCTCACTTTCTCTGTTCTCTCTCCCCCTTTCTCTCTCTCTCCCTCTGATTCTGTCACTGCAATGTGTACACCTCTTTCCGACAAGTATTTTTTTTTTATTAAGAAACAACATTCAAACCCCGCGCACAAGAGATTCTACTAGAAAATAATTCGGAGATAATTGTGCAACCATCTTTTTTCCGGACAATTAAAGTTATTCAAACTTTCTGAGTGTTAAAAACAAATGGCATCAATAGTTTTAACTTTTGAAAACTTTTGTGGACTTGGGCCAGTAAGCAAATGCTGAACAGTTTGGCTATGCGCCGATTAAAAATGTTCAATCGATAATTTAGTCGCGTTTAATCAAATAATTAATTGATTAACCGGTACATTATGAGGGTTTGAAGAACTGCCAAAGTATTTTAAAAATATAAACATAATTGTATACATTCTTTAATCTCCTTACAACTTACGCAATGCAGGAACCTCAACGATCCATTTATTCGAATGTTTGCGGTCACACGATGTTCCTGTGTGTCCCTCAAGAGTTACAGACGAACATTCTGGATTGCTGACACATACAATTGGAAATATATGCTTGACACGAAATGAGTTACAGTCTTGTCTGAGAGGTTCGAATCGTAAAGCTGTGGCAAAGCAGGGAATTTGTACAAGAAAATATCACATTGGAATTTGATTTCTGCGTCTGCTCAGTGCTGATAGATTGATCGAAGGGTTATGCTCCAGCGGCATGCATGGGCTGCAAAATCAACTAGCAGTAGTTTTTTTTTTCTTTATCTTTTTTATTGCAGTAGAGGCAGAGGGCTAGATCACCACAGCAATGTGTTCATACAGTCTCTTGCAATAATCGCTTCCGAAGGGATGATATGTATTTCTCTACTGACCCATGGAATGCGTTTTAAGAATGAGCAGTAAATATCTCTCTTGCGACATACAAGGCGCCGCGCACGCGTACCACACTATGCCGAGTTAATTGTGCATTGTGATTGAAGCACTAAACCGTGACAGCTCGCTCGCTGGCTCGAATTATGAACGGGCGAGAATATTTTTACTTCGGTTTTTTCGTCGTGCTGGCTCCCATGGGATCATTTGCTGGGTTCCCCCGTGTCTGTCGATCTTGCAGGAGACAGAATAAATCAAAACACAACAACCCGGATTCATTAAACAACCTCTCTGAAACCATGTACCGCGATTACGAGTTCTTTGGGCGTGATTGATGCTGTAATGACTTGGAAGATATCGAACCGCTCTTTGGCCCACTATAAACAATTAACATCTGCGATTGACAGTGGCACGCTCATATGACGGCACCAAGGGCTGGTTCCGACGACTGTGTCTGTTGCGGACGCTGCATTGTAATGCCTGTTCACAGACTTGCATTTGCTTGCGACCGAGAACTTGTGATCTCTCACGACGAGAGAAGGCACTGGCACGCGGTCGCCATCTATGACGTTACCCTGGAACTCTGTTTTACTAGAGCGAAGGTTTTGCAGTATTTGCGAAACCGAATGTGCACGAGAGAAGGCACTGGCACGCGGTCACCATCTATGATGTTACCCTGGAACTCTGTTTTACTAGAGCGAAGGTTTTGCAGTATTTGCGACACCGAATATGCGCGCTGTCTATGAGAAATGTCCGTTCGAAGCATTGCCAAGTATTCCACGGCTTCCCGATAGATGGCGCCAGTCGTCTGTTCTCGCGTCGTAAAAATCCCCAGAGGCTGTGTGACTGTAAGCTGTCGCAAGTGTGGCGAACCAGCCTTTACACGACGGGACGAAAAAATCAGCGGGACTGCCGTGGCTCCTACGCCGGGAGCAGACCCGCTCATGGAGAAGATGTGTCGGCCATGGGGCTTTCGACTGACTAACCACGGATACAGATAAAAGGTCATGGGTTTTGGTTCCCACAGGCTGTGCCATGCGCGGTTATTACCGTGACTTGTTGTCGTTGCTGAAATTACAATCGTTTTGAACGCACCCGGCGCACATGCAGTGATGTGATTGCTGCGCCAATTGCGCCAAACTGCGCCAAGGGGCTAACCCTGCTACATACTGCTACATTTCACCGAAATATGGCTAATCTGCGCCAAGCCTGCGCCAAAGGACCAATTTTGGTCACCTTTCAAAAACGAAACTAAGAACCGTAATTTAGCATGCGTGAGCTAGGTGGCACAAGACGCCGCCCGACACAAAGTACCCTGCATCAATCGTCTATTCGGTCTTGCATGATTTTTCCCGTCGTCCTGCGTTTCGCGCTCTCGTCGTCTCGGGAATCTCGTCTCGCGCCTTTTTTTTCTTTTCAGCGATAGACGTGGGCGTGTGCGGACGCTCCGACGTTAGTGTGCCGGGTTCCAGCCATGCCGTCATGCTGTGAAAGAAAACCACGTTTTTCGTGCCGAGAGTTACTTCGTGAGCTGAAGCGCTCGCGCGACCACAGTCGCCGTGGTCGCGCGATGTCGTGTGTTGCCGTCCCCACGTCGCTGCAGATATGGCGCTTTCTAAACTGAAACGCATCGACATTCCTGCTCTTCTTTAAATCATACGCTGCTATAAAAATCCCTCTTTAACTCAATTAATGCTTGGCGAAGTTTTGATTACCTAGGTTTCTCTCGGTGGGCTTTCTTTCGAGAGGGACCCCGGAACGTGAAAAATCTGCCGCGAAAGAAAGTTGATGACGAGAAGCGAGCAAAAGCAACGAAGGCAATGTCTGCACGCTGAACCCGCACAGCGCGCTTGTTTGTCTCGAGTTCACTCGTTGCACAAAGCGCTCCAAGAACTTTTTGACCTTGATTCGTAATGCCTCGCATCGATACCCTCAGGTTCTTTTTTCCTGTGTGTTTAGCCTGTACCTCGCCTGCCGGCCTGGCAAGCACGCGCCGCTGGACAGTTACATTTTGCATACTATTTTGGGAACCAGTTGGCGATGGAGCGGAGTGGCATGGTTTCGGTTTCGGTCGAACAGCCGTTGTCTCCGCTCGCGCGGCGAATCACGTGTAACTGCAAGCCTGCCGAAGTTGCCCTCACGTGCATGTGAACATGATTGCACGAGAGGCACCAGCCGGGACGCTTGCAATTCATTGTTTTAGGCCTGGTTCGCACTTACAGCTAATCCGCTGCCGCCGAAGCGGAATCGGACGCGGCAATGCAGAGTGGACGCTACGCCCGGCGACCGAATTCTTGCAGATTCGCCCGCCGATTCGCAAGTGTGAACCAGGCCTTAGGTTTGCTTACTTAAAAATCTGCCATGTCGGGAACCAGTAAAACGATCGCAAGTGTTTTTTTTTTGTTTTTTTTTTTTTTTCGGAATTTTTCGGCAACGCTTACAGCTTTGTGTAGACGCTTTGCAGCAGCCGTGCATGGACGCCGCCATAACTGACCTTCAGTTTGTGTTTCCTCTTATTTCGTTTATTTCACTTATTCTTTACCATAGTAGGCCAGGTTATTGCCACATTAGATTCAACTGTGTCCTTTTCTAAAGCATCGGCCTGTGTAGAAGATCGTCAACCACCGTTTCAGTTGCTCGGCATCTCGATAAGGCACGAGAAGGTCAGCAATGGCGGCTGTAATTTGGCGCGTGTGTAAAGCGTCTATACTTGTGGGATGTCTCAGCACCACAAACACAAGCAGCGAGTTCCGCCCAACACTTCACATCACAACACAACACAAAGTGGCCTTCGTTTGTCCAGCACTTAAAACAAATATTTAATTTTCTAAGAATATATGCTCCAAAAGTCACTTTTTCTGCTCTGAAACACTGTTTTGGCTGCTCCAAAAGCCACTTTTGCTGCTCCAAAGTCCACATTTGCTGCTCCAAAACACCGTTTTGGCTGCTCCAAAAGGTGCTCCAAAATGGCTTAGGCCGATCACATCACTGCACATGTCAAAAAGTGTTTTAAGTATTAAAAGGAAAGTCGGGGAAGGACCAACTTTGTTCAGCGATTGCGTGCACACACTCCAAGAAAACCGTGAGGAAAAACATAGCAACACTATGTTTCCCCCCTGCCACTGACGCGCCCCCAAGCCGACTCGAGAAGAAGGGAGGAACAAGACGCTTTCCGCCTCCTCCAAGCAGACGGGACGAAACTTCTGCTCTCCCGCCCCAACTTCGCTTGGTTTCGTTTTCGGGCAGGTCTCACCATTGAACTGAATAAGCGCCAAAGGCAGTGGAAGTAAAGTGTAATTCAATCTCCCAATCGAAACACGTAGCGCACCTCGGTCGTACTGAAGCTATTACCACTCACTTTGTCAAGCGAACAAGCAAAGATTTTGGAAGCAGCGAAATTTCAGTATAATGCCAGTAGTGCTACGTACACTGGGCTTAGATGATTGCCCCCTTGCGCGCTTCGCACACGTGGTTTCAGTTGTTTCGACGTTATGGAAACGTGGTGATCAAGAGAGGCAAAGCAAACAAGAATCGAGGTAATTCTAAACTATAAAGGTAGACTTTCGGGTAAATTACTCTCCCGGCTGCCGCGAGAATCGACGCTGCATAATTATATAGATAATCTGAAAGAGTACGCGTAGAAGAACGGTCAATCGTTGCCAAGGGGTAGGTTGCAGTGCACTTACCATAATAATAGCGGACTTGAAAGATGTAATCCGTGATATTTGTCGACACGGTCAAAGCAGGACAGCCACACAAACACAAACAAGAGGGAACGGCTCCGTGGAAGTTTCAACACGATGCGGCGCACTAGCTGACATTTGTCGAACCCAACCAAACCGCAAGAATTCCTGACTTCTTTGATGAATCGCTTGTTGCCGATCTGCGCGTACGACTTTTCGAACACTGATAGCTTTGGTGCACAACCAATTCGTTTTCGAGAGACATCCTAATAAGACCGCACCGTTGGGCGACAGATCAAAGCAGGTAGGACGAGCGAATTTCGAAATGCACTGACAACAAGCAGACAAAGAAAAAAAATTACACCATCTTCCCGAGGGGAACCATGGTGTGATGCGGAGCATTGTTCCATCACACTTCATCGGAAGAACGGAGGGAAGTGGAGTCAACAGTGGTGAACTGAACGCGCGCGCGCAGAAATTGGTTTGCTCTTTATGTTTATACAGCCTTGATGGAGATGCGCCTCAACGGGTAATCGGTCTCTTAGCTGTAGATGAGAAATTTAGCCAGTGCACTACAACCGCTAACCTGGGATTCTTAGCGTGCATCACGCAGTAGTCATCACACGAACGCGTGCCGGTACGAAACTCATCCAGATCGAAACGGGCGGGGGTGGCGGGGACTCGAACCCAGGAGGTTCCCAGCGCAAGCTTTCGCTCCACGCTCCGAGCTGAGACGCGTTAGCCCACTCGGCCACTTCCTCCTTTTTTTTTTTTATTTATTGCCTGTTTGGCATACCAAACAAAATACATGCAACACACAGAACACCAATGTTAAAAAACGCCCGCCCTTCCCAGGCCGGCGCAAATGGTTTAAAATGCCTTCAGGGCGACCAGAGTATCCATCACAGGCAGCCATTCAGGCTGCTCATTTTGGGCTTTGTACACTTCCCTAATGTACGCAACACTCTCAATAAAATAGTCCCTCACGGGACGTGCATCTGCGTCAGCGTGTCGCACGGCCATTCTTGTTCGCCACATACTGTGCAGGCTCAATACCATGAACATGTCATAGGGCACGCCCCCTTCACTGCCAACGGAGAGGAAACGAATGCCATACTCTGTTATTGGCAGATCCTTTTTCAGAGTTCGTTGTAAAATGTTCCAATGGAATACTGCATCCCAGCAGTCCAAGAAGATGTGGTTTATAGTTTCTGGTTTTCGACATAACAAACAGTTAACTGACCAGGGAACAAATAGTCCTTTTTCCTCAAGCCAGGGTTTAACAGGGGGTGTGCCACTATGTAGTTGAAAAAAGAACGTTTTTACAGATGGCCTAACAGGCATTTTTTTTAGTCTTTTGAGAACATCTTTGCCAGGGCCAGCGCAATAAGAAGATCGGTAAAGAGGCTCTGGCAACACCACGTCTACCAAGTCTCTGTACAAACGTTTTCGCGATACAACACTCAGGTACTCCAATGAAAGACGCACCTTCAGGAACTGGAAGGCTCGGACAACTTCATGCAAAAAACCACGCATCCCAGGACAATCAACCTTACTAGACGAGACAACAAAATCGGGTAATGCATAACAGAGGCGAACTTGCAATACAGTCCTCAAAAATAAATCCCTCTGATCACGCAAGAAAATAAAACGGGCCACAACCTGCCGAAGAAACAAATGGGCTAATCCCAACCCCCCACTTTGCACAGAGCGAAACAGGTTGGTACGACTAGTGCGTTCCCATCCAGATCCCCAAACGAAAACTGCAAAGACTCTATGCAATTTCTGAACGCTGGCCCTCGTCATCCAGAGCGCTTGAAGCACATACCAGACTTTAGCCACAATAAAAAGGTTACAAACTGTCGAGCGAGAAAACATTGACAAATCACGACCCCCCCACTGAGTGCTTTCGCTCGGACCTCTTCTATTTCCTCTTTCCAATACTCCGTGGTGTCACGGTAATGCTCGAGTGGCACCCCGAGGTGCTTTGCCGGTGAACGGGTCCATTGAATATTTTCGAAAACATGAGGTGCACTTTCCCAGCTGCCGCGCCAAAATCCCACGCACTTACCCCAATTGACGACACTACCTGACAACTTACAAAATAAATTAGCCACCCTTACGACTTCTCTAACACTTTCTGTATCCTCACAGAAAACAGCAATATCATCCGCGCAGGCAAGAATATTAACTTCACTCGACATCAACCGAAAGCCCCTTATCCGTTCATTATACAAAAGCTTTAAACAAAACGGTTCGAGGTAAACAGCAAACAACAGGGGTGATAACGGGCACCCCTGTCTGACCGACGACTGAACTTGAAAACTTTTACTAACTTCCCTATTAATAATAATGCTCGAAAAACAGTCCGTGTAAGACATCTTTACCCCCTCTAGAATTACCGAGCCAGCATTGACATGCGGAAAAGAACATCATGCACAACGCGATCGAAAGCCTTTTCCAAGTCGAGTTGCAGCATGGCTACTCGCCCTTGAAATGCATCGCAACGCTCTAAAATACTTCTCGCGACATGGATATTGGTGAAAATTGTTCGTCCCTTAATTCCACATGTTTGATGAGGCCCAACAATTGACGATATGACGCCTTGCAACCTTCTTGCTAAAACCTTCATGAACACTTTATAATCTACGTTGGTCAGACTTATAGGGCGGTAGGACTTCACCGATAAAAGCTTCGCTGGATCGTCAAACTTAGGAATTAAAACGATACGAGTTTTACGGAAAGACGGTGGCAGCTCTTTTTTGTCATACGCTTCCATTACCACGCGGTGTAAAGCCACAGCTACATCGCTTTTGAATGCTTTGTAAAAAGCAGCGCCTAAGCCGTCGGGCCCAGGCGACTTTCCAGGAGTTAGTTCATCGATTGCCGGAGAAAAGAAGACGAGGGCCAACTGGCGCTGATGTACTATTCACGGGCTCCCGCTTTCAGAGATCTCAGTCACCGGCAAAAAGTATAATCCAACAACAATTCTGGTCTCAATCAACGCAGTTCGTCGCAAGGAACAAGTGCACACCATCATCCAGCGCGTGAGTGAATTTCCCTCGGAAATATCGCTTCTCGAAGTTCCCAAGCGACGGCCGCCACGCTAAGCCTACTAACCAGGTACGCAGCATTTTACCCGGTGCTCGTGCGCTAGGCACGTGCCTTCGCCCCACGCCGCCTCCGGCTCACAACCCAAGCATGGCAACGGCCATGGAGGCAAGCGATGCTACCGGCATCCCCCTCCAAGAAGAACAACCCGAACGAGACGACTGGGTAGAAATACGTAGGCGAAGATCCAAAAAGGTCAAGCCATAAAATACCGAGGCCACAATCTCAGTCTCTCAACCGACGCCGCAGAGGGCCCTAACTAGACAACCAAGACTACCTCCGCTCCCTCGAGACGATTTCAAAATTATTATTCGCCCGCGAGGAGCCTTAAATCTTGCCAACCTCGAGACTATCCACCTCTCTCGCGCCATCGCGGAGAAAACTCGGCAACATACCCGCGACAGACCAAACTCGACAACATTCCAAGTCCGCATGGACAGAATACAAAATATCGCCATCGCAAGCACCCCAAGTGAAGACCTGGCCCGACACATCAGAGACATTCCAACCCTGCGTTTTGGTGACAACGAATATGAAGTTACCGCTTATATTGCCGCCCCCGACGACTCGGCTCGCGGCGTGGTGCGTGGCATCCCGCCCGAGACCACTGGCCAAGAACTAATCGACAATCTCTACTCGCCGGGCTATGAAGTTCTTTCAGCCCGAATGATCGGAAAAACATCGACAGCTCTTATTACTTTCACCGGCAAGCAATTACCGAAATATGTCATCTTCGAGCACGCAGCACTTCAATGCAGTTGGTATCTACCTACCCGTCACGCCTGCTACATATGCCACGAGATCGGTCATCGCGCTGATGTGTGCCCAAACCTGGACACTGTTAAGTGCGTAATGTGTGGTGTTTCCAACCCAACGAAAGGCCACGAGTGTACGCCCCGATGTGCTCTATGCGCAGGCGCCCACCCTACGGGCTCCAAGGAGTGCCCTAAACAGCTGGCTCACCGCCCACCAACATCTGTCTCGAACCATCACCGAAGACGAAAGGACACTCGCGTCAACTCCCGGTCACGCTCCCGCTCCAGAGGGCCACAAAGGACGGGACCGAGGCAACGGTCTTCCTCAAGACCAAGGTCCAATTCCAGGACACGATCAAGCAACCCACAATGCGACAAGGCACCAGCAGCACTCTGTCAACCAACAGACAACAACAGGGTGAGCTGGGCAGCGCGGCTATTCCCACAAAACAACCAAAAGAGGCAGACCACTTCCTCTTCATCCTGCGCGCCGGATGTTAGTCAGCAGCTAACCGAAATTTTAAACCAGTTAAAGGAACTAAGGGCTGAGAATCAACAACTTAAAGAGGAGAGTCGGCAACTTAGAGAGGAGAATAGGCAACTCCGAACACTCCTTACACCCTCAAGATCCTCGCCACCCCCAGACCCCTCCCAGGTCATACCCGCAATCAAATCACATCCGGGGAAAAAAACAACCTCACCAGTGCCAGCTTCCGATGAAGTGGCTGTAATCCCCGAACCCACTGGCCCCATGCCCTCGCAAATAGAAACAGGACTAGGAGAAACACTCGTACAATCACAACAACAAATGCAACAGCAAATCATTCAGATCCAGCAGCAAATGCAGCTGTCCCAAGAGCGGTCCCAACAACAGCTGCAAGAGATGAAACAGGCGCTCCAGCACCTTCATACTCTCATTAACACTGAAGATACTGACCACGCAAACCGCAAAAAAGCAAAACTAATACCCAACCTAGAATCCCCCTCCCTTCCTACTCATACACCCGGTCATGATGAATAATCAGGCTCAACAAACTTCCCACAACCTAACCATTTGGCAATGGAATTGTCGTATGTACAAACAAAAACATGCCTCTCTTCGTCAATACATATGCGATGCCGAAACCCCCCCTGATGTCATAGCAATTCAAGAAACCGGATCGGTCCCATCGCAATCCGGCTACAACTGTCACACAACGTCCGCCGATAGTAGAGTCGCCACACTCACTGCCAAATCACTCACCACTGTTCTGCACCAAATTGATGGCAGTAACATCGACCATAACCTTATCGAGATCCTGCTTGCAAAAAGGGGTCAGATGAGTATTTTCGTGCTCAATGTCTACAGTCCACCAAGTCGACGGAAGGAGAATTTTGCCTACCTGCTCGCCGCGACTTTCAAACTAGCCAATCAGAACGGCGTCGTCATCCTGGGCGACTTTAACGCGGCGCACCCAGCTTGGGGATACGGCAAGGCGACCGTGAAAGGCAATAAATTGTGGGAGCTCATCCATCAACAGGGCCTCACAGTACACACAGACCCTGCCTGCCCTACCAGGATTGGCAACAGGGTGTCGCGTGACACGTGCCCCGACTTGACAATGACCAAGAGGCTCGCATACGCTGAATGGTGCAACACCGAGGAAACGCTCGGAAGTGACCACTGCATTCTCATCACTACGGTCCCCCTCATTCGCAAGAACTCCTACATCAAAAAGACACGACTCGTTAATTGGGACGAGTTTTGTAAGCAGAGAGAAACCACTTCCACTTCAGAGATAATTTCCTTCGACGAATGGGTGAGCGCTCTACAACACGACGTCTCCGCTTATGCCAAAGATATCATGTTAACCGACGAACGACAAGCCGTTGACCCCCACTTACTCCATCTGTGGGAAGCTCGACGAAGCTTGATCAAGCGATGGCGTCGGCAGAAGCACAGCAGGACCCTCAAGATTCGGATAGCAAGGCTCACAGAGGAGGCCGCTGATTACGCTGTGGACCTCATGCAACAGAACTGGCAACAGTTCTGCAACAGCCTACAGGGCACCCTGGGCACCGCCAAAACCTGGTCCCTGATGCGCCACCTGCTTGACCCCACCAAGAGCAAGTCAGCCACCCGGCATATTATCACAAAACTCCTACATCAATATCCAGGGACAAGCAAGGACATTCTCGACGCTCTGCGGGACAAGTACATAGGGCAACAACATCCGCCCTCTCAGCCCATGCAATACCGTGGTGCCCCCAACGCGGACCTTGATAATCCCATCACTTTGGCCGAAGTGAATCAAGCCATCCAGGCTCTTACCCGCAATACCACCCCCGGTGCGGACAAGATTACAAACCGTATCATTCGAAACCTAGACGACCCTTCCATCCAAGCCCTCACCAATTTCTTTAATCAGCATTGGGAGGAAGGCACATTACCGGCAGCGTGGAAACATGCCGATATCATCCTGATCCCCAAGACCGGCAAACCACCCAAATTGGAGAACCTGAGGCCCATCTCTCTCACTTCATGTATTGGGAAGCTATTCGAGCACGTGATACTCAACCGGCTCCAGCCATACGTCGAGAACAACAACCTTCTACCACCGACAATCTTCGGCTTTCGTCCGCACCTCAGTACGCAAGACATCCTCCTCCAACTACACGAGGATATCAATCGACAAGTCTCCGCTCACAGCACTAGAGCCATCCTGACGCTGGATCTGAAGGGGGCATTTGACAATGTGAGTCACGACATCATACTTACCAATCTCAGTGATCTAAACTGTGGTCAGCGAACCTTTGCTTACATTCAAGCATTTTCACAAAACCGCACCGCCACGATCGGCATTGGCGACCTTCGGACCCAACCACTCCCCACTCCCAACACGGGAACGCCACAAGGAGCGGTTCTGTCGCCTATGTTGTTTAACGTGGCGATGATGAAGGTCCCTGCCCAACTCGCAGAAATAGAGGGTGTCTATCACGCCCTCTACGCCGATGATATTACTATCTGGGCCACCTCCGGCTCTGACGGGGAGATCCAAGATGCTTTACAGCGCGCGACCGACGTGGTTCAACGGTATGCACGTGGTGGGGGTCTTCAATGTGCGCCTGAAAAATCGCAGCTGCTCACTGTAAAGGAGAAATGCCGGAACATTCCTTATGATCCGCCACAGCTTACTCTCACACTCGAGAATCAAGTCATTCCGCAAGTGACATGCATTAGGATTCTCGGCCTCTTTCTCCAACAAGACGGCGGAGGATCACACGCGCTTCAACGTCTTACGCATACCACGAATCAAATCCTTCGTATGATGGGACGAATTGCCAACAGACGACACGGCCTGAAAGAGGAAGACGCTACCCGTCTCATCCAGGCACTCATCATTAGCCGTGTAACCTACTCTGTCCCCTATCTGACCCTCAAATCTCGGGAACGAGAAAAACTCGAAGTACTGATTCGCCGGTCTTATAAACAAGCCCTCGGTCTGCCACCCGGAACCTCGACACCACGTCTCTTGTCTCTCGGCATTCACAATACCGTCGAAGAGCACATTGAAGCACACCCTACAGGTCAACGCGAACGTCTCAAGCTAACACCTGCAGGCAGGCAGGTTCTAACTCGTCTGGGCTATCCAATTCAAACCCTGGGCCACAGTGAAACAATTCCCCTCACTGCTGCTTATCGCACCAAAATTTCAGTTGCCCCAATACCCAAAAACATGCACCCCGAGTTCCATCAGGGGAGACGACAGGCTCGCGCCCGCACTCTTCAGAAGAAACTTCAATATGCCCGCCACGTCAGATACACTGACGCCGCCAGTTACCCGGGTCGACTGGCCATGGCTGTCAGCGTAATCGACGAAGACATGCGAGAAGTGACCACCGCGACCGTTCCTACCTACCTCCCACTCGAGGCAGAAGAAGCGGCCATAGCGCTCGCTATCACGTCCACCCCAGCTATCACATCTCTTTCAATAATTACTGACTCGCAGGCGGCTTGCCGTAGTTTTGTCAACGGTCGCCTCTCCAGATTTGCTCATCGAATTTAAACTAATCACCCCCCTGAACAACTCCCTACAGTATCCTTGATATGGACGCCGGGGCATAATTCCCTGAGCGGGAACGAACGCGCACACGCGTCAGCCCGAGCTTTAACTCTCCGGGCCCCGCCACCGCAGGAAGACCCATCACTGGTCCCCATCTCGATCCCCCTTACCTATCGTGACATCCTTCAACATCTCCGATTGAGTCGCCGCACCCTTCCTCCGCCGCACAAATCTCTAACGAGGGAGGACGCTGTAGGTTGGCGCATGTTGCAAACAAATACTTTCCCCCACCTCAGCCTCTTACATGCCATGTACCCTACAGTATACCCCACAAACAAATGTCCCCTGTGCACCGAAAAGGCTTCACTATATCACATCACGTGGGCATGCCCTAAGATTCAGGCTGCCCCCCCAGTTCCCAACCCAAACGCCGAGCAGTGGGAAGCTGCGCTGTCCACACTGTAAAAAAATTTGCCCTCTTTTACGGAGAAATTCTCTGGCACCTATGCTGCCGGAAAGGTCATCCGTAATCCCAATAACGGAAAAATCCTTTTAAACGCATACACAATCCGCAAATTAAAGGACGTTCCCCAAAACAGATTACGGAAAGTGCTCTACTATCCGTAACGCTATTCAAGAGCTGTCCGTAAAACAACGGACTGGAATATGCATTCCGTAAAACCTATTACGGAAATCGCTCTAGTATCCGTAAAAGTGTTTAAAAGTTGTCCGTAAAAGGGCACTCAGAGTAGGCTTTCCGTAAATTATATTACGGAAAGCACTTTTGAGTATCCGTAATCCTATGCGGAGCGTAAGTTTGTCTGCTTCTTGCACAGGGGTTGCAGTGATGTCAGAAGGCCGAGCTCTTATTGACCAATTGAACAAAAAAAAATAGTGGGTAGACCTCATGCTGTCTAGCATTGTGGTCTACCCACTATATCTTCCGCTCAAAGCCAATGAGAGCTCGTCACCTTTCTGACGTCACCGTAATGTCTACGCAAGAAACAGACGACTTGCTCTCCACATAGGGCGGTGTCAATTGAAAGGTGGGCTGTAAAACGAGCTGGATGAATCAATGCCTTCATTTAGCAAACTGAACTTATTATCAACGGTTTTCTTTTTGTGACACAGATTCCCGAAAACTTTTAAGGTGCAACTCCATTCTGTGAAAAATAGAAATATATTATTAAAATTTTTGACAATGGGCACCGATGTATACAACTGAGTCGTGTTGAGTGCTCTTGTCGAGAAGTGCCACCACCTGTTGTGGAAAGCAGGCAATACAGCTGAGCAATGCATCTGCAGCAAGTTTCCTCGATGTCAGTTGTGTTTTCTTCTGCAAGTTCTGGCATTCAGATCAACATGCAGAATTATAGAAGGCGGTGGGATTACAAAACATTATCTGCAGTCTGATCGGCCACTGCGATCATTGCAATTTCAAACAGCGATATAAAGCACCTTCTCAACAACACCAAACGTCACTCTGTCATCTGCATCGGCACTCATGCTTGAAAATATAGAGAATGCTGTTTTCACATTCCACAGAGACAGAGCTGTGCCTTGACATGTCACAATAGTGTTCACTGCAAAAATAGACCTTTGGTAAGAATATGAGCTCAATGCTTGTAGGAGCCAATTTCTCCAGTTCGTTTTACAGCCAGTCCCTTAGTGATACTGCTCTATACATAGAGTAATGTTCATTATGATGCTGAGACCAACAGGTTTTCTATAAAAAAAAAAAGGTTACAGAATTTTGAATTGGAAAAGGATCTCTTTAAAAGAATATTGAGTATTCTTTCCTATGCTGCTTGCAACAATCATGCAATGTCACATGAATAATTGATCAGAAAATAAGAAAAGTACCTTCGAACACTTTATTTCGGTCCTTGAGAAGCCAAAGTGGAGCCCCGTGGTGTTTTGCCTTTGTTTTCAGATGCTGCATGTAACGTGATGTGCTAAAGAAGAGAAAACAAAGAAAAAATAATTAAATATCTGTATCAAATCAACATGTGCAAATTGAGCTTTGTGCATAAGACACAGCCCCCCTCAGCCCATCTAATTATTAGTCATGCATCTTATACAAAAGTCAAATGGACATAGCCCCTAATTGTTCATCCTGTGATCCGATATCTAAAACCTATGTTTGACTTGAGGGTCTTGTTCTCCTGTTCCTTAGTCAAAACCGATACACTTCATTCAAGCTTAGATTCGTTCGAAACTGTGAAAAAATGCAATGCCGGAATTAGGGATGCCGCGAACTTTTTTCGAATCGAAATTTCGATGATCGAATCAAGCGGTTTGAAAGATTCGAAAGATTTCGATTTTTCGAATTGTCTACATCGTAAAATTCGACGGAAGTCGAATTTTCGAACTTGTTAAGCTAAGAAGTTCGACGCTTTTCGAACCGTCAAACTTATTACGCAAAAAACTTAGATCTTTTTCTAACTTTCGAACTTATTGCGCTGCAAAGTTCGATGCTTGTTGAACTTCCGAGCTTGACTGACCAAAAAATTCGATGAATTTCGAACTTTCGAACTTATTTATCAAGAGAATTCGAAAAGTTTCGAACTTTCGAATCCTGAAAAGTCAGAAGGTCGACGAACTTCGAACTTTTAGGGTAAAAGTTCGACGTTCGTCGAACTTCGAATGACCGGCGGACGGTTTCATTTGAATTCAAGTAGTGAGGTACATTCGTAATTTTTTCTTCTCGAACATTTACACGCGGTGCTGCGTTCCTTACGAAAGACAATGCCGTTTGTTTCAATGTTCTGGCATGCTTAGTATTAAAGAAATAAATTCCCGAAGGGGCGAGGAAGGACGACGGGTTTTTGACGATCGTCGTTTGTGCCAGATTTGAAGCGCGCTGTAGCCGAAGCTATTTATGGTAGAGGTGTTATACTTCTTTAAGAATGATCTATGTATAGCCTAGGTAAGTGCCGTCTTAAGATGTGATTATTGTTATTCAACGCGAGTTTTGAAGAAATGTCCAAAGATGTATCTACATGCAATTATGCCCTAAACTTGATATTTATTTTCGTCTAAGTTGTTTGAGGTATCGCATTTAAATTAACACCACGGACAGTACATATCATTGCCATCTGCAGAATACAAAATAATGTATTTATTGTTTTTTTTAAGGTAATTAACTCATGGGAGAAGATTTCTAATAGTGTTCAAGTTCAGCACGTCATTAAAAGAAAACATTTTTTTTTTTTCGCTTCACGTTCCTGGGAAGTATTTCTTTTAGCCCGTACACATTTTGGTAAAAGAAACTTGTTTCGAAGTTCTGAACCTCTAAATATGCAAGAATACAACACTTCCGGTGAATGCGTGATAGTTTTTTTTTTTTTCAGCTTTTTATCTCCGGATTTATTTTTATTTATGTGTTTTTTTTTTTTTTTTACTATTGGCACAGGTATTTAGGTTGAAAAGGCATAGCTTTGAACTTCCGAACCACTAAGCATGTGACGAGTAGTGCCTTCTGACAACTAGCTTCTAACCACTGATCTCAATGACAATCTCAATCTCAATGACTGTCATAGAGATCAGTGTTTCTAACAATGACCATCTACGCAATCTTTTATGCAGTGAAGAGCGACAGTAGCTATACATATGCATAAATAATTTCAGATTAAAATTAGCTTGACCACGCCCTCTTTCCCCGTATTGTTTTCTTTTTAACAGTCCGAAATATCTGGAAGGGAAGAAGGAAACCGAAGCCCCCCCCCCCCCCCCCCCCCCCCCCCCGCTACCCTCTTTCCCCCGTTTTTCCTCTTCCGACGCCACTTGTATGGTAGAACGCACCTCGACCTCGAGTTGTGTCGGCTTTTTGCGAGGCGATTGCTCCGTTCCTGAAAATAAACCTCCAGGACAATTACAAACTTAACTTACTACATGCCAGCGTCATTCGGGCGGCGTTCGATCGGATTACTACCAGCGTGCAAGGGGTGGCGAGGTAGTTTGCCAGGTCGCTACAAGGTTTTTCTAAGCCTCAACCAACTGCTCGCCCCTGGCCGTTTCGAACTGGATGAGTCGTAAAACAGTCTGTTCGTGTGATCACTACTGCGTGATGCAGGTTAAAGTCCCCCCCCCCCCCCCCCCCGGGCTGGCGGTCACAATTACTGATCTATGGTCATACGTCACTCTGCACTGCCAAATATTCCAGCACCATCCGGGACACTCGTCGTCTCATCTAATTGCCTGACCAACTTCGCAGAATCTAGATATCACACCCCAACTTTTCTAAACTTGATTTTGTGAAAACCAGCGAGCCGTGAAAACGTTATTTGAAATAAACTGTGGAGGAACTTGAAAACCGGACTTCGAACTTTGAAAACTTGGACTAGAAAGAAATTCAAAATCTTCAAGTTTATTTTTTCGAATTTAGCGTTAAAAGAGAATCGAAACCTTCGAACTTTTCGAACTTTATGCAGAAAGAAATTCGAAATCTTTGAATTGTTCGAACTTCATGTCTATAAAAATTCGAAGCGTTCAAAGTTTTCGAATTTTATTTCCAAAGAATTTAGAAATCTTCGAATTTATCGAACCTGAAGTAAAAAAAAAATAAAAATATTCGAATTCGAAATTTTAGAAACCGTGAAAGCTGCGCACTTCTCGAATTCGAAACTCCGCTGAGATCGAAAGTTGCGAATTTTTCGAATTCGAACCTCGGTCGGTACGAAAATATCGAAATTTTTCGATATCGAACCTCAGTTCGCTTCGCAAATATCGAAACCTTTCGAAATCGAACCTGGGGTGGTTCGCGACATCCCTAGCCGGAATTACAATAGTGATTTGCTTTATAATGTGAAACATTTCTTGAGAACTGATGAACCAACCGGAAAACTCGATCCAGTTTGACTAATGCTTTATTTCTAAGGTTCATGAGATGTTGCAGAAGAGTCTATGTAAAACTGGCTAAGCTCATATCCTAGACTTTTCTAAGTTTGGGCAGCCACTTAAAATCTCCTATTAGAACGAAGGGCTACTTGCACTCTTTCGCGTCGTCGAATCAGGTGGTCAGCCTCGAGTGCTTAGAGAGCACGAGCGTTAAAAACTTTATTTTCTCTTTAGATATCCCTGAAAGTTTTCACAGAACTGAGGGGGTGAGAGAGTGCATTTGTACTAAAACTGCTATCAAAAACTGGGGACTAAGCAGTAGCTTCCTCCCCAGTCCCCAATCCAGGGGTGGAACTCATGAAATGTACTTGGGAGTAGCCACGGGAGCAGCTGAAACAGCTGTTTTGGAGCAGGTTGGGAGCAGCTAAAACTATGCTCTGGAGCAGGCTAGGAGCAGCTCAGATCAGTTTTTATTGCACTTCAGCTTGTGTCTTAGACAAGCACGGGAGCAATATCAATCGTGCTTAGCAGCACAGATGAACATGAGTGGTTAGGGACCTAGGTAGATGGGATAACAGCATAACAGATGCGAAAACTTGAAACTTTGTGAGCCTTACCGCTCATTCACACTGGAAGCGGATCCGCGTTCGCAAAGCGGCTGCGAACGCGGTTGTATAAAGATCCTGTACAATTGCATGCGCACTTGATGTCATCGAGTGCATGTGCAATTGTACTGGATCTTTATACAACCGCGTTCGCAACCGCTTTGCGAACGCGGATCCGCTTCCATTGTGAATGAGCGGTGAATGAGAATCCAAAAGCAAGTACCCCATGTTTCTGAAGATAGTATCCTTGACATTTTCTGAGTGGATTTCAGTTGCTCAAAATGCAAACCAGCACTGCTTATCGCACAACCCACACGTGCTCGACATAGTAATTATATGTGCGAACCACGTGACGTGCGTAAGCAACGGACGTGGAGTTGCATGGAGGAATAGGGCAACAAATTTCGACTTTAACCTATTGTGCAACTCGATATCGAAGCAGCAGACTACGATTAACGAAGTTATCGTATTTGAAGCGATAAGCAGGAGCAAGGTTAATGTATGCCGAGCAGATTTACCACTCGCGTAAGAGCTGCTGGTCGGCAAGGTTTCGGATCGGACAGTGTTTCAGTTCTATCAAATCACAATTTATCTTGCGGGAATGCAGTTCCAACTTCTAACAATGAAGTACTGAAAGGAATATTTTGCTCATTTGTTTTCAACTGGCTGACGTCCGGATCCCGGGCCGCAGAGCCTCAGGCAATCTGACGCTTAAGGGCTCGACCTCAGCTCAGCCGACTTGCTTAACCGCTTATGGTTAAAGAATAACAATCCAGTCGCAGGAGGTGGTGTAGACCTTAGAATCCAGAGTTTTTTTCGCGCGCTTACTACTCGCGATACACAGGGAGAATAAACAGAACAAAGGATTACAAGGCTGGTCAGGCTAAACGCGCTCATTGTGGCCAATCAAGTCAATAAAACCGAAACCAAGACAAAATAAAAAAACTTTTGGCGCACGTTTTGCCATTTGGCGCATAATGGCACGAGGTATTAACTGCGGCGCAGGATGGCGCAGACACATGCGTCTGGCGCAAAATGGCGCAGCCGTTCCACCCCGGCCAATCTCACAATTGGGGAGCTCCATCCTATCCACGTTTGAGCACACCTTTGCACACGCTTTTGAGTGGAACGAGTTAAAAATTAACAGAGTATTTTTGTATGGCATGCATGTCTGTTTGCAAGCTCCACACTTTGTGCACCTGATTACCCCCCAAATGTGATCTAGCCATTTTTTTTACCCAAGTGCCTACCACTCAAGGAGCTCACTTGGCCACTTCGTCAGCGCATTCTCACTGCGCTTTTTTTTTTTTGTTGCCCGTTGAAAGGGAGATTCTTCTTTATAATTTTCTCTAAGAGATTGTTCTGATGTGTGCGAACGATGCATTTTGGTGTACCTGCATGCCATATAGGTACTCCAATTCACAAGTTGGTTTTGGAGCTGGCAAAGGCATAGGGTCAGATGCACGATTTTAAAAAGTGTTCTCTCTGCATGGGTGCTCATAGAAACCAAGCTGTCCTCAAGTGCCTGTGCCGTTGCCTGTGCTAGAGTCAAATCGGTCACATGAACCATCCAACACACCAACTGACCAATAAAAAGTGATAAAAGGTTCACCCACAAATGCTGTCGCATTTAAATTGAAAACAGGACAAGCTGAAACAAGCAACCCATTAAAAAAAAAGTACCATGAAACTTTCATTACATCAGTTATTTTATATCTACTAGAAATAAATATGTGAAGCCAACCGCTTAAAATTAATTTACAGAGACTATAATCGGGTCTGCACAGATAAAGAGGAAAAAGCCAATCTTGTGGAAGGCCTTCTTAATAAATGTGGCCTTTGATCTAGTGAAGCTGTACATTTTAGGATAAAATAAATGCTAGACGCAGATTTTTCTTCATAAATTGTAGACAAATAGACATCCGACTGCGACTGTGGAGGGGAGGGGGACAGAGGCAGCAGCTGCCGCTTTCTTCTCCTAGCTCCTCAACCAAGTCGCATTAATTTGGATTGTGGGGACCTGTACCTGCATGTCGTGGCACAGAAATCTGGCGAGCACTGTGGATTTCCAAGCCAAAACATGCAGGCCACAAGACATTTTTCAAGGAATTGGGTGGCTAGCAGGACTAGTTGGCAGCGAAGCCACTGCCACCCACCGTGGGAAAAACCCTGGTTAGATGTGACCAATATTGTCCAAACAGTTTTCAGAAGGGTGCTGTCAGTCACATCAGGTTTGCTTTTATCTCAGACATGCTAGATTTTAAAAACTGAAGTATTTACTTGCCAGCAAAAAACATGTGCAGCCAACTCCACAAACTGACTTTTTCAAAGTTCTAAATCGTCAAAAACTGCTCCACGTTGTACAGTTTCAAATGTAGTTCCTGAAAAAAAAAAGACAAACACGAATGACAATCTATACAAATGAGAGTTGCTTAAATTGTAGCTGGCTATAAGTATGCAAGGTAATCTCGCAGTGCAATGGCCACAGGAGACTGCCAGAAATCAGCGGACCTGTGCTCTAAGAAATTCCTACAAACAAGACTAAAGAACCGTGCAGTTCCCTTTAGTTAAAGGTTACATTATAATGTGTTAGAATATACAAGAAAGCAGATTTAAAATCTTCTTGCAGCAAGACCTTGTATGCATCCACATAAACTAAGCGAAAAATATGCATTTAGAGGGCCCTTGCAATATTTGTCGCCTTGGTCAAGATACTTTATATACAAAAACTACCTAATTAAGCTAGTTAAGAAAAAGGTAACCTATAACAGTTATTCTTAAGAGGTAATTCCATTATTTTACCTGACTTTTTTATTAAAGAAATAAACAAGGAAAAGTAGGAACCGTCTATGCTCAAATTTATTGCACAAAGTGCCTGTATCCGTGTTATTACATCTTATGTTAAAGCAGCGGTTGCTTTTGTAAATTTTCATCCAAAATCTTTACTTTACTGAAGGCAAGCGCATCTATTTCCATCGCTGAACAAGCTTTCAACTGGCACACTCGGTGGAATGGCTTGCACACACAAGGGTTTGTTCCTGGTTAAGACCTTAACGATACACAAAGCCATTGCCGCTGAGGTTATCTTTCTCCACCACTGCGCCTCACAGTACGCACAACTTTTGGAGGGAGTTGAAAAAAAAAATTATCCTCGTTTATCTGTTGTCAGTGTTTTCTCTGTATTCATAATCCAAAATGCATAATCTTTTTGGTCGTTGTCTATCCATGACAATCTAGATATAAGGTATGCATCAGATTATGCTCCTCAATGTAACTGTAATTAGAAAGATTAGAAAATTAACTACAAAAGAACATTGCTACTTTTTTTTTATCCAGAAAAGAATAATGTGATACAGAAGTTACTTCCAACAAACTTAGCGAGAAGTTACAGAAGTTACTTCCCACAAACAAGAAAACAATTGTTACATTAATATGTTACTTGCAACGTGTCACTACTTAATGCTACCTGCGAATCAAACGTGGCAAATCATCGGCTACAAAAAGCCAGCAGCAGGTGACCTAGTAGGCTTGAATTTAGCTATAGTAACTAGATTCAAATGAATTTAGCATATTAGGTTTGAATATAGCTATAGGTCATTGTAACACCAGTTGGGGCCAAAACAATGTTACATGTGATGGACATTACTACATAACTTGTCGGAAAAGTGACACGAGCTAGATCAGCGTTGTCTCCCTCTCAGAGTCCTGTTCGATCTGTAATAACTCAGACCTTTTACTTACCATGAAAATACACCAGCGAAGTTGACTCCGTAACTAGAGATGTTCAAATGGTTAAATCATCAAACGTTGCTCGACATTTCGAGATGCTAACCGTATCTTCTGAAAAACAAGACATGCACAAGACTGTCAGAATACCAGTTTAAGCACGCGAGAGTAGCTTAAATCGCAGTTGGTACTGGACATGCAAAGTAACCCTGGAGTGCAAGTATGGGGAGGCTGCCAGAGATCAGCCAACTTGTGCCCTGAAAAACCTCTACAAAACAAGAATGAACCATGCTTTTCCATTGCGAAGTTAACTCATAACCTGCTAAAATATGCATTAGAAAAAGGCTTGATACATGCTCCAACTGGGGCTTTAGTGGCACCATGTTAGATGTGGCTGATATTGCTACAACAGTTGTTGAAAAAGTGACATCAGCTACATCAGCGTTGCCGCCCTCTCAGGGACATGCTCAATATGTAAGAAATCAGACTTGTGACTTACCATAAAAAACACAAGCGAGGTTGACTCTGTAACTCGACTTGTTGAAATGGTTAATTCATCAAACATTTATCGACGTTTCGAGCTGCTACCTATTTTTTCTGAAAAACAAGACACACAAGACTGTCAGAATGCTAGTTTAGGCAAGTAAGAGTAGCTTAAATCACAGCTGGCACTAGACATGCAAAGTAACACTGCAGTGCAAGCATGGCTGCAGGAGGCTGCCAGAGATCAGCCAACTTGTGCCCTGAAAAACCCTCTACAAAGCAAAAATGAACCATGTAGTTCCATTTTGAAGTTAACTCATAACCTGCTAAAATATGGAATAGAAAAAAGATTGATACATACTCAAACTGGGGTTTTAGTGGCACCATGTTAGAAGCGGCTGATATTGCTACAACAGTTGTCGAAAAAGTGACATCAGCTACATCAGCGTTGCCTCCCTCCCAGGGACATGCTCAATCTGTAAAAGCTCAGACTTGTGACTTACTATAGGCAACCTGCAATGCAGTTTGGCGCTACACGTTGCGCCATCTAGCGGCAGCAAAATAAAGAAACCGGGTAGGCCAGGACTACGCGGGTCGCGGGGGCTGCGGGCGGGCGCATTCAGAAACCACGTGTGGGCGTCGCATTTCGGATCGGCGTGAGCTTTTTTGGAACCGTTTTTCGTAAAAGTAAGTCCCAACTTCACGTCTCTACAACCTCACCGGGTTCCTGTGACATCTCGCCTACTCCTGGAGTTCCCCAAAAAAATAAGCGTTGCTACTGCTGCATGAAAGACGGCCACAGTTGCGAAGGTGACTCGAGCGTCAAACTTCACCGCTTCCCTTCGAGATATTGGGAAGCGACACGGCGACAGAATTGGATTACTGCAGTGCGACGCAACAAGTAAGTGAATTTTACAGAAACTGTTGGGGCGGAAGTGAACGAAAATATATGTGCAGGCTTGGAAAGTGGTCGGACGAACTCATTTTGCAGACTACTTGGTCGGCAAAATAACATGAGTAAAGCTATACGCACCCCGGAGTGCACTTCGGACGGAAATGGCTATACGTACTCCGCTTTTCTCGTATAAAAAAAGTGGACACAACGAGATTCCTACGCGGTGCCATGGCATAGGGGTTAGGATGTCCGTTTCATACGCAAGTGGTCGCGGGTTCGATTCGCGGTGGGCCAACTCTTTTTTTTTTTTTTGTTTTGTCGAGGCATTTGGCGATATTTACGATATTTCCTGTTTTGCGATGACCAGTAAAAAAAAAAAAAAAAAAAAACGAATGTTGTCGAGAAACTTTGCAGAACTAAATGGTAGCGGACTCCCTTTCCGGAGGTGCGATCGGGGACAGCGGGGCTTGGATTGCCGGCTGGACGCCGCGAAGCGGCGTGTACTGGTTACGCTTTGTAATTAGCAGCCGATACTGTCGCCGCGAAGCGGCGTGAACGCAGGCGGGGGGCTGTGTTAACGAGCGCCCCAGTGATTCACGCGCCGTTCGAAAAGGATGGCCCGAGCGGCATGATCTCTCGGAGGGGTGCGTATAGCCATTTCCGCGCGAAGCGCACTCCGGAGTGCGTATAGCTTTACTCAAATAACATATTGATACTAGTTGTATTTCGAGTCGCTTTGACAGCCACATTAGGGAATTACGATAGAAACAATCGGGGCGATTGTTGCTTCGCTGTGACGTCGAGAATCGGGCGATCAGTTCTACAAGCTAAAGGGCCGTCAGCCCGTTCAGGCACTCCTTAATGCCGTTCGGCACGCGTGGTCGCAACCAAATCTTTCCAAACCTACAAGTTTTCAAATAGTGGCTTTCCGTAGCACAAAGTTTTGTTTGTTTCAGCAACCAAATTTAATGCTGAGTCTGGTAACAAATGTGACGGCGTGCAGAAAGTAGGCTGCTAAAGTTTTTTTTCAGAAAAATCTCGTGCGAAGCGTAAATATCCTTCATACACGTACTTTGTTGTTGCCTGTCACCATTTTACACCAGGCTTTGCAATGTGCGTACGGTTCTGTAGCATGCAAAGTTTGGTTCTAATTACCCAAATTTTATTCTAGTGTGTGTGGGCGTCGGGAGGAGAGGACGGCCGAGCGAGGCGCGAGCGGGGGCCAGCCGGCGAGGAAAGAGGAAGAGCGGGCTGCACGAGGCTGGGGCCGGGCAAGAACGATAGAGCCGTTCTGGCTGGTCTGGCCCATGGCGATTCCCGGAAGCATTCCACCAGCAAAGTTTGGATCATGACCGGCGGAAGCGGCGAACCCTGACCATACTGGCCTAGTCCATGACGATCCCGGACTGGTTACGCAGCGAGATTCTGGCTGTGATAGCCCGGAACAGCTAGCCCACGCAGCACTGGCGTGGGAAAGGCGATCCGCAGGCCTGGACACGGGCTCCGACTGTGAGCTCTGAACGGGCGACAACTAGGGCCGGCGGGTCCGGACTGCCGGCTCTCGAAGACGGGCAACCGGGATGTAAAATAAACCCATTCGGCTGCCTTCTCGTTGTGTTGTGTCACTTCCTGGGAGACGAGCGAAGCACAGACCAATCGGGCGGCCACAAGTAGTGAAGATAACTCAAACTGGTGTCCAAATGACGACTCTAGATATTCTCTCAACACCTGGACCTATCAAGGCTCCCGATGGTTTTAAAAAACCGCATAAAAGAACCAGGGACATGGCACGCAGGGACGCAGGTGCACACGGAGACTGCTGAAATCGGTGTCGCCGCCGCTCGCAACGGCCGGACTGGCAAACTGGCCGCCCCATTAACAGAGACGCCTCCGCTTGTGGCGCTGAATGCAGTACTCTCGTGGCGCCGCCTGGCCATTGCCGGCTGCCTACCCTGTTGGAAAATCTCGATGATGGAAAGATGACGGAAAAGGCTCATACAAGCGTAACCGTAATATGGGACATCCTATACAAGCGAAAAAGGCGGCTCCAGTATAGTGGAATAAGGCGGAACGATACAGGTGGGCGGAACTATACAAGCGTGTCGTATTATGGGACATCCTATACCAGCGTAGTGGATATAGGCGGAACCATGTAGGCGGACGGAACCATACATGCATAACGTAATATGGGACATCCTATACCAGAAAAAAGGCGATACCAGCGTCGTGGAGCCATATGGCTCCAGCGTGTTGGTTTCGCCTTTTCACTGTTGTACAGGGCGATTTAGTTTTAAGCTTTACATATATGTTTAGAAAGGTTGTGAAAGCTATATTAATGCGGTTTGTGCAGGCGAGTTATACGGCCAGGCGTACGTAGTATAGGGACCTAGTCGTAACGATCAGTCAGATAATTAAACACAATTTGTTAATCAACTTTTTAATTAGTGAAAATGAAAATATGGTTTCAATTAGAAACTTGCTGAGTCATTGAAAACCACAAAATCAAGTTTTTTTTAGAAGGATATAATTCAGGGGTAGCGTTTTATGCATTCTGTAAAAAGCTTTATTTGGACGAGTTTCTAGGTTTCAGTTTCTTATCAGAGCTCATCTCTGCACCCACGGTCCTGTTCCCCAGGGGCATAGACACGCAACACACATGCGCCTTGCTTCCCTTCATCCTACGAGGGAGGCGAGGGGGCGGCTTCGCACTGCGGTCACCGGGCAGCTGGACCGCAGGTGCAAAGATGCGCTCTGGTAAGAAACCGAAGTCTGGAAATGCGTCCAAATTGACCATTTTTTTATAACGCCATAAAATGCTACTCGTCTTATATCTTTACAAAGAAAATTGATTTAGTGTGTTTTGATGATGCTTAGCAGGTTTCCAATTGGAACCACGGGTCTATTTTCACTGATTAAAAATTTCACGAACATACTATACTTAGAGAGAGGCTGAAGCAGTTTTGTATTTGAGAAAACACTTTTAAATCTTCTTCATTCGACCTCCAGAATCTCAAATATCAAAATTATTTGCTAATTTAATTAATCAAGGCTGCATAGTCATTTTTAAAGCGCTGTGAAAGCACCTCCCTAGAGAGCGACGTCACAACAGCAGCTTTCAAAATCTTTGTTCACGCATCTTCAGCGCCTATCAAAGCTATGCACGCACATGCTATTTTTTAAAAGGGCAGAAAAATGTGTCACGACTGGTGCCAGTGCCGGAGAATATACCTAGAAAACTTGCGATTGGACGCGCGGCCCTTAAGCGACACACGCTTGGCGGCCGAAAGGTCTTCTTACGATGTCACTGTTGGTGGGATGTTTTTTGTGTTTTCTCACGTTTAGTTATATCTTTGAGGAAAACGAACGGGATATTCAGATTCGCGGGATAAAACTACGCTAGAATGAACCTCCATCTAGTTTTCTGAAAGAAGTCTGGCACATCTCTGTAATAAGCCGACGGATCATTACAAATTAGCCTTTTATACTATGCCGCCCTGGCCATATAACTCACGTGCACAGACCGTGTAAATGTAGCTTTTACGGCTTTTTTAAAAAAAATCTGTAAAACATAGAAAAAAAACTCTGTAGAATGTCCCCCAATACGATACGATTGTATGGTTCCTTCCCCGCTTGCATTGTTCAAGAAAGACTTGTGGACATCCAGCGTTTCATTGGAATGCTGGATGTCAGCGAGTCTCTACATCAGTGAGTGGTTTCAAACAAGCATGGTGTTTGCACACCAGTAAGCTCTTATCCGAGGCTCACCAGGACCACTAAGAGCAGAGGCGAAATGTCGTGACCTGGTAAATTTGGTTGCAGGTATTTATTTTTACAAGGACTGCATGCAGCAAAGCTTAACTTTGCTTAAAAGAAGATTATTAAAAATTCAATACTGAACAATGGTGTCCCTTGAGCTGTCAGACCAAACTCCCACTCTTGCCACTCAGGAGTTCCTAACTTGTGCGTAGAGGATCAGCACAACCCAGATTTGTGCTGCGAGCGCACCTGCAATATAAAAGTTGAATAAACATGAGATGAAATATGAGACGTTTACAATTCTCTGTAACGTGAAATTAGAGCACAGATCTTGAAGAGGAGGATGGGAAGGTATGCCCTCCTCCCCCTCCCCTCCTCCTCTTCTGCTCCCTCCCATTTAGCAGGAAACTTCCCTGAATTTAGCGGGAAAATTTCCCCACTAAATTTAGCTGGTTAAGTTTCCCACTAAATTTAGCGCAGAAATTGATGTCACATGACCTCAACACAAATGCAGTTTTTCCGCTAAAAGTAGCAGGGAAAATGACGTCGCATGACCGTGTCACGTCAGCCATAAAAAAATTCAGTTTCTCAGCTAGACTTAGCGGAAATATTAACGTCACATGACCACAACATTAATTCAATTTCCTGCCAAGTTTAGTTGGGTTGTTACGCCGACAGCGACGCCGCGAAACGCGGAAACGGGTGCTAAGAGCTGCGCTAAAAACTAAATGCATCAGGTGAAATAAAGTGAACATTAGAGATACTGTAAGAAAAAGAAGAAAATCTAAGATACCGTTCTCAGATCCTTCCTTTTGTCCGTTCTCAAATGTTTTGATTTCAAGAAATGTTTATCTCTTTATTCATACCCAGAGAACCCCTCCCAGTTTCAGCATGAATGCAATAAATCAATGCAGACTAGACCTTGTAAACTATAATCCACATGAAAATTAATGTTTGCCACATAGTCATGTATGAGTCAGTGGCTCAGATCTCTAAATACATTTGTATTGAGGAACATTCTTGAATAAAACTTCTGGGCTTCGAATTCAACAGTTTGTACTTCCATAAGGAACACTGTATGGCACTGATTTTTTTTTTGTGACACATCAGAAACAGCACAGCACTGTCATCCTCGCATACCTAACAAGAATTTGTATTTTTTTTTAGCATGGCATGTGCTATTCTAATGCCCATACAGCATCCTTTAACAAAATTTCCTTTGTAGAGCTTTTTATTGGTTCTTATTTAGCTCGCACGACAGATTCGGTACCTTGAATTCTCACTCGGCATCAACAGTTTTATATATTAATGTAATAGCGAAAGACAAGATGTATGGACTTGAGTACGGCTCAGCAAGCACAGATGTTCAGAAAAGTACTGAAGAAAACTCAAATGTCAAAATAAAAATAAGCTGGAATGTGGAATTATGGACATGGACATGAATACAGTTAGCAGATTCAATATGAAGAATATGTGTTAGACGCACGCTCAAAGAAACCTGTTGCATCTATATTCATTCAAATTACTTTGCAGAACCCAGCGCTGCAGTCTCAGGTGGGAGTTCGCTGAATGAGTCTACTGAAAATGAGTGTAGACGGAAAAAGCAGTTTGATCTGCGATAATGAACATTACATAAGTGACATGTCATTATTACTGTTACAGTGCCGAATGTTCCAAACTGTCAGTCGCATCATTCTGTGAGTTCCCTCCGTACATTACAGGGTTTGGCTCTCTCGAATGCTTTGCGAGAAAAATGATGAACTGGAAATATCTAGAGTAGTTCTAGAAAAACTATTTCCAGAATCTTATCTCAGCATCGCAAAGAATATAAAAAGTTTCTAAAGACAAGGTTAGTGCAGGAGTTGAATAAACTAAATACTTTGTTTTTCGAAACCATCTTGCCGTAGTAAACGTATGAAGTTCCCCTAGGTAGAGCTAGTCATTACGGATGATTGTGCCCATTGCGTACCATAAAAATTTAATTTGCGACCTACAATATTTACAAACTCAATTAACTCTGAATAAATGGACCACTTGGCATTAAAGATTGGCCTCACCATGACTGTCTGCCAACATCTACATAATAATTTCCATGAACCTATGTATTTCAAGAAAATATTTGGTGCGAGCTGCTTAAAACACAATAGCACTTTTTAGCAAGTGCTGATTGTTGGGCAAGTTGCTACGGTACGTTAGAAAACATGATTGTGCTTTGAAGACGGGGACATAGGAAGGACAGACACCACAGAGTGCTAACTTTCAACTGATTTAATTCAAGAACCTCGGCGTAGAAACACACTGCGTCACCGCACCACATCTCAACCAATCCGTGGCCCTGCCACGGACCGCAAGTACGCCAACTCCTTATCCGCCAAGTCAATTGACGCCACACTGACACAACACGTGCCGGAACTATTTATAGCATCAGCCTCCATAATCTCTCTAACAGTCATATCTTTGTGCCTAGCAAGAACAGTAGACTGAGCAAATAATGGTTTGCACTCGCAGTCATGATCTGTCGTGTCACTGTCATGACTGCGGGTGCAAACCATTATTTGTTTCGTCTATTGTTCTTGAGAGGCACAAAGATAGGACTGTTAGCGAGATTATGGAGGCTGACACTTTAAATAGTTCCGGCACAAGTTGTGTCAGTGTGGCGTCAATTGACTTGGCGGATAAGGATTTGGCGTACTTGCGGTCCGTGGCAGGGCCACGGATTGGTTGAGATGTGGTGCGGTGACACAGTCCGTTTCTACGCTGAGGTTCTTGAATTAAATCAGTTGAAAGTTAGCGCTCTGTTGTGTCTGTCCTTCCTATGTCCCCGTCTTCCAAGCGCAATCATATTTTCTACCGCACTTTTTAACACTAATAGAAAGCCTGTAGTGGGCCACAACTTAAGCAGTTTTCACTTCATTATAAAGAGCAATTACACATATGTGAACCATGAATATAGGCCTGCACTGAATTTTTTTCTTAAGCTGAACGTGCTATGCTCTGTTTACTATATAAATCTTTGCAGAGCTGACAATGTGCAAGTTCCTGTTTTTTTATATTTCACATGTCCCGACTGGTGAGTGTGGTAGGGACATAAGATTGATGACACCAACGAAACACAATGATTATTTTAAGAATTTGTTTGGGTATAGCACGAGCAAGGCGATCTGCGGGAAGTTATTTCTGTGACACCGTCGAACCTACATCCGCGGGCTTTAAGTTCACATGTTAATCATGTCTGCAGACTCCTTTTTGCAATTGGAATTTCATCCAACCCAAGATTTGAATATGTTTTTTTTCATTTTAGGCTTAGTAGTGCTTTTGCTGTTCTATTAATAGGTAAGAAAAATGCTTATTTCAAGTGGCATACCTAACACCTGGTGGCACGAGGACTCCCCTGTCGTGACGCAGACCGAAAGTCACAGCCAGGGAGATACTGCGATGGTCTTGTTGCTGGGATTACCTCCCCCATGGTCCTGCCCAGACCACAGAAAAAGATTGAGTCCAAGCTTGTGGCCACTAGGATCTTCAGATCTTAAGGCACCCAAGTAGCTGAAAATAAAAACAAATCACAATCAAGTACTTGGCAGAGCTACATTAGAATGGCTAGCATATTCTTTCGTGATCAGCACATAGATCCTCTTATTTTAGTCATAGTCACCCCCCAGGACAAAGCTACGTAGGCGTTAAAATGATGGGTACCGAATTTAGGTGAATGATCAAATGCATTCATTTAACCCCCTTTCGCCCCAACCTGAGACTTCTGTCAAATATTCACATTCAACTGTAAAGACTACAAATAAAACTACCACTGCAATGCAAAGCCGTATAGTGGGAGAGTTTAGCCAGCGGGTGTGGCAACGAAGGCGCCGGAGAGGAGGAAAGGGAGGAGAACGCCGAAGGAGGGAGAGAGAAGGCAGCAGAGAAACAAAGAGGAGACGACCACCATTTTGACGCAAAGCTGTCTGCACGGAGCACTGTTGAGGCTACGTGTCGTCTGCTACGGGCTTATTTATTTTTTTTGCCTAAATAAAAGTGCGTTCAAACATGGAGGAACTTCTTTCTTTAGGTTTTTAAGCCACCGAGGAATAACACTATATCATTTTATTGCCAGAGCCTGCCAAATAAAAGGAAAGAACCGAAATTTGAATATCGATCCCATGCCGGGCGAATGAATGAAAATGGCGGCCCTCCCCGCTCAGCTGGGAGCAGCCTAGAGTTCACGCGCATGCGCTCACGCCTCTTGCTCTGTGCCGCGGGCTGATCAGCTCACTCGGAAGGGAGACGTTACGGCAGCGAAATCATAGACTGCCAGACTCTCCCCATATATGGCTCTGCTGCAATGGAAAGATCTTCCTACCCTCGTGCTCAGCGAGTGTCGACTGTGGATACAACTCCAGTTCATACACTCGCTGAACATGAGGGTAGAGTGTACCAGCAGAGGGCAGGTGTCTGTATACAAAGAGTTTAGTTGGCACACCAAGAGGCTAACGAATAAGAATGGGTACCACTCTGAGCAAAATGCCAAAAAAGCGTGGATCTCGGCTTGACACTAACGCGGCACACAGTATCTATTTTAGTGACAAAGGGGTACTAAATCATTATTTTCAGCTTCCTAACTAAACTAAATATTCTTCCCGGCTTGCTTTTTAGGAAAATCTCCAAATTTACAAGAACTACTAAGACAACGTCTAAAAAAAAAAAAAAAAGCAATGGCAAAACCAGCAATCGAATTCGCCTGCTCTCCAGTAGCACGACATCTATGGCAGGCAGACCTGCAGAATGAGCAAGCAGTTTAAGAAACAGAGTATGTCCTATGTATAATTTTTTTTTATGCTGCAAAGCAAGCGCTGGAAGGAGGTTTCACGACATTAACGAAATTTCTTGCAATCAGTTGAGAACAAATTAGAGCAGTGAACTTGTCCTTGCTTCTGGCATAACGTTTTAGTGTTGCCCATGGAAACTCACATAAATTTGAAAATAAAAACAAAAAAGACTAACCTTCATAAAAAAATCTAAATTTGGCAAAGAAAAGTTACCTTGGAAAAAATATGTACAATACAGTTGTACAGCGTGCATTTGTGTGCTTAACCAATTTTGAGGCAAATCGGCGACAATGAAAAGACGTTTGAGTACAATTAAGGGAAAGACAGAAAGGATGCATACCTACAACAAAAACATTTAGAACGACCACGGGCAGGAAACTCTGGTGAGGCTCTCGGAGTGACTCCCTCATATGGGCCTGCGCAGACCACAGAACAAGATCGGTCGGAGCTTGCAGCCATAAGGTGCTTCATACCATGAAGTTACAGAAGCGGGTGCAATTGGAAGCAAAGTGCATTTCATTTCTCTGAAAAACGAAGAGTTTAATAGGTAGCTTGCATTCATAAGGTGATACAGTCATGAATGCACAGACTTTTCAATGCAGCGCTATATCACCAACTTGTTAACCATGCCGGGCAACACTAAAAACTGAGAGCATTATTTTAAACTATCTCAGCTTAAAGTTAACCACGACAGAAGCTTCAAGCCATCCTTGCAAATTCAGTGCACAAAGCAAGCCATGTGACCTTCTAGTTGGACGCCATGGTACGTCGAGCTTATAATCATGCGTCATGCTGTTTTTGCTGCAAAGGCTTGTAGTTTCAAAAGTGGTCCAGCTTAAAGAGACTAAAAGTATAGACGTTTATGAGTGGGGCCCTCATTTAGTCTGCAGCTACATTGCGAAATAGGACGTTCCAACCGGGATGTTTGCTGCCTGTAACCACACGACCAGCTTGTGCCCAGCGATTGTTCGAGCTGAATACATGTCCTCGACAGTGCCATTATTTGACAAGCATTTCTATGACTGTTAAACATGACTGACTTACAGAGAGACTCCACCTCAACGACTAATGACTTGGGATACCTAACTGAATACTGATTTATCAACTAAACGCAAAACAATTACCTGGCAAGCATTAAATTTTTCAAGAGGCTGGGTCGACTCCGCATTAAGTTGAAGGAGTCGATGCGTAATAGGACAATACAAACAAAAATATGCCTTAGAATTCCTTTTGCACCCCCAAAATGATGTGTTTTTGAAGGTAAGGTACACAATGTTCTTGATTTAGAAAGTGCCTCAGCTGTACAAATGCATATGCAATAAGGGCACTTGCCAAGCCTATTCTACTCAGCTCTGTGCAGGTTAAGCTAAGTTAGAGTATAGAAGTACATGCTCACTGACACCATCAGAAAGGCAGGGAGAAGTCTCCGTTGTTCGACCTCCAGCCCGTCTGCTACCTTCGATGACGTTTCAGCGCCTGATGAGCCTGGAGCGAGCACATCTGTCTAAACCGGGGTGAAAAGCACAAGCATGTGCTGGAGGACGCCCAGCCATTCTCTTTTTGTCATCGGCTATACTACATATTTTTAGTAAGACATATTTTTAAGTGAGGAAAAGTACTGCAAATACGCAGTCCACCTTAAAGATAACAACAGTTGCCATTCACCATTTTCCAAATAAGTGCTCCCACGTACCGGAACATCTACACATGTGGTGCGTGAGTAGGTTCAGGACTGAGAGGCTAGAAAACGAAGCGCTCGCAAGGCTTGTCTGGCCCTTCCAACCATGCGGGTACATTCGTTGCAAATTCCCGATTTGTAGACAAAATGATTTAGAATGAGCAAGTCTTGTCTACGCCCGAGGTAGAACATTGAATTGCGATTCCCCCATATTGTGCGAACCATCCTTCAAACTGCGGTACCACCTGCAAATAAACTATGTTGTGCTGCGGCACGCGTCCATGCTGCCTGCTTCAGAGGAAAACCACTGCTCGTGTTGAAGACGACATCCCACAGTGGACAGGCAACAATTTTTAACGAACAAAAACAAAATTGATATCATTCAATAGACACAGATAGGCTCACAAAGTGTCGGCACCATGATTGTTGTTGTTGGTTTTACTCTTGCATACAAACAAAGGTGACTTCCTCTCTCCTCCGATGGACAGTAAAACCCCCTTATCTTGGTGGCCCCTATTTCTTCTCGAATCGGTCACAGAGGACATAATCGCAGTCACTGAATTCCGCAAAATTAAAGGCCGCGAAAATTAAAGGTTCGCCAACATTAAGGGGTTTACTGTTCTTCTGAGTGTCACATGATGTTAACATTTCAAGGAGGCTGAAGGTATTGGTTTAAGAAAAAATTGACCTATGAAAAAAATGCCCTTCTCCAGGTTAGGCACGCGAGGTTCTTTTGCACTACCTATAAGGTGGCAAGTTTATTTCGGCAGAGCTTTTGGTAAAACGGAGTCACAAAAGTAACTATACTTGGCGTCAACTATTTTGTGCTGCATTATAAAGCCAGAGTAGATTCCACAGTGCGTGCTTCAGCAGAGCACTGTTTGTTGCGAGAGCATATGTGGTTTAGTGTTGCATCCCATTTGCATAATCTAGAGAAACTAGCGCTGACAGAGTTGGAGCACTCCAAATATTAACAGCCGACTGTAGAAGCATTGAGAGATGCACACATGCGAACTGTGCATTTCTTAAAGGTGGGTTCGAGAAAAGGTAAAAACAATATCTATACTTACGGCGGCCATACTTGCCTTTCCCAAGCACGACCACTTTTCCCTCGGTAGCACCATCCAGTAAGAAGCACCAGCAACACGCCCATGAGACGCCGCCGCCTCCTGGATTGAATGACGACCCGCCTGAGGTCTTGGAAGGAGATCCGGAACACTGCTTTAGGCCAGATGTTGTATCTGGTGGGGCAGAGACTAAAAGCAAAAATTAACAAATTTATCTGAAGCGCTACATTCCTATAGGACAGCAGTATTTTTTTTAGGCCAGTGATTCGCTTTAATTAAACACAAATGGTTGGTTTATATGATGAACCATCAGCCCCTATTTTTCTTAAGTGTAACGCAGTGTCTAACGTTACGTCCGACGGAACCCGAAATAAAAATTAAAGTTACACCCAACGTAACTGTCAAGCATTCGAGTTACGTCCGACGTAACCCAAAATAAAAATTAAAGTTACCGTATTTACTCGAAAATAGGTCGAACTCTATTTGTTGGACCCACCGAGAATAAAAAAAAAAAAATTCAAATATAGGTCGCCTTTTTTTTTATTTTTAAGAACAGGGGAAATTTTGGGCAAAAGAAAGAAACCTTTATTTACATCACTTCACAGCTTGGTAGACATCCTCGCAAATCCGCCACAATACTTCACTGACACCGTTGTAAAATGACGACAAGAAACGAAAGAAGGTGCGAAGCGACGAAAGACAAACTACAAAGACGCAAACAAAGCCGCCGTGTCGCCATGAGCAACACGCGAGCCGAGCCGCCTCAAGCAACTAACAAAAGTAACATCTTTTTTTTTTTTCTTTTTTTGTGCGCGTTTGCGAGGATGGAGGACAACGTGCATGGCGCATCGCGTTCCTCTCCTTCCCCATTGCCCAGCAAGGGGAACGCTAGAGGTGCGATGGCGAAATCCAATGCCCCAAGAGGTGCGCGCGATAGCGGCATCGGCCACCGCTGTTGTTTTCGGTTGTTTAACAAAAGCTTTTGGAAACAAGAAGCGGCGCAGCTCTACGGCAACGCCGGCTCGGTGACTCGATAGCTTCATGCCTCCGGTACGGTCGCAAAATTTGGTCGCGAATGTGGGTCGAAATTCTTTAGTCACGATTTCCGAAAAAAAAAATAATAAATAAATAAAAGAAAAGAAAAAAAGAAGGTCGACATATATTTGAATAAACACGGTAGTCAGCTGCGCGACGAGACACACATTATGAAAGCGATTGGTGCGAGCGATCAAGGTGATGAGCGACGTTTTCTAGAAGCCCAGGAACCGAGCGGCGCAAGCAGCGAGAGTGAGAAATCTTCGTCGCTCGGCGCCGGCACTCGTAGCTTCTCGTCGTCGCTCGTCTCGTTGATCGCTATATTGCTTACATGCTGTTCAGAAAGGTGCTCTAAGTGGTTACCATTGCATTGGGACCAGCCTCGCATCCAACCGTAACCAGTCTTGACTTTTTTTTAAGCCGCCCAGGTAGAAGTTAACATCGTACATACATCGTTTTCAAGCATGGCTCCTCGTTCATTGCTCGATTTACTTTTTCGTAAATGACAAACCGCAATGAAGCACAATTATTCTAGTTCAAAATTGTCACGAACACTTGGCACGCATGCTTACACTGTAGCGCACCTAACGTAATTTAAAAGTAGAACGAAAACGGGACGAGATTCGCTTACCGCTTCACGGAAACGGGTCCATATCACAAGAGCGAATGACATTTTAGCGAACGGCGACATTTGAGCGAATGGTCGTTTTAGCGAATAACGGGGGCGCGCGTTAACCCATCCGTCGCGCTGCGCTTTACGCCGCTTCGCGGCGACAGTCTGCGGCAACTCATTACAAAAATATGAACTCACTTGGCCCACCCGGAAACGCCGCTTCGCGGCGTCCGACTATTCGCTAAAGTGTCGTTCGATGAAACGTGGGCGTTCGCTAAAACGTCATTCGATCAAGTGAGTGCCTCCCCACGGAAACAGAGTCCTTCGGATCCTAGGCCTAACGGCCGAAATCGGAAGTCGCCTGCGGTCCGGCGATCGGACGAGTTGAGCCGGCCGCGCTGTGCTGACCCCGGCTGACCACGCCTGGTTGAACCATGAGAGGCGTCGTCGAGTTGAGAGCCAGAGACGCAGTAGAAACGGACCGTAAAACATCTGTCCCGTAAAACGCAGAAGGAGCCAGCGCCAAAACCGCTACGTCTGGCTGCGTCGCCATCTCCGCGACGACCGGAAGTGTGTAAACCGGGACTGGCCGGGAAGTTAGAAAAGGCGCGGCAGCGGAAGCCACTGGGCGGAAGCTTTACGTTTCGGTTTCGCTTTTCTCCGACATCAGCCACGGTCGCGGGCTGGTATGTTTGCGGCTGGTTGCGACGACGCGAGGGGCCACGAAAAGACGCCGAGTTGGCCGAGTACGAGTCACGGCCCACGATACGAGCAACGGGCCATTTGCCCCTGTCGACCGGTGATGCGGTATCCGCGGCTTAGTGTCACGATCGGTTTGTTGCCGTGCACGTTGACTCAAAGCTCGAAGTTATGCAGTCCCGTCAGTTCCGTTCCGGCACCAGCCGCACCACGTTTTCCGGTGCATCGCACGTGGAGGCCTTTCGACGCATTCAGTGAACGTAAAGATCGCGCCCGCTGTCTTCGGTGCTGTGGAAGAAGTTGGGAGACGGAAGAAGCATCAAAACCAAGGCGTTTAGGACTCCAGTCCGGGCCGCCGGTCCACTCTGAACGAGAGGCGACGTGTGTGTGCACGCTTTGAGGAAGCCTCGACGTTTCGCCGCGCCAGACCTCGCCGATCGCGACCAGACCCCGAGTCCGAGAGGCTCTTGCGCAGCCAGGAACGGCAGCGAGGTAGGAGCTGCTCGTTCTGCGCAACCATGCAGTGCTCTACAGTGATCGGAGCTCTCGGTGTCATGCGTGCTTGCACCGAAGCCTTTGTGACCCCTTCGGACGCGCAAGTCGTACTTCGCAAAGGTTTGGACGGGGCCGCCCTCACCGAGCAGCTCCGCTAAATTCCGCTTACTTATGATCGCAATAAAAGCTTGCGTTTGTTCTCGGGAAAAAAATTGCGGGACCGCTCTCCGCGCCGCCGACGAGGTTGGCCGCCACCATGTTCTCAGCTGTTCACTCGCTCCCGCAGCGAGCGCCTTCCGATAATCCTCCCCGTTCCAAAATGCGATGCGATCTTCGTTTACACGGGCTGAATGAATGCGCACTCGCCATCTCGATCCACCTCTGTCTAGCGACTTTAATGCGATGCGCTTTGCGCATTATGCCGTTTACATGACCGCATATTGAATGCGGCAACTGGATTCAATGCGACTAAGTCGCATTCATGTAAACGCGGCTTATGTTATTTTTCGACATGTATGATGTATGTAACGATACCGGTGGTAAACGATGGACGTTTTTGTTGGAAGATGGCGGTCGTCTTTCTGCATGTATGGTTTAGTTATACCGGTGGTCTTGTGGTATAGGCGTTTCGTTGGAAAGATGGCGGTCGCCTACGTCATCGGACGCAAAATCATACCAGCCATACCGAGTCATATCGGCGAGCAAACCGGCTGCCAGTATAGACAGACCCGGAGCCATAGCGGTGCCGGTATCTCCAGTTATGGAGAACGCAAAACCAAACTAGCTGCATGTATAATAACAATAAATTATTGTGGTGTCATACCAGGACTGTACAAGCAGCAGGTTTGTTTCTTGTACGTTTTTCCAATAGGGCCCTATTTCATCTAACATTAATGCCATGCTTGCTTCATGAATACTCAGCCTGGTGAAGGTAAAGCCATTTTTTTTTTCTATTATCAGGTCAGACTATGGTAGTGTTGGATCATGTTAAACCTGAAAGACTGCTGAACAAATACACATTCTATACACCGACACGCTGTTTATACACAAGCCCGCGTTTGCCCACACCAGGTGTGGGCACTGTGCGTGCGCAGAAACCAAATTAGCGTGAAATGAAGTGTGCGCGCATGCGCAGTGCCATCGACAGCGCCGCCGCAGCTGCAAGACGTCAGTGCTGCGTGCTGGTCTATACAAGATAACCATGTTCCCCAGCCTTGAAAGTTACAGCCTAATGACAACCAGTGTTCACATGTTATCAATTCATTATAAAAATGCATCAGTGTAATTCTTTGTAAAATTAATACAGCTCAAATGTTTGTGCGAGTTGTGAAAAAGAGCATTACGGCACGATAAATGAAAGGGTGATATAGATTATGTCATTCTATGACATATCCTGTGGACTTGACACATTTTAAGATTCTCTCCCCGTTGAATAAACTCGAGACTGGCCAAAGCTTCCTTTAGATAGGTAAATTCAACACGCAAAAAAGCTTCAAACAAGACGCATACCGCCTTCAAGAATGGCATAGGCTCTTTAAACATTGGCTGACGCTCAGTGACAAGGAGGCGTGCAATTGTTGTTGATGACGCCTCCTGAAAAAAATATGAGCTTGCATCTCAGACGATTTGAATCTGCAGGAACGGTGGCTAAGTTCTTTACAAACAGTCTGACTGCAGAGCCAAGATTAATGCATACAATTTTACAGTCCGTGGAACAGTGGTATCACGTGCCCTCCTGAGTGGCGCCATGCAAGTAATGAGTGGACGTATATTGCTTTAATATACACATAGAATATTATGAGCATAAAAATTAATATCAATACGATGGTCTTAGACCATGTGGTTGGGGGGATCAGCGTACGGTGACACAGGTGCATTCTGTGAAATGAGAAATTCATCAGCTGCATTGTGATTGCTAACTAGTGAACGCGCATCACGCAGTAGTGATACACCGGTAGGAATCAGTTCATCGAACGACGTTTCCTCGACAGATCGTTTCATCAACAGCTCAAATTAGTTTTCTTTTTCTTTTTTTTAAGGGGGGGGGGGGGGGGGTTAATAACCTGCACGAGACTGTCGCCGCGAAGCGACCTGTACGGGTCGGTTAGGTGGGTTAACATTTTTGTAATGTGCAGCCGCAGGCTGTCACCGCGAAGTGGTGTGAACGCAGGCGGGAGTGTGGGTTAACGCGCACTTCACCGATACACGCGTGGCGAAACGACCCTGCAGCGTGAAATTCGCGTAACGAGTGTTGATGAAACGTTCGTGTCGACGAAACGTGTCCATGAAAAGTTGTCCACGAAACGTACTTCCGCGAAACGAATTTCGACGAAACAATAGGGACCCCCCGGCGAAAAGAGCAGGCTACAGGCCGCGCGAACAACGTTGCGAAACTCGTAAAGCACACTCACGCACTCAGACAATGCGTTGTCATGTGCTTTACTGCAACACTCCTGCCAGCCAGCACGCGCGAACAGCCTCCCAATCGCTACGAACGACGAACCGCGCGTACCAGCGAGCTCGCGACATGACACAAGGTTCAAACGAGTACCGGACATGAGCTTTCAATTCTGAGAAGAACGTCAAACACGAACTGAGATAGCGGCGACCGTCATTAAACCCGAAAGTTTAAAGCGACGCAAATCCGTGATTTCGTTCCTTTCGAGGAAATAAGTGTCAAAAATACGAACGCATATATGACAGTCCCCAATCAATGTTAATAAAAAGAGCAGAACAAACTCACCGTTTTGATAACAAGGTAGTTTAACGTAGAACAGTCGCAACCGCAAGAATCACCAAGCGCCTTTACCGCTTTTACCCCTCGACAAAACAAGCGCGGTAGCAAAACAAGGAAAACAAGCGAGCGGAGATGGGTAGATGAAGAGATAGCGGTAGTGTGATTGTACTAGACAAAAATCTCACCTCGAGCCTTTTCGACTAAGCGGTAACTAGCGCCACCTCGTTTCGGAACCTTTATTATAAGTTGTTTAACAGTGGAATAAATGATATTTTAAAGAGTGAGAACCGTTGTCTATCAGTCTAAACCAAATAAGACAATTTTCAGCTTGTTGCAAACAACTTTTCTTGTTGTTTACAGAACCGTAACTTTAGATTTACGGACAAGTCAACCGTATTTCAGATTACGGATGCTTCTCCGTAGCTTTTAATGAGAAGTTCTACGTTTTTTTACGGAACGTTTTTACCGTGCAGCTGGGATCCGGACGGGTCCATATCAGAAGAGCGAATGACATTTTAGCGAACGGCGACATTTGAGCGAATGGTCGTTTTAGCGAATAACGGGGGCGCGCGTTAACCCATCCGTCGCGCTGCGCTTTACGCCGCTTCGCGGCGACAGTCTACGGCAACTCATTACAAAAATATGAACTCACTTGGACCACCCGAAAACGCCGCTTCGCGGCGTCCGACTATTCGCTAAAGTGTCGTTCGATGAAACGTGGGCGTTCGCTAAAACGTCATTCGATCAAGTGAGTGCCTCCCGATCCGGACGACCAGCGTAATCTGGTCTCGCGGGCCCGTGCCGCAGCGACAGCTACAGGGGCCCTGGAATGAGGGCTCCTCTCGCCTCGGAAGAGCCAAACGAATTGTTTATTAAAAGTTTTTTCTCTCTCTCTCTCTCTCATCGATTGCCCGTTCAATTTCTTGCAGACTAATTGGTACCTCGAGACTCGCTTTAACTTCGGCATCTAACTTGGGCATGAGTGGTAGAAACTCGCGATCAAATCCTTCTACACGCTTACAATGCCCCAGAAGATCTTGATAATGTTCCACGAATGCGCGTTCAATTAGTTCTTTTACGCGAGTCATGGAGGCGCCATACTGTATTTCTATTATGTTATTTTGTGACGCGTATCTCTTTTCATCGCTAAGCGAGCGCTTGGTCGGTGTTTCACCCAACCACAGACGCTCGGCGCGGGCTCTTATCGCAGTCCCTTTGTATCTTTCTACATCAAAAAGTTCCAGTTTGCTTTTAACTTGTTTAATTTCTTTTGTAAACTTTCCGGGTTGCGCGCTCTCCATGCTTAAAACGAAATCTAGCTGACACTGCAACTCTTTTTCTTTCTCTTTTTCTTGCCGGCGTAAAATACATGATCTTCCAATCGCTCTTATTTTAACGTCATTCTTGAACTGCTCCCAAAGTTCAGCAAAGTTTCGCGTCCCAGACGCCAGCATTTGTCCAATGCGTTCTTTCATATCATTCGTAAAAGTTTTATTATTCAGAAGCTTATCATTAAATTTCCAAAGATCCCAGTTAAACCGTGATTTTACTTCTTTTCGCCCAATTGTAAAGAGGACTCAACTATGGTCACTAAAAGATACGTTCTTAACTTCATAGTTTTCACACAGTGGAACAAGACACGCAGAGACGTACGCCCTTTCCAAGCGAGCGTGGCTGTCACGTTGAGAGTGCGTAAACTGGGGAGAATTAGTATGGGACAACACACAGCCAATATCCTCTAAATTACTCTCTTGCACTACCAGGTTCAAAAATAGAGCACTCTGATCCCTAACAGGCTGCCTGCGCACTCTGTCTTCTGCTGCGCACACACAGTTAAAGTCACCCAACAAAATGACAAGTCTTTCGCATTTTATGTAATATTCAACACGTTCAAAGAACACTTTTCGTTCACATTCACGATTTTGCGCGTAAACACATATTGCCCGCCACTGTGAGCCAGAAAAGGAGAAGTCACAATCAACTAAACGGCCTGTTTCGCATACTGTTACTGTCTCTTCAACAATACCCAACGAATTGCGCAGAAACAGAGCACAACCTCCTGACGTTCCAACAGAGTGACACACGCAGACATTGTATCGAGCTCTGAAAGGCTGCACCATGCGGTCCGTTTGCTCCACACTTTCAACCTTCGTTTCTTGGACGGCGACTATGTCTAGATCGTGTTCTAGAAAAAGGCGGCTGAGCTGGTACTGTCGTCGCCTTGCTCCCAGGCCCCGCACGTTCAACGTCGCGACGCGGAGAGGTATCGTAAGGTTCACTGCCATTTAAGAGTTAGAGCAAACGGGTCGCATGGTGCTTACCTCGGGTCACTGAGAGCGGCGACAGACTCACAGTCTTGTTGCGTCGCTCGGTGCACCCACCCATGGGATCGCCGAACACCTCATTACATGCCTCGCCGTGAAGACGCGAAGCCGCCGTCCTGTCAGAGTCACGTCGGTCTCCAGTTCGATAAGCGGTGCCTAGCCGAGCGCGGGCCCTCGCTGCTATGGGGGCGATATCACCGACGCACGTCTTTCCGGCGGAATGTTGGGCTTCGGCTTGACGGTTGCCCGGCGCACTGGAGCCGTTTTGGGGGGCGGCTCATCGGGGAGGGCCTCACCGGAGTTGGGTCTTTCGTCGACGCCTTCTTCACGAGCTCGCTTGGCGACAGCGCCGCTGGTGCCTGCCACCTCGACACTCATGGCTTCCGGCTTTTTGCAAGACGTCGTCGCAGGGACCGAACTTGCGGTCTTGGTGCCCTCCGCCGAAGGGCTGTCGCCTATATATATTACTGGCTCTGCAGGTTGCAGGCGCTGCTCTCCTTCGCCCTCAAAATCTTTCTTATCCCCAGCGGTGCGGTCAGGGAACGTTGCCCCTGGAAGTGGTCCACCAGCTTCGTCGCAGGCAGCTGCCTCGGACTCGGCCACGTCCATACGATGTTCAGCCTCGTCTTCGTTTCCTAAGGGCCCCGTGACGGACGCGTAGGTCCTAACGCACTGGCTCTCGTCATGACCGAAGCGTCGACAGAGCACACAACGCGGTACACGACACTCCCGCCGTATGTGCCCCTTCCCCCGGCACCGAAGGCAGAGCGGTGCCCTGCCTGGGACGACCACCAGGACCAGGTCGCCGGCGACACGCAGTTGATGTGGGAGGGCGTCCACCGTGACTCCAGCCTTGAGCCTGAGTGACACCGAGCGCGTTGTTGAGCACACACCCGCGGCCCGCCACTCGTCTCTGACGACTTCCGTAACCTTGCCATAGGGTGCCAGGGCCACTCGCACTTCATCCTCGGGAACGTGGTGCAGCAGCCAGTGTAACTTCAGGCGTGTGTCCTGGTTGCTCGGGTCGACCACGATATACCGGCGCCCCTTGACGACCAGCTCGCCGGGGGCGAGCAGCTTCTTTTTTCCTTCGGCACTCTTGAGGGTAACCGCCCACACCTGATTGTATTGGTACGCCCCCATGGCGACCACCTCGGCGAACAGTGTCGCGCTGACAAGGGCCTCGCGAAAATGCTCCAGACGGTAGGGCCTTGCACTCACGTCGGCATGCAAAAAAACTGTATTCAAAACTGTAGTACCTGTTGGAAGTGGCGGCAGAATAACTTGGTATTCCTGGGCAACAGCGTCCGAGTTCCTGTTACCGCGGCCAGCGGCCGCTGAAACCGCTCCGGGGGAGCTCATGATTGACACGTCCGTACGCTGCGGCGGCCGGAAGTGGAATCCGGCCACTTCCTCCCCTTGAACGCGCGCAGCGCGCTACCGCTGCTTATATTCAAACTTGAAGGAGAAGAAACTAGAGAAGGAGAGTTGCGCCTGCGCGCGCGGTGTGAGTAGAAGCGAACGCACGCGAAGTGCACGCAGCTGGTAGCTGCGTGCACTTCGCGCAGCTGTTGAAGAGAGAGAGAACGCACGCGCAGCTGTTGGAAAGAGGGACGCAGCTGGTAGCTGCGTGCACTTCGCGCAGCTGTTGGAGAGAGAGAGAACGCACGCGCAGCGAGGAGAGTTGCGCATGCGTAGTGTGAGTGCGGACTACGACGCCGCGGGACATAGCCCGAGCAAGAGATGCTCCGTATCTAAAAAAGCGGCGGCCAGGCGCGCCCTTCCGCATCTCGATGCTTATCAGCGTGTAGCTCGCGCGCTGCTGCGGGTCATGTGACAGAGGTGACAAGAGAGGAGGGAGGGGGCGCGGTGGAGGGCAGGACACCGGGACAGCACCGAACCCTCTCCCCAGGCATTCCAGTGAGACGTGTTTTTGTAGCCTCGGAAGCAGGCGGGCGCGCGCGCGCATTTTAGCACGCTCGAACGCTGGAAATGGCGGCGGGGCGGCCAGAAGCTCGGCTTGCGCCCGAGCGAAGAAAGTTCTCAGCGCGAGCTCGTAGTTTGACTGTTGCAACGGCGGGCGTGCTCTCGCAATCCTCGATGTTCTTACAGCCGCGTGTTCGCGCGCTACCTTTGCTGCGTCTTGAAGTGAAACGGAGTCTAGAAGTATATTCTTTCACGCAGTCACGTCTTCTGCGAGAGAGGGATTCGAGCTGAATAAGTAAATTGAGGCAACAAAGATGGACAAAGTTTTAAAGTTCTGTCAAAAATATCGGCTCACCAACGTCGCGCGTTTACGTAAAACAACAACAAAAAAGGTGTTAGTTTTAGTTGCAGTATAAGCGAACATCAGCGCAATTAAAATATAAATATAATTACTTGCATTACGCGGACGACCTGAAATCGATGAACCGGCGCTCCCAGCCTTCCGGAAACATTGGCTGCCACGGCTGAAACGCTAGGCGTGCCCACGCCGCCGATCTGTACGTTCAATATCAAACGGGCTCCGGAGAGCCGTTTAATTAAACCGGTACAGTTTGCAACATGGTCACCGGTTTGAGCAAACGTGCGACAACTTTGCACAAACGAGTCGCCCATTTGCCCAGACGAGAGACCCTTTTGCCCAGACAAGCGACCCGTTTGCCAAAGGAGTGACCTGTTTGTACAAATAGGTGACCGTTATGGCTCATACGGGGGACCCCTTTGAGCCATACCCTACTGAAAAAACCTGTACAAATGTATACCGGCCTATACCGGTTCACATCGGAGTCCTGTATCCTCATATCGGTAACCGGTAGCTCTCTACCGGCGACCTGTAACCACGTACTGGCGAAGCCGATACGCCGTACCGGCTACCCAATCCATGCACAGGCGGCCGGTAAACACACACGGGCACCGCCGGTAGGCCACACCGGTGACCGGTAACCACGTACCGGCGAAGCCGATACGCCGTACCGGTTGCCCATATCATGTACAGGCGGCGAGTGAACACGTACAGGCGAAACCGGTGCACCACACTGGTGGGCCGTGTTAACGTACCGGTGGCCTCTAATCGATGCGCGGTCAACAGCAACCACGTATCGGAGCGACCGGTAACGCCTTACCGGCGCCGGCACTTAAACCGGCGGTCGGTAACCTCGTACAGGCTCTACCGGTATCCACAATAGACCAATCTCACTAAGCGCTGGGCGCATGCAAGGACGTTTAAACAGACAGGACCCGGCACGACGTCAGCCTGAGTGAAGCCGGAAGATGCGTTCAATCCCAGACTGCCTTGCGCACCCGTTCCGAGGCCGTGGGGTAGCGCACCGGCGGTTCGTCTGCTTTCTAATCTGCTCCGGCGTGTGCTTCACGAGGCTAGCTTTCGATGCGGTCGGCGTCCGCCGTGGGCGTCCACGATGCAAATGCTTTGCAGCGTGAGTGTTTATATTTAGTTCCACATTATCTGCGAGCGAAGTCAGAACTGGAAGCGCGAGCCCGTTGTTCTGTGCGCTCCTGGCTTGCATGAGCGCTCGTGCGATCTGCTGCTGCTGTTTATTAAAAAATGCGTTGCGCACCGCCAAGTCCTCCACGGTGCGTCGTCCAGAGCGTCTCAATTCTACTCTTTGCTGGGCAACCAGGCGTTCGTTTATAATAATCTCATCCAATTCCGACCATACCGGTTTAAAAGTCTCCCGTTAAGCGCCGTTTCAAATAACAGTGGGTGCCGCCATTACTTTCGGTGCACAAAGTCGCGTTGCCACGGAAATGTCATCGCAACGCGGTTGTTTGCACCGAAATTAATGGCGGCGCCCACTCACTAGGCTTCCCATTGGTCAAGAAATGCTCGTTGCGGCTCGTGGCCACGCCTACTTCCGTTACACTTCGCTCCATACATTGGGGATAGGGACGCCACCTCCTGCCCAATATAACCTCCTTGGACGCATGCGTAAAGCCGCCATAACTTTAGTTCACAGGAGGCAGACGGCCGTGCACGCGAGGGCTCGTGCCTTCTCGTGCTCTACACGCGAAGAGCTCCAGCGAGGTTGTCGCACGTGCCCAATGACTAAAGTTCCCTCGCTGCATTGCGGCAGCGGTGGCGTAGTCAAACTGGCCGGTGAGATCGGTCTACTTAACGCGACCAGAAATTATCAGACCTCGACGGGAACGCGCGCACCGCGAAACTAAACTGTGATATTTTTTCAATAAATAATTTTAATCAGAAAATCACATATTAGGTCATTTTAATTTAACAGTTTCAGCTATCAAACTCAACCATTTTATGACATGCATATTTAAAGTCATAAAATGCGAAAACCAAATCCATGGGAAGCGAGGCCGAGATAAACGAGAGTTTGCTTCATAGCTTTGAGCCCTGTTTCGCGGTAGTTTGGGTTTCGGTTTATTGACATCGGATTGGATTGGATTTCGTAGCTGCAAGCCAGAGTGCAGAAAAACAACCAATGACAGACAAACAATGTTTTTTTTCTTAACAAGAAATAAACTTAACATGGTAAGCTTTTATGCTTTTAAATGTTTTCAAACTATTTTAAGTAATAATAGTACTAATATAAACTAAGACAGATTATTACTTCAATCCAATCCTTATGTACCCGCGCCGCTGGCCAGCTGGCCAGTGCTCTGAATCAAAGCCGCCTTGACGTTAGGGCTATCTCGATCGGTGTGTATCGGTGTCGGTATGTAGTACAGGGTGTCACAAAAGAAAATTTACACTGTCTTTTTTGCCGCGAAAATAAACTAAGCATCGCCGAACGCTCATTCTCCGCCCAAAGGTAGAGCTAGAGGTCACAACCATATGCCAGAGTTTCAGCCCGATCCGATAACTTAATCAAAAGTTATAAGTGATTTTCTGAAAATTTCAATGGGAAAATAGAGCCCATTTTTGTCCGTCTTCGGTTTCTGGTGCCATAGAGCCCCATGTGTTTGAAAACTCCGTCGGCCGCCATTTTCCCATTGAAATTTTTAGAAAATCGCTTATAAGTTTTGATTAAGTTATCGGATTGACCTGAAACTTTGGCATATGGTTGTGACCTCTAGCTCTACCTTTGAGCGGAGAATGAGCGTTCGGCGATGCCTAGTTTATTTTTGCGGCAAAAAAGACCGTGTAAATTTTCTTTTGTGACACCCTGTACTACGCGTAAGTGATTTATGTTGATGGCGCGAAGGCAATAGTCAGCGTGAACCGTATCAAGAAGTTCAAACCGACAAGCGTTGGCGACTTCGACCCCGACGTGCCGAAACGCGTCTACTGGAAGGCTATTGGACCGTGCGCCGGGAAATGGTAAGTTGTTTTCTACGCATCAGGGGCTCGAAGCACAACGTTTACTACAAACCGCTAATAGGGAGTTTTCGTAGGTCGTTTTCGCCGTCCCGCAACGCCCTCCGCAACTCGCTATATACCTGGAACTCTACAGTCAAGGCTATCGGCGCGCAGGCGCAGTAGTAACTTCTTCGTTGCGGAAAGATTAGCGGAGGGGAAACGCGGTCTACGAAAACTCCGGGTCCAACTCCCTAATGTTCACGAGCCCCTAATTTTTGGCAAATTCTACACGTCCAAATATTAGCGAAATTTAAGGATACGTGGAAAGCGGAAATTTGGTGGGCCCCCGTTCCGGCGTCCCCCGTTCCGGCGTCTAGAATTCGCGAAATATGGTGGGCACGAATATGTCCTTGCGCCTGATTTGTAAAGAACTGTGCGGAAAAAGCAAATGGTTTTACATTGTTGAACTACAGGGCGCTCCAGATGGCAGCCACGACCTTTAAAATAAATCACAACAAATCGGCTTTGTAAGCTACAACTTTACCACATAAGTTCGACTAGGTGGTGCATTTAATTTGTAAAAATATAGAAGAAAAGACTTGTTGAAACAAGGGTTATAGCGCAGGCTAGCTGGTGAACGGTCATATTTATAAACTTCGATACAAGGGGGGGGGGGGGGGGGGGGGGGAAAGGGGACAAACACGACTTTGAGATGTAGCTCAATGTGCATGTTTTGTCTTACAGAGACACGAGGTGAGCTGGTTGCTGCTTTGAAAAAGAAGCACGTGGCCATCCCTATGATATTGGACTCAAGGTTTGAGGTATATGTACGCCGTTAAACTGTTTTTCTTACCTTATTCTTCGACTCTGTTCAGAACCAGCGGCCTTAAGTTTGTCTTTTGTGTCCCTTTTTCAAATCGGCACCATACTTCACTTCTGTTACCAGTGGGCAGTAATTGTGGGTAAAATTGCACGGTTAGGCTAAGGAATATCTTGCATTTTGTTTGCCTCATGAGTAATTGTGTCCCTTTATTATGGCTGGTCAAGACTATTTGAATAGACATTTTTTTTTTAATTGCTTGCTATTCTGTTAAAGAGATCCGGTAGGTAGATACGCTCTATGAAAGTAGACCACAAGCCGCACTTTAACACACAAAGAGCCGCAGCTTGGCCACTCCTGGTCTCGATTGTGCTGTAGCCGAAGTTGTCCGTCTTCAATTTTAAGAGGTACTCTCCCGCTCGTTTCTCGACCGCATTATATCTCAATTTGCCCCTCTTCAGTCTTACGAGGCGTCCTCACCCGCTCTAAGTCACAATCTCGTTGTACACGGAGTTACATCTCTTCTCCACTATCGCAAGACGTCCTCGTTTGTTTGGCGTCCTGCTTGCGTTGCAGCCGAGGTTTCCTCTTTTGAATCTTTTCATCCGCTTCGGTGGTCCCCTTGTTGCCTGCTTGCCTCTCTAGCTTTCAACAAACATGTTTCATGTTCCGAAGTGCCCTAGGAACTTTGCTGTCGCTGTGCCTCAGCACGCTTGCGTGTATGTTCCTCTGGTGAGACCTGCTTTCGCATACCGACAACGATAGATGATGCTCAAGTCTGGCTCACAGAGCTCTCCTCAGATGTGGCTATGCGCGACTGCAACCAGATGTGACATTCATTGCTATGGCAACAACGGCGATGAGTCACTGGCTCGTGCATCAACGCAGCTCTTGCCTGCACCCAGTAACTCTTTCGCAAATGCTTGCCCATGTGTGCTCGTAGTGAAGCGGATACGATGCCCGGCTTAGACCCCAACAGTTGTGGGTTTGAGGCACAGTGCCGGCGGCATGTTTTTCTTTTCTGAATTATAATGTGCCGGCGCATGCTGTTTTCAAAAGCAGTTACAAATCCTTGAACCAACGGACGCCTAAAGTGCATAGGGTTGGCTTATAAATGCTATCGTATTTAAAAGTACTGGATTGCAAGTACAAAGTAACTGAGAGTTTACGTACCTCATAGAAAGTACACTGGGTGCAAAGTAGTATAATCATAATTCACTTTCTAACTAACTGAGAAGTACCTTTTAACACAATATTTTATACTATTTCGTTTACCTATACCGTGTTTTCTGCCAACAGGTACACTAGCGCAAACAGATACACGTATCGTCCTTTACACACTACAGTGTGTAAAGGACGATGTAGCAATTATTTCCTGAAATGACAGTGAAAACCGGATATATGGTCATGGGCATCTGCAAGCATTCTTTCAGGGGGAGGGGGCAATTACAGGTATAGGGCTGAAACATACACCTAGAAAATAAAGGGAGGGGGGCAATTTAATGTGAACTATGTGTGTCCTAATCCTGTGTTGGAAGTTTATATTAAATGAATATTGAAATGCCTGGATCTTTTTTCTTTCCTAGATTGAGATGTCGCCATCCCCTCGAGTGGGTGGCAAGTACAACAAAAAAGAAAAGACGGAGGACAAGTCGTCCACTGTGTCGCTTGTGGAGCATGCCCGACTGGTTGAAAAGCTACGGTCGGCAAAGCAGAGGGTGGTGAACCTGGAGCAGGAGCTCCAGATAGAGAGGACGCTATCAAAAAGGCTGCAGTAGCAGCTGCTGGCACTACTGGGTAAGCGTGTATGCACTTTCAGTTGCCCACCTCACACACTCCACATTATGTGCTCGCACTTTGCTTGAGGAATCAAAAGTAATTTTAATTTTTTTTTTTGTCGCAAAAAGGAGTAAGCATATACTACAGGGTTGCCTCAATGTATAAATGAGTTGGTGTCTATAATTCTCTTTTCTTCTCTTAGGGTGCAAATGGAGCTTTGAGAGTTTGTTTCTTGTTGCTGATGGCGATGACCCCGTTTTGCTCGGCAGCACCCCAAGTAACATTGATATGTTGTAGATATGTTGCGAGAATGTTCCGAATGTTGTGGGAGTGTTGGGCTATTTTGCGCAACAGTCCCCAATATGTTTCTCACACAACAGTCATTGGCACGACAAACACGCAGCGTTACGCTACTGTTTCGAACGCCATGCTGCCTGGGGAACTGTGTATTAAAAGTCGGAAAAGGCTGAAGGTACAACGTTTGCTAGGCGGCATAATTTAAATGTTGCGCAACTGCAGCGCGCGACATGTTGCTTAAGCAACGTGGTATCAGTGTAGTACAAACGCGAAAATCGCAACGTTGTTTAGTGAACTGTTTCCAATATGTTTCTGAAGCAATATTGATCAGCACAGCAAGACACAGCGTAAAGCGTGTTTCACATGAAGCGGTTTTGGCCCTAGAGCGGCGCGATTTCTGCCGTCGCGACGCTCTGGCCAGCACCAGCGGTTGAGCGGCACGAGCACCGCAACGGCAGAAATCGCGCCGCTTTAGGGCCAAAATCGCTGCATGTGAAACACGCTTTAGGCTACTGTTTCAAATTTCATGCTGCCTAGGAAACCGTGTACTAAAGGTAAAAAAAGGTTGAATTTACAACGTTTGCTAGGCGGCATAATTTAAATGTTGCGCAACTGCAGCGCACGATATGTTTCTTATGCAACGTGGTATTACTGTAGTACAGACGCAAATATCGCAACGTTGTGTAGTGAACTGTATCCAATCTGTTTCTGACGCAATATTGATTGGCACGATAAAGGCGCAGCGTTAGGCTACTGTTTCGAATTCAACGCTGCCTAGGAAATCGTGTGCTAAAAGTCGGAAAAAGGTTGAAGGTACAACGTTTTCTAGGCGGCATAATTTAAATGTTGCGCGACTGCAGCGCGCGACATGTTGCTTAAGCAACGTGGTATCAGTGTAGTACAGACGGGAAAATCGCAACGTTGCGTAGTTAACTGTTTCCAATCTGTTTCTGATGCAACATTGATCGGCACGATAAAGGCACAGCGTTAGGCTACTGTTTCGAATTCCATGGTGCCTACGAAACCGTGTGCTAAAAGTCGGAAAAAGTTTGAAGGTACAACGTTTTCTAGGCGGCATAATTTAAATGTTGCGCGATTGCAGCGCGCGACATGTTGCTTAAGCAACGTAGTATCAGTGTAGTACAGACGTGAAAATCGCAACGTTGTGTAGTTAACTGTTTCCAATCTGTTTCTGATGCAACATTGATCGGCACGACAGAGGCACAGCATTAGGCTACTGTTTCGAATTTCATGCTGCGTAGGAAACCGTTTGCAAAAAAGTTGGAAAAAGGTTGAAGGTACAACGTTTTCTAGGCGGCATAATTTAAATGTTGCGCAACTGCAGCGCGCGACATGTTGCTTAAGGAACGTGATATCAGTGTAGTACAAACGTGAAAATCGCAACGATGTGTAGTTAACTGTTTCCAATCCGTTTCTAATGCAGCATTGATCGGCACGACAAAGGCACAGCGTTAGGCTATTGTTTCGAATTCCATGCTGCCTAGGAAACCGTGTGCTAAAAGTCGGAAAAAGGTTGAAGGTACAACGTTTGCTAGACGACATAATTTAAATGTTGCGCAACTGCAGCGCACGTCATGTTTCGTATGCAACGCGGTATTACTGTAGTACAGACGTGAAAATCGCAACGTTGTGTTGTGAACTGTTTCCAATCTGTTTCCAAAGCAACATTGATCAGCACGACAAAGGCACAGCGTTAGGCTAATGTTTCGAATTCCATGCTGCCTAGGAAACCGTGCGCTAAAAGTCGGAAAAAGGTTGAAGGCACAACGTTTGCTAGACGGCATAATTTAAATGTTGCGCAACTGCAGCGCACGACATGTTTCTTATGTAACGTGGTATTACTGTAGTACAGACCCAAACATCGCAACGATGTGTAGTGAACTGTCTCCAATTTGTTTCCGATGCAACTTTGATCGACACGACAAAGACACAGCTTAAATCCGCTCATTCACACCGGCGTTCGAAACGCGAATGCTTAGCAGATCCTCTCGTTTTCTCCATCGAATCGCGAGCAATTGCACTGAATCTTTAAAGGGATACTGAACCAAAGAATTTAGTGCCATTAATAAGTGGCGCACGTTCCTTCCACCAGCCAGCAGCCGCCGGTGTGCGCGATCACACTCAACAAAAATGACGTCAAAGACCTCTATTCACGGTTGAGAGGACAGTGAAGTGCATGGGCTTGAGACTAAAGGAGAATAAAGATAGGCTTTTCATCTCTACAAGTGAAAGCTACGTGCTTGTTAGACCAATTCATCGCTTACTTTTTACACCAGGCACCACTGTGTAGATGAAAAACTTGTCTTTATTCTCCTTTGGTCCGAAGCCCATACATTTCACTGTCATCTCAAGTTCTCAACCACGAATGGAGGTTGGTGACGTCATTTTTGTTGCGTGAGCTCGCGCACACCGGCGGCTGCTGGCTCGTGGAAAGAACGTGCGCCACTTATTATGGACACTAAATTCCTTGGTTCAGTATCCCTTTAAAAGGATACTGAATCGAAACTTAAAATATACACGAAACACCAAGAGATAAGTCAAAGGGAATCAGATAAACCAGTAATTGATAATCACATAGTCATATTTCAAGCGGATGGCTGTATTTCTCGTTCTAAATGCCTGGATTTTTGAGAGCGCTTGCATCATGCCTCGGAGGGCCAAGCATACCGTAGTTATGAGTCTTGCCACTTGGTGGCGTCAGCGTGTTACAATCTCGCATAGTCGAAGTACCCGAGGGCTGTAGTAGCATATTGCAGAGCCGGCGGAGCGGCTGGAGCGGCTGGAGCGGCTTTGAGTGAATGGTCGCCGACCAACGCCGCTACATCACCAGGCCATGATGGCCGAGAAGCGATTCTGCCTAGAGTCGTATTTGTACGCCCCGTCTGCCTTGTCTTCGTCGTCCGCAACAGGTAACAGAGCTTCCTCACAAAACGATCTTACAGCAAAACCTCAGAAAAGTTCCGTATTCACGAAGCGAAATTATCGCAAGTTTTTCGCACGCTATACGATAAGATCCTACGACCACGCCTACGACAGCTACAAAGCTTTACGAACTTTTTATGATCAAATTGACATCGCCGGCAACATTGCTCGCTTACGTCGTCGCGACGACCAACGTGCATTTCTATGTGCTCTCTGTGCGCGTCCCAACGAGTAAAAAGAAGAATAAAAAGTAATTGAAAGTGAACGCCGCGGCGGAGACAAACGCTAGAACCACGGATACCTGAAAAAGCTACAACGACAAGAACCCACCGACCAAGCGACCGCCAAAGACGCTTGGCTAGTAGGCTTAGCAAAACGCTTCGACGATCCGTGGCAAGACCACAGGATCGGCTGGCTTGATGAATGGAATACGCTCACGCGACCTCTGTGGACCCTCCGCGTATGAATAGTTTGAACCCTGACCTATAATTTGGGGTAAGAAGGCCGGTCTTTCCCCTCGTCGTACCTAGCTTGTTTTCAGGTGCAGCGGTGACGAACGATCTCGTCGAGAAGGGACACTGTCCTCAATTCAACCTCTTTTTTGTGTGTGTGTTTGTGTTATAGAGCCCAAATAAAAGCCATATGGATTGCCTTCCCAACTTGGGTACGTACACGTTTTTTAGATGTCCATTTTATTTCGACATGATACGCCAAAACATGTCGAGTGAGAGCAGTTTTTGGGAGCGACTCAATGCTGGTCCAATCTTTCTCTGCCGAGCGTCTCGTCAGCATCGAGTTGCGATTGTCTAGAGGCCCAACGGTTCATAAAATCGGTTGTAAAAGACCGTTTTCGAAGCGGTTACCAAGAACGCAATGTTAGCGCGGTTCTGCTCCCAGCGCGACCAGGTGTTTACGTGGATCTTGCTAGCTGACAGTCTTTTGCTTCAAACGCATCTTCCTGGGCCCGTTTGCTCGAAGCACTAACCGTGGCTAAAGTTAGCCGCAGTACCTAGGAGAGGGATTTTGAAGTCACGTGACTGGATGGGTAGGGATGCGGGGAAACATGGCGGCGTCCCAGCGAGTGAGCGCCGCTCGCTCTGGAAATAATATGTCGTTGTAGCTGCAATATCGAGCGCGTTAGTCAGCAACGAATGGTGCAGGGGGCTTTCGCTTTGCCTTACCTCAATTAAACCGCAAAGCATGGGCAACGACATCGGCGCATTTTTTAGATAGTGTTTCGATTCTGGGCATTCCTAAGCCTAAATGAACGCGATAATTGTCGGCATGGCAACGTCTTTGGAAAGCGGATTGCCTTAACTCAATCGGCCGGGTATTGATAGCACACAAAAGCAGACAGCGTCCCAACAGACTTTCTACTAAATTATCCAAGCATCCCGAGGAGAACGCTGGAAGTGTAATTCTACTGTCCACGCGCGCTGGCCTTCCTCTTATAAAAGATTCGAAGTAAAAAATCATAATAAGGCTTTAACGAACGCGCGTGCAAGGCACAATTTCTTTTATACTTTTTGCTTTAGAACGGTTACTACTGCAGACGCCAGCACGTGCGACGCGTGCAACTACAGTCGTAGCATGCACCTCGGTGCTTAGATAATTTAGAAAAAAGGTCTGTTGGGACGCTGTCTGCTTTTGTGTGCTATCAACAATCCGCTTTCCAAAAACGTTGCCATGCCGACAATTATCGCGTTCATTTAGGCTTAGGAATGCCCAGAATCGAAAGACTATCTAAAAAATGCGGCGATGTCATTACCCATGCTTTGCGGTTTAAGTGAGGTAAAGCAAAGCGTAAGCCTCCTGCACCATTCGTTGCTGACTAACGCGCCCGATATTGCAGCTACAACGACATATTATTTCCAAAGCGAGCGGCGCTCACTCACTGGGGCACCGCCATGTTTCCCCGCATCCCTACCGAGCCAGTCGCGTGATTTAAAAAAATCCCTCTCCTAGGTACTGCGGCTAACTTTAGCCGCGGTTAGCGTTTCGAGCAAACGGGCCCTGGACGTTGGCTCTCTCCCGCATCCCCGAAAAGCGCCGCAGGGATTTCTTTACATGCGCGCCGCTTTGCACAGCCGTACCGGCCGTCATGTTTTAGCAACGATGGTAGGTGTGTTGACTTCTTAGCGATCGAGTTCGTTATCAGTTGCGGTCGACGAAGGCGGCTATCTCGTGATCAGGGAAGGTGGGCATGCGGGCCCGTTTAAACAGACATTTCGTAGCGTGAATATTACATCGCACGTACACAATCTCCAAACCACCCCAAAGAATCGTTGCCTGAAAGACCACCCGATACTTAAACGAACGGTGGCCAACTCTACACTCTCAACAAAAGGGTTGTCGTAGGGTACGACCTTTGGGGTAGTAAGAAGCCGTCACAGATATCGCTACCCCCCCTTCGTTATACTAGCAACCCCAAAGGCAGTCACACGGCACGCAATCAAGAGGTAATCAAAGTGAGCACCCCCAAAAGAAACATGGCGGCTGGCAAGCGACAGGGGAGCGATACGAGTAAGGCCTAGCGAGCTGGACTGCTTTTTTTCTAAAATACGATTCTCAAGTGCGTGCGCCCGTTCGCTGCCTTCCGTGTGCACTAAAGCACTCCAAAACGCGCCTCGAAGCACCGGCACCGCACTTAGTGGGGGATTCGCGGGTTTGTCCGAGACTGCTTTCGCGCAGCCGGCTGCATTTGCTTCGCAGCCAGAAAACATTCAAAGAAGGAATCGTGCAGCGACAAATGGAATGATGTCTTTATTAAACAGAGCATCTGCTTGCTGTGCTTGCCGTAAGTGATTCGGCGTTTTCGGTTGACAGCGCCGATGCGAAGCATCACCGATTCAAGCGGCGTCGGTTCCGATCGTTCAACGCTCCTGCTCACCTGTTCGCATTCGTTATCCACTTTCAAGTCCCTGGTAATCCTCAACGCGTCTGTGCACGCACTTGGAGCTGTACACCGCACGGAACACCCGTTCAACTTGCTATGGGACGGATCAGGTGTAGTACTTATCCTACTGGGACGAGAGAGAGACCGAGAGCCGAACCCAAGCCCCCAAGCCTCCGCAGGCTGCTCCGTGGAGCCACGGAATGCCTCCATGTTTTTCACCCAAATAAATAGACATATAAACGCACGACTCCTTAAATTGGGCGGCGACAAGCGCCACCTGACGGATGTATTTCACCTAAAAAATAGACATAAAAACGCGCGACTCCTTGAATTGGGCGGCGACAAGCGCCACCTAACGGTCAACGCTCAAACTAACAAAAAAGAAAACACTAGTTAGCATTCATTGCGAGCGCCTCGCCAGACATTCACCAATTTCACACACACTTCACACATTCGCGACATAGAGGTAACATATGCATTGTATACATGAGCGCGTGTACAAACAGCACAAGGTATAACACAAGACACTGACACTTTCCATTCCTATACACACGGAGAATCGTCACCACCAGCTTATATACTGCTGTAATTTTTGTAACCGATTAGGCTGGTGACCACTGTCATATTTTGCATAAATACAAAAAGACTGTGCAAGATTTACCCGTATATAATATTTTCCCCTACCGCCCTTAGGAAAGCGCTCTTATCTCTAATGTAATCCACTGCAAAAGTGAACTGCAGGTTATAAATAAATTTGAATAGTCGCTACACGTCACGTTTTCGTCAGTTTCGTTTTCTCGCTAGCCTACACTTCAAGTATGCAGAAGCCTGTTTACTGAGTTGTATTAATTATCGAAACTTATTTCTGCAATTCAAACTTTCTGAACATGCTGACGCATTTTCTTTTCTCTTTTTACATATCCGGATGACTTCAGCGGTGGTTGAGTACACGCAAAGTAACGTTGAGTACACTGAGCACGCGGAACTGATTCTGGCGAAGCGCGTCCACCGGTCCCCCCGAAGGCTCCGAAGCATTGTTTGTTTTCTTCTTTTCACTACAATTGTTTCTGCTCAAGCGCGTTTCTTTCAAATGTATGTTCTATGCGCGAGCGTGAGCGCCAAGAGGACAGTGCAGAATTGCGCTTTCGGGCCCGTGCCTTCACCTACGTATGCTAAATTATATAAGCATCAAAGAACGCCGAGATCATAGTTCTCTGTGCCGCACCTGCTGGCGTCTGCAGCAGTACTTTTTCTAAAGCAAAAATCTAAAACAAATAGCACTTGTATGTTTGCCAACGCCTTATTTTTGAAAATACACTTGGAATCTTTTATATAGATAAATGGAGCGCGCGCCGGAAGGAACGAAATCCTAGTCCTTTTGGGATGACACACACATCCATTTGGGATGACCGACACTTGCCCTAGCGGCCCTGCCATTGTTTGAGGCATTTTTTAAACGCCATTTTGGAAATGGACTTCAGCTGGGCCGTCATATTCCGCATTATATCTTCTTGTGACCCACATAGGGTCCCTTTCAGCGGCATTTTTATCTTGGGGAAGGGCCAGAAATCACAAGGAGCGACGGCGGGAAAGTAGAGAGCCTGATGCGTGCTGTGTCTGGCCAAGAAACTCAATCAGATGCGAAGAACAGGCTGGTGCAGTCATGGTGCCACTGTTATGTTCCAGCTACCCACAGGTCTCGTGCTGCACGGCATTGTGAAGAGTACTAGCAGAAGATACGTTCAGGTAGTACTCTTTGGTAATGTTTTAACCTTGTACTGCATACTCGGGATGCATTAACCCAGGAGAGTCAAAGAAAATGGTCAACATCACTTTGATGTTGCTATGCACCTGTCATGCTTGTTTTCACACCGGGATGTTGAATGTCTCCATTGTGATGACTACATCTTGGTTTCCAGATCGTACGCGTTAACTCATGACTCATCACCAGTGATGACGGAGTTCAGGAAGCTGGGGTCACCATTTATGGAGTCCAACATGTCTTGCGAGACCTCCAGACAGAGTTCCTTTTGCTCCATAGTGAGCAACGTCGGCATGAATTTCACAGTCACTCTACGTAGACCCAAATCCTCCTTCGAAATCGAATGCACTGAACTGGAACATACTCCCACCTCAGCTGCAGTTTTTTTTAACGGTGCTGCGACGGTCCTGCACAAAAAGAGTCCGCACTTGGTTAATCACCTTGTTATTTCGGCTAGTTGAAGGCCTTCCGGAACGTGCATCGCTTTCCACAGACGTTGCGGCCATCTTTGATCCAGTAGCACCACTTGTTAATTTGTGCAATGTCCATGGCATTGTCGCCGAAAGCCTGCTGAATCTTTCTAATTGTTTCCACCTGAGTGTCACCAAGTTTGAACAAAATTTGAAGCAATACATATATTCAAGCCGTAGCATCACCTTAGGAAAAGAAAGAAAAAACGACGAAGACTGGTTGCAATTACTCACTTGGAAGCTGACTGCCAGCGACTCATTTTCTGCGGGCCTGATAAAATTCAGTCATCTGCATTAATGTTCCCTTCAACTCCACGCCAGAGGATGCTGTCCGCACTTCATTTGTTTCCGTGGGACAAATTTAGGTCGGATACCTTCACATACTGCAAAATGCGGCACGCCAAACCTGAGGGGGCACAGGCACGTAGCCAGAGGGTGCTTAGGCTCGGAGGGTGGGCGGAACGTGCTACCACAGGTTATGCTCTCTTCTTGTCAAAGTGCCCGTCAGTCAAGCGAATGGCTTTCAGAATTATTTATGCTTCAAAACAGAGTTCGGAGCTCTCTTCGGCGCTTCCACGAGTGGTTCTTGATCTTCTCTCTTTAAAAGGACCATTCTGTGGTCTGGGGTGTTGCCTGTAGGGTCCAAAGATCCAGACACTGAAGCCGTACAGGGTATGTGCTTGCCTCTTTAAAGGGATACTGAACCGAATTTTGAATTTTGCAAAATAAGGCTCTAGAAGCGTTGAACAGGACTCTACGAACTCCAAAACATTACTTGTACATCGATATCTCAAAAGGAATGGCCACACTTTTGGAAAAGAAGGGCGTGACCAAGCGAGGCCTCCGACATCACCGTCCCCCGGGAGAATTTGAGAATGAGGGGGAGCGGCCTCGCTTCAGTTCACCAGCTCGACACGGGACGTAGTGAGGAGGAGAGGGAATGGGGAATCGAATCGTGACGTGCCTTGTGTTGTCGGCCTCGTCAACCGGGTTCAGTCGGGCACTTCTTTTCTAAAAATATGGCGATCCGTTAGAGATATCGCTGTATGAGTGTTGTTTTGGGGTTTTGCATCGTCCCGCCTATCTGTCCAGCCTTGTTTTGAGAGTTCGAAAATTCGGTTCAGTATCTCTTTAAAGCTTAGTCGAAAGACATCACGTTTTACCCAGAGGCTCCACATCAGACGTGTCACTCTCAGAGGTGTCATCTATATCCAGCCCGATGATGATGGGCTGGATGTGAGCACTAGTGGCATTGCCTTGTTGGAACGCTTCTTCCACCCCAACAATCTGCTTCCAAGCATTGCACAAGCTTTCAGCCGTGACCAACCCAGCTTCATTGATGAGCTATTGAAATATGGCACATCTCGAGAACTCCCGAGTGACTGTGGATGTGCCTTCCTGTCAAAGTCGCGTCTGAAATTCTGCAAGCCTGCCTCCCCCCCCCAATCCACCTTTACCTACCGTTTGAACAGAATCTTATCCGATATGTTCTCAGTGTATGCCATTGAAGCCCTGAACCCACAATATGACAGACGTCGCACACAAAAAGATGCCATTCACGTGCTCCATCTCAAACCTTAACATCGAGCCATCGACCTCGTAGCTCCATGACGAGACGTGCTTCCTTGAAGGGGTGTAATATTACAAGATGAAGATACTGCTTAGGAGAAGACGAGGTGGAGGACAACTAACTCGCGCAGCCGAAGTCCAGCCTTCTGCAACAATCTTCATTCCTATACAAACCACCTTTTCATCGAAACAATATTAATAGTGGAACAGCACCTGGGTCCCGGTGACAAGATGGCATTTCCGGGCTTTCAGTTATGCTGTTCACAAGGGAGCAACTTTTTTTTATTGTGATCCCATACCTCTCAGTGTGACATAAGTGAGAACGTGAAGCATGCTTCTTAATCAATGCTTGTGGAAATGTATGAGCAAACTTTCTAAATTTCTAAAAAAATACACAAGATGATGCCTGTTCCAATAAAAACCACCACTGTTTTTAATGTGTTTATTTTCAAAATATACAGTACAAATTTAAATCACACGGCTTTCGTTTAAAAACAAATAGCATCAAGTAATGTGATTTAGGTTTAAAACGATGTTCAACTGAAAAACAAGTCTTTAAAAGGCACACTATGAACAGCCCTTACTATAAGTTAACGAAAGCAGGTCTTGAATCACAAGCAGCTCCAGACTTGCAATGCAAGTGTGCCCATTTTTGTGTGCGAAACCCCAATGGCATGCTCAAGAAGGGTGAGTGTATTTTTGATTTCAGCAGAGTATTTGATGTTAAAAGCCCAGAACAGGCACATCAACAACGACACTGCTTGTGTAAGGCTTGCAGCATCAATGGTCAAACCTTCGACAGTGACCGCATACACTGAAGATGTGAGCACGTCCTCACCAGTGTACAGAATACTTGGGTTCATGTACTGGGCGCCCGGCTCTTGTGACAAGGACAAAGGCCATTTCGATAAAAATACCAACATGCAAATCGCTGCACAATTAAAAACTTTCTCGAGTCATTTCATTCTTATTAGGTAAAAGTAAAACTTATACTTCTTTCAATTTGGTAATGCTGTTGGGCTAACATGCTTTTAAAGTTTATCCAGACATTTTGGGAAAAATATGCAAATCAAAACTTGCTGTTTCGGCAAGACAAATGACATTAAAACAATTCCTCAGAAGGTCTTTACAGACAACCTGGTAATTGTTCAGTATGTTATGTCGTCACATATTTTTCGCAAGAGTAGAGTTTTGGAAACAGTCCCACACTGCAGTTTATTTTGAAGTAAATGATTAAGCACAAAAGGTTGTATGTATCCATATAAACTTGCTGGATTGATCCTCAACTTTCGAAAGAAAAAAAAAAATATTTGCAATGTCTACCGTAGTCTCAAGCAAGCGCCCACTCAAAATTCGAGGATAATCACGAAAAATTGGGGGATGGGTGCTTCTGAGGTCCTCAATATGCAAAGGACTTGCTTTTGCATATTTTCGAAATGTTACAAAATTGCGAGACACTTATTGTGGAATGGGTGGATGCTCGCATTTCGCAGTAAATAAAACCCAGTTCGTTTTAAATATTAACTACCATAATTATACAACTGATCTACCCAGTTCACTCAAGCATATCCTTTGTTTCAGGTTGGAAGCTTTTTCGGAGGGTACCTATAAATGCGAAAAAGTACCATTTCTTAAATTGTTGTAGTGTTTTACATCACAACGCTCGGGAGGAGCTCTGCATTTCTTTTTCATCCCATCCTCCCCAAACATCAGGGTTTACAATGTTAGAGATTAGCTTTTTTGTTGGTATGAGAAAGTAGGATTTCTTCTCCCCAAAATAAATATGCGCCTGGTGCAACATAATGGACCTTTTCCGAGAAGCATTCTGCGCACGTGCGAGCGCCCGATGGCAAGCAGCAAAAGACGGCACGAAAAATTGAGAAAATTCAGAAGGAGGCTGTGGATCAGCGAGTAGAACACGTAATTGCAGCATATTTATAATTGTGTTACACAGAAAAAGAAAGTGGACAGAAAGATAAACGCAACACTTGGGTGGACACCACGGATGCCCTTTAAAGTTGCGTTGGGCATGTGCCGCTGCTCAGAGAGCAAAGAAACGGGAAGCGTGGCTCCCATTATAGATTGGTAGCGCAGGTACTTCACTTCCTTGATTTTTAGTTCGTGCAGCCACCGCCTCGTGCCGTCGGTATGTGGAAAAGATCTATTGCTGCAAGCACAACAGCACCCCTGTTATGCACCTTATTCTCATTTAAGCTGACGACAAATTTTGCATTCATTATCACTTTTCACCACAGTAATTGTTCTGATTACAGCTTTCCAGTTCTGTAAGAAAAAAAAGAAAATACTGGCGCATCACTCATTCACAAACTGTCGTGCTCTGTACATTATATACCTGTGAACCCTTTTGTTATTATTTTAAATTAATAAACAAGTTTTATCACTTTCCACTTTCCCAGTTATTTGATGTTAATATCCTAATGGGCTTTTCTCTCTAATAATAAATATCTATTTTAATTGAAATAGGCATGCCGAGCAATTCATACTAGACTCTTCACGAGGTTGTTGCTTCTTTCCTTCAGCATGCATGGCAGTAAGATCAAGGCATCGTTGGCAAGGAGAGCTGGAGAAAAAAAAAGAAAAATAACATCTTGGAAAATAATGTTTTGCAATCAAATGTTGCCATGGTTATACAATCACAATATACTATCTAGAACCTTTACCAGGTGTTCACTACATTACTTCGTTTTAGCTTTGGCATGTCAACCTATACACCAACTCATGTTTACAAACAAACCGGAGCGCCCCTAGCAGACGCCACTGGCGCCGCGCATGCGCGGTGGATGGTGGGTAAGAAGCCCGCCGTCGCCCATAAACAAACCATCGAATTGCGTTGTTGTCGGCGCCGGTGCGAGTCCCCGTGCTCTTTTTCGCGATAGAATTGTTATTCTACGTACTCCTAACAATGTCTGACTACTTGAGCGGCTTCAGCGAAACTAACAAGGCAAAACTTTGCGTGCATAATGTGACGTGCGGCGATTCATTTCACGTGGACGCCGCAGAATGGGCGCTAAAGCCGGACTCCCACGATGAGATTCTGCTTGCTATTTTTCAGTCGCGACGTCGCTCGGACTGCAAAAGCGTGGACCGTAGCTGAGATGGTGGACGTCGATACTGAAAACCGCAAGTAGAATCCGTCATTACAAGTCGGCGATGGCCACTGGTAACAATGATCAACATCTTCTTATCTGTTGACACTTAGCCTACTTACCCCAACCAACCTTCAAAAGTGTTTGAGGCCTGCACTTAGTTCTTATCGCAATTACCGGGTCAACGTTTGGTTTACGGGCCGCTGTCGTTTGAACGAGCTGACGACAAAAAGCAGCCAAGTTTGAAAGAGCAGACGACAGTTCGAACACATGCGCAATGGAGTACGGGCAAGAAGCACCGCGTCCCGCGTCAACAAACCATTTGAATGTCACGTTGTCGGCGTCTGTGTGTGTCTGCATACTCTTTTTCGCATTGGAATTGTCGATTCTACGTCGTCATCGCAATGTCTTACCACTTTAATCGCCTGAGCAAAATAATCAAGGCTCGTTACGCCGCTAAACTTTCCGTAAATAATTTGACGTGCGGCGATTCATTCGCATTAACGCCGCAGAATGGACGCCAAAACCATGATGAGATTCTTCTAGCTATTTTCGGTCGCGACGTCGATACTAAAAATCGGAAGCGGGAACAGAGCAAGCGTAACAAGTCGGTGATGGCCACCGGCACCAATGATCAACATCTTGTATCTACTGTTTACACGGAGCCTATTTAAGTCTTTTGAGGCCTGCAATTACTTATTTTTGCAATCACTGGGTCAAAGTTTGGTCTACGGGCCGCTTTTGTTTGAACGAGCAGACGACAAAAAGCAGACAAGTTTGAAAGAGCAGGCGGAAGTTCGAACGATCAGTCGGCCGTGTGAATTTGAAGACTCACTGAACCCGTGGGTGGTCCGGACAACTTGGAGGTTTTCTCTCGTTCACGATGGAACAAAGCAAATACATTTGGCGACCACAAAGTATTGCCCGCACAAGCAATCGTAGTTCGACAGCGTCTGGTTTGCCCTATTCACGGCTACTATCCACGTCCTCGGACGAACGGAGGGGGCAAAAACGCATGAAAACTGATCTTCAAACCTTTTCAGACTCTCTTGGTACAGCCCCTGTCGCAACATTTTGACGAGAAGACAGGTTTTGTGTCTCGTTTCTTCCAAAGGAACACAGGAATGCATGTCTGGCACGGCGACTTCTGCCCACCACCCCAGACCGGAAGTGCGTCCTGCGCGCCACTGCCGCGGCGTGACGTAGGAGAGTTGAGTTCGTGTATAGTATGTATTCACGCGAGTCTTGGGAACAGTGCCGCCTTTGTGTCCGCGAGAGCAGACAACCACACCGCCACACCAGCACTGCCCGGCGATTTCTCCGCCAACACCATGCACGAACGACAGACGCTTTACGCAGTTGTGTTGTTACAGTGCAGTGGATAGTTGCGGCAACATTATGATGTTGTCTTCGGAAAGTAGTTTTCCACCGTTGGGCCCTTATGGCAGACAGCCAACAAGAACATGTACACTACGAGATGATGGAAATCTGCAGCGTGGATCCCATCGGTCTGTCGCCGAATGGCCTCATCCAAGACAACAGGTGGCGGATGCGGGTGGAAATGACTGACATCCAGGACTTCAGTGCAACCCACTTCAAACGATAATGAGAAACTGATCATTTCCAGTCTAGTCGTATCTTAAGTGGGTAGCACTGTACTTGATGTTAACAACAAGTTTTGTTATGTGCAAGAAAGTCTTAAATGCCGGTAACTACAGGCTAATGAGTTCAGGCACTGTCTATGAAAGCAGTAATTGCGGAAAGCGCGATCGTCGTCTCACAGGTAAGGTAGACCTACGAATATTTACTTTTACAAGTTTAATCATTCTTTGATCTGGCGAAGTAGACTGAACTCGCGGCACTTGTTTTCAAGTACGTCTGTGGCACTTCTTGTTTTTGGCAGACATTATTTCTTTTGACATGTCGACATCTCAAGAGGGCTAGGCCTATCGTGCTGGTCAAGTTCAGCCGCTATAAAGGACTCCCAAGAGAAGATCCAAACGTAAGCTTCCTATTGGAGGAGGCGGAAAATCGGCCTTGAAAGAAATTATACCATTCTTGAGCATGTTTTCGTCTTTTGAGTCGCAGCAACCTCAAAGCTTTCGGGCGCTGTTGCTTGCCAGTGACAAGCAACAGCCCGTACTCCAACCTCGTGTTGCTCGCATGGCGCCAACAATTCACAGTATCACTTTACAACGTGCTGTACAGTTCTTAAGGAGAATGATTAGCCTTCTAAAAGTGAATCAAGCAAAGGTGCAGACGTGCTCCAGAATTACGCGAATATCTTAAGTCTACCTCACCTGTGAGACGACAATCGCTCTCTCTGCACTCGCTGCTTTCATCAACGGCTCCTGGACCCCTTAAAATACTCGGTTGAGCGTGACAAAATCTGTCTTCAGGAGGTAATCCCAGATGTCAGTAATTTCCCCCAGTGGCCATAGCTAAGCTCTTGGACGTGCGGCTGTGGAGCGAACGGATCCACACCGCAGATTTCCACCTTCTCCTCATAGCCTGTGCATTCTTTTCCACTGTCCACCATAGGAGCCCAGCAATGGAGAAACCCGTGCCGTAGACAGCATCGTAACATTGCCTAGACTATACACTGCACCGCACCACCGCAACTGCATAGAGCATCCGTCGCTGTCACTTGTGCGTGGTGTTCCATGCAAGAATCACTGGGCAGGGGGCCCGTACAAGCACAGTTGTCTGGTTTTGCGGACACAAAGATGGCACTGTTTGCAGAATGTATAGGTCCCAAGCTGAGCTTAAATACACCCCATTGCTGAAAAAAGTTCTGCTCGAGCCATAGGCTATAATTAGGGCTCCGTGTTTTCGGAGTTTATTTTTCGTCAAATTCGGAGGGTGTTTTTCGGAGTTTATTTTTTGCCGAAGATTCGGAGTTTATCGGAGTTTATATTTGGTTGATTCCCAATTCTCCGAAATTCGGAGTTTAATTTCGCAGTAATTCCTATTCAACATAAACATGTAAATAATAACCGGATGTAAACGTATGCCAGATAAACAATAAAACGCGCTTGTACCAATTAAAATTGCTTCAGATGAATTTGACGTTCGTGCCATTGCCATTGGCAATATTAATTTGTCCCACAACAAAAGTGTTGCTTCGATAAACGTCGATACCTTAAAAATCAATAAACTCCCGGGGGCAGTCACTACGAAGCTTGTAGTCATCCCATCTTATTCCATCAATCTAGCCCACGGCCGCGCGAGGTGGAGTGGTTAAGGAGGTAATAGAAAGTTTCAACTGTTTCGTTTCTCTATTTAATAGAATCTCTATGGTGCATAGCTTTCACTGCTAGAAAAGCATACCTTCTGCTTTCTCTAAGTCACAAATCGCTTGGCTCAAAATGGAAACACAAAGATTGGGTTTTGTCGTGACCCGAATGTACGATGACCTGATGCCCTGAATCAACCTCGACGAAAGAAGCGGCAAGACCCCTTTTGACAACGGTCTGAGATTTGGAAGATAATTATGGTGCCAGTTTCTCAGGACCATTAACTCCGTGCTGATCAAATTGTAAAAATATATATATATGTCTTTCACTTTATTTTACATTTTTTTTTGCGGGGGGGGGGGGGGGGGGGGGGAGGTGGCATGGGCACATAAACATTTGGAGTTTATCGAATAAATCCGAATAAACCAAAATTTTACCGGTGGGTGTTTTTCGGAGGTTTTCGGATTTATTCGAAAACACGAAGCCCTAGCTATAATGTAATCAGCATCACAACAGCTGGTTCTGTTGGCACACATAGGCAAATAAGGAAGGGTAGAAAATATTTCTGCTGTAAACAAAATTAATGCAGAGGTATAGCACTTTTTCTTCAGCTACTTACTTTTACCCTCTTCCGGGCAGTTCTCAGCGGCTTCCAATATTTGTTTTTCCTTTTGTTTTGATGATGACTTCATACGGAAAAGCACATAGAGGGCCTTGGTGCTTCTCTCAAGGGAGGCTGTGAGACCCTCCTGGCATCTCTCCCTGTCTGGCGTCGGAACTCCTGGTGAATCTGTAATAATAAACTTTGCTCAACTTATTTAAAATATGTCAAAATCATAACAAAAACATTCATAAAGATTCTTGTCCAATAACATAGCATGACAATTAAGGCTATTCATGCTTTTTTGCTCTCGGAGATACAAGATGCGTTACCTAAATGATATATTTTAGTACTTTTATTTCAACCATCTAGCTTTGATTTCTTGCAATGTTTGGAGTTCTGCATAATAGTTTCCTCGGCTGCACATTAACATTAATCATATTTCTCTGTTTGATGCCGAAACTTACATTGCTGCCGAGTTACTGGCATATGTAGACAAGTTGTGACTATACTAGCCTTTTATAAGACGTAAAACAAAATGATTAGGAATTGATGTCTCCCATTGGAATATTTTTGGATCATTCTACCTAAATGTATAAATAGCGTAAGAATCCTAAAAACAATCTGAACCGTATATTACTGTGACGGTAATCATGTTCACAGCCTCCATAATCAACCAGCCATTGAGCTGTACAGCAAGGGCATTGTGATAACTTGTCATAGTTCAAGAAAATGCTACAGCTAGTGGCAGCTAACACATCAGGTTGTGAAGTGAAGACCTCAACAGACGTGGAACATGACTGCTACTATAGTCCGTTTCATAGTTAAGCTAAAATGCTGCCATGGCTAGTTGTGCAAGCACATGGCTTTGTCTAGTACCTCATTCGCATGCGACCACATGCAAATGAGACGCTAGACAAAGTCAAGCTCTCGTGCTACTAGCCTTGGCAACATTGTAGCTTAAGTATGAAATGGAGTGTAGTTGGTCATACAGACAAAATTCATTACAACGGACTAACATGACCTAGCGCAAAACATCCCCCCTTGTATCCAAACTATGCTGTATCCAAAACGGGGAGGTGCAGAAATGGTTAATTTCTTACAGAGCAACTTCATGAAGCTTTATTTGCAAATCTTTCAGAAAGAACAGTGTGATGAGAGGCTGCTGGGATTGTCTGAGTGAACATGCAGTAACTTTTCACTGGATCTTAACTATATGCAGGAGTGTACATTTTACTTGGTTTAGCTGTGTAAACGATCCATCTTCGTACTCACTGATTATGTTTCTATCTTCGTATCTGGTCAGGATTTAAGGCAACTACTTTGTCTGCTACTCGGAGACGACTCCTTCGTTAACGATAACAGCTCTTCCGTAGATTTGCATAAAGATAACATTGTGTCGGATTTTAAACAGACCAAGTCAGCCCTCCCTGAAATTGACAAGGACAAGGCCAAAAATCACAGCAAGCTCTTCAGCACGCTTTCTCAGGAGCAATCCATTTACAGGAATGCTCAGCGCGAATGCGCCTCACAGTCACAACAAAGGGACCATCGCAACACACGGCCAGGTAGCTAGCCTCCCAGAGTCGCAAGTGTTTTCCGCAGATGTCACCAGAGACATGCTTCTGCTCGATTCCCTTGTTCTTCATAATTGTACTGATTGTTTGCTTGTACAGGGCCTTTGCGACATCCAAATGTTTTTACCTAGATCTGCAGTGCTGGTGATTCTCACTTTATTGCCAAGAAATCAATTTTATCCTTTATGCGGACATATCAATGCCACCCTCGTCGAACATGAATAGTGCGCAGACACACAAACATAAAAAAGGGCAAATTGAGAGTTCACTGATTTGGCTAAAGTCCTCCCAAAGATGCACTACATGGTGCACTATGGAAGACTGACTGCGGCCCTTGGACCACTGCGCCAGTACTGGTGCCTTCGTTTCGAGGCGAAGCACCAGTACTTTAAGTCCATGGCTTCAAAAGTAAAAAATTTCATCAACATTTGCAAAACCCTTGCGACTCGGCACCAACTCCTGCAGAGCTACAAAATGAACTCTCCCAAGTTCCCTCTATGCCCGAGAATGCTGTGTGCCCGAGCTGTTGACAAAGCTAGCTTGCCAGCTGCTGCCCAAAGCTTGGAGTGCAAAGCAGATCTCTTGGAAGCAAAAAGCGTGTTTCTAGACGCCGGAGGCTACAGGGTAGAAGACATTCTGGTGGTAGGTACCGGAGAAGTCCCCCAGTTTGCACAGGTACGGAACATTTATGTCTCAAAGAATGATGCTTTCCTACTGCTTGAGAGACTCGCTACAAACTGTTTTCACCAACACATCTGCGCCTATGAGGTGACCAAAACAGGGGTGCTTCAACTCTCGAAATGTGGTCCTGACAGTGCCGGCCCTACATCATCAAGCGCCCTGGGCGAACTGCGACCGTGCCCCCCCCCCCCCAACTCCCTCTTTATACACCCCTAGCTATCGACATCACGCTGTTCGTAAACATGTGAGTATGGCCCACCGTGGTATGGCCAACACGAGCATTTTGTCAGACGAGAAACGATTCTCAAAAACGAACGACGACCGAGCATATAGCGTCCTGTCGGGCGCCATGTTCAAATAAACCAGAAAAGAAAGGTTCGAAAAAAAAGGGGGGGGGGGGCGGCGGCGCCCCCCTTTTGATGGCGCCCTGGGCGACCGCCCAGGGTGCCCATCCTTAAGCAGAGGTCGGCATTTTAGGTCGCCCTCACTCACCCTCACCCTCACAGCCACACTCACCTAAGCCCCTCACTCACCCTCACAGCTATACTCACCTTCATGCAGCCCCTCACTCACCCTCACCCTCACAGTCACACTGACCTTCAGCCCTTCACTCACCCTCACTAAACCTCACGGCCCTCACGCCCCTCACTCACTCATGGCCCTCACGCCACTCACCGCCCTCACCACCCTCACGGCCCTCACGGCCCTCACGCACTCATAGCCCTCACGCCACTCACCGCCCTCACGCCACTCACCGCCCTCACGCCACTCACCGCCCTTGCGGCCCTCACACCCCTCACGCACTGATGGCCCTCACGCCGCTCAGGCCAGCTTCAGACGGGGCAATTTCGCCCAGAAACTTTACGTCGCAACACCAGCAACACGGGCCGCCCGCGATCACATGCAGCAACCAATTGCTGCAATTTGCCATCGTCATCATAAAATTTTATTTTTCCTGCACTATTTAGACGCAATTACGCGTTATAAACGTGTTTTTATGCATTTAAATCTCGTTAACAATACTAATGCACCTTTCTGAAACAGTTTATTTAAAAAAAAACGATCGATTTGAAACCAGAACCAAGTCTTTCGGTGTCATCATCGCCGGCACGAGGTATCACGTGAAAATTTTGCGTCCCTGATTGGATGCAGCCGCTTCAAACGCATTCGAATTGCCCCGAGTTGCTTGCTTATTTCGAGCCGGACCCGATCTCAGCAATTCGTGTCGATCTAGGGAAAGCTAGAGAACAACCCGCCATTACCACCAAAATTGCTGAGAAAGATGCTCGATCTGAAGGGGGCCTCACGCACTCACCGCCCTCACGCACTCAAGGCCCTCACACCACCTCACGTACTCACCGCCCTCACGGCCCTCACGCCTCTCATGCCACTCACTGCCCTCACGCACTCATGGCCCTCACACCCCTCACGCACTCACCGCCCTCACACCACTCACGCACTCATGGCCCTCACGCCACTCACCGCCCTCACGCACTCATACCGCTCACCGCCCTCACGGCCCTCACGGCCCTCACGGCCCTCACGGCCCTCACTCACCCTCACACTCATGAATTTTCCTGGTTCAGAAACTCACTCACCCTCACCTCACCTGTGAAGATGAGGGTGAGTGAGGGTGAGTGAGGGCCCTCATGAGTGAGGTTTGCCGAGGTATGTCCCTAAGGCCGGCCCTGGGTCCTGAACTGGAGGCCTCACATCAGCACTTGGACCTGTGCAGTGGTGGACACGTGTGTCTTCGTTATGACGTATTATTTTAAACAGCCAGTGCCCAATCAGAGCCTGTAAATATGCTTATTGTATTAGTGTTACATGGCAAAGTAAATGGTTCCTTTCGAGGTATGCTGTCCACATTTGAAATGAGACGAGCACTGCAGTATAAATAATTGCGCTAACCTGCGGTGGGAAACTCCCTTTGCCTACAGTGCCTGTACAATCTGCTGATCAAGTGGGTTAATAGTTTTGTAATTACTAGCCGCACACTGTCGCCGCGAAGCGGCGTGAACGCAGGCGGGGGGCTGGCTTAAGACGCTCCCCAGTGACACACGGGCCGTCCGAAAAGGGTGACCCAAATGGCGTGAGCATTTGGTTCACCCTTTTCCGTCGAGGTGCACGACATAGGGTACTCTTCTCGATGGAACCTCCTCGAGAAATTCGATTAATGTGCGGGGCAGACATGTGGGAGTTTCTCGTACGACCTCTTGAACGTACGACCGGTTGAACGAACATTCACGCTGGGATGCTGTTTGTCGTGCAACCGTCCCAAAACTCTGAGCACATATCAATTATGCTCGATGAAATGTGCCAAATGAGCCAGTGAAGGCGAATCCTATATCCCGAGACAGAGAAATACTGAAATACACGGACATGATCCCAGATATTTGTGTACGTTCGTCCTGTCCGGCCTCAGTCGTAGTGTTCAATGCTTCACACTTCACTGCACTTCAAGGCAAAAATAATGGGTATGACAGGCGTGGAAGTTCGGCAAAACCGAGGAGGCCATTTGCAACTTATCTGCACACAGAACTGACCGAGCACAAGTTTAATGAGAAGACACTCTTTACTGAACCGCATAATAAAAGACGACAAGGGTATCCTTACCTCGTTCCGGCGAACATTCAAGTCAACTCACGCCCGTGCGTAGCTTCCCGTGCTTTGCTAGATATTTGGTTAAATTCCTTGAGCACGACGCCAGCTGCCAGCTGTTTTCTGTTGTAGTACGTACACGGTAAAACTGGTAAAACCGTAAAACCACTGACAAAACAAGCGTTGGGTAAAACCCGCGACGGAAGCAAGAACAACAACCGCGAAACTTTTTATTTGTCTCGTGTTTTAGTAGGTGCCTACCAAGGTTGCCTGTACTTGTTTGTTTTCTGCCAGTTTAGGCGAAGTGAGCCACACGCCTGTTTCGGCCGGTTCAAAATTGAATAAATGGTGACCAACGGCACAAAGAAAACAAGTTTCAAGTACTTTTTGAGATTTTTGAAGTGACTTTTACTATTGAACGACTGCATGCACTTGAATGTTCAGTTCAAGAGTTTATAAAACGTGACAACCCCAGGCTTGTCACCTGCGAACAGGGTGGTAACGCTCGATGGCTCGAGCCCAGTGGGTCGTTAAGTAAGCTTGTGGGGTCGTTACAGCCGTCAAAACGCATGATAACGACGGGGGGTGCTCACTTTTTCTTAGAGTGTACTGTTGCTTTCTTCACCAAAGCGCCTCGGTACTACGTTCAGGCCTAAGTAATGCCCTTGAGTGACCGTATTTTCCGTTCTGGCGCTGCTCTTACGGGCATGTTGTCGTCACGACATTCCATCGAAGCTTCACAGACATCCACGAGGTGGTTTTTGGTTATCGTTTTATTCAGTTTAAAATTCGTTTTCTCGCGTTATCCAGCGGAATATTGGTATTGGTGAAGTCCTATTTTAACCCTCTTTATGTTCAAGCAAAGAGATGGGCTCTAAAATTTGGTTTCCGTACCCCTTTAAGCAAACTCTTCCACAAACGCGACTCAACCGCCGGTGTGAATGGGTCTGCACGGCTTCGAGCTCCATGTTGCCTAGGAAACCGTGTACCAACGTTACTATAAAACCACTCTCTTAGGATGCGATGCACCAAGGTCGGGACGCTCTACCTGAAAGAAATCACCGCTCAGGCAAGGTTGTATAAAAACAATATTAATTGTGCTGCAAAACCTTGAAGCTAAAGATATTAGAAAAGATCACGTCATTTGGTACTAAACTCTAATAGAATTTACAAGGAAAAAAGCTTTTTTTGTTTGTTCTTACGCATTACCATGCTTTCTGCAAGCTGAAGGTGACCACAGTAAAAAAATAAGAAAAAAAGGAGAAAAAAGTGAAAGCCGTTTACAAATCCCTGTAACGCCGAATTGGAGCGCAGCTCTTGAGGAGGAGGAGTGAAGGGTACTGAGGGGAGGGTAGACCCCTCCCCCTTCTCCTCCTCCTCCCCTCATTCTTTAATATGCTCCGGGGGGGGGGTGTCACGTGACTTCGGGGAGGGGGTCACGTGACCTCGGGGAGGCGTGACCTGGGGGTGACCTCAAGGCCACGTGACCCCAAAGGTGACCCCCACGTGACCTTGGGGTCACGTGACCTGGAGGGGTCACGTGACCTGGAGGGGTCACGTGACCTCGGGGGGTCACGTGACCTCAGAGGGGTCACGTGACCTGGGGGTCACGTGACCTGGGGTCACGTGGGGTCACGTGACCTTGAGATGACCTTGGAAGGGGTCACGTGACCTTGGGGGTCACGTGAACTCGGGGGTCACGTGACCTTGGGGAGGCGACCACGTGACTTGGGGGTCACGTGACCTTCAAAGGGTCACGTGGGGTCATCTTGGGGTCACGTGACCTTGAGATGACCTTGGAAGGGGTCACGTGACCTCGAGGGGTCACGTGACCTTCGGGGGGTCACGTGACCTTGAGATGACCTTGGGAGGGGTCACGTGACCTTGAGATGACCTTGGTTACGCCGACGGCGACGGCGACGCCGACGGCGACGCCGACGCCGACGGCGACGCCGCTCAAGCCGGGAACGGGCCCCTAAGAGCTGCGCTCTAAAAAGAAGATTAAGAATGGCGAAATTGTCGCATTTAGCTCGGTCTCAGTGGACGCCAGGGCCCGTTTGCTCGAAGCCGGTTAACTCTAACCGCGGTTAAAAGTTAACCGACCTTCCCTACTAGGTACCTACAAGTACCTAGCCAAGTTTGAAGAGGGCTGGATGAGCGATAGCTCCGTGTTTTATTATGGGGCGGTGGCTGGTGTCACCTACTGGCTGTAGCGAATATAAGTGGCTTCTGTGGAAAGGTTCCCGAAATGGGGGGACCCAAAAAATGCGCGCTGCCTGGTTTTGGCGACGCAGCGTGGCATACATTTGAGCTTAAGAAACCATTTTTATTGCTCGTGGTACAAATAATTGGCAAGGTAAAACTAAATTAACCCTTGTTTGGAAATTTTCTAAATATTTGGCTGTATGAAGTGAAGAAAAGCCTCGTTGAAATTTCCTTCCGACTTCGAAAGAGGACGACGAAGTTGAGTCCTAAAAACGATGAGAAAGAAGTGAGCAGTGAAAGGCAGCATGGTTGGCCACCGGCAGCATGGTTGGCCAGCATGTAAGAACTCATAAATTGAAAAACCTGTAACTTGGCTCCACTGAAAATTGACCTATTAAATTACCCGAACATCGAGAAGAACGCTGGAAGTGTAATTGTATGATCCGCGCGCGCTGGCCTTCCACTTATAAAAGATTTGAAGTAAATAATCATAATAAATCGTTGACGAACGCCCGTGCACGGCAACATTTGTTTTAGGCTTTTTGCTTCAGAACAGTTATTACTGCAGACGCCAGCAGGTGCAGCGCGTGTAACTACACTCGTAGCATGCACCTCGGTGCTTTTGAAATTTAGCAAGAGGTCTATGGGAACACTCCATGCTTCTGTGTGCTATCAATACCCGGCCGATTGAGTCAAGGCAATCCACTTTCCAAAAACGTTGCCATGCCGACAACTATCGCGTTCATTTAGGCTTAGGAATGGTCAGAGTCGAAAGTCTATCTAAAAAATGTGGCGAGGTCATTGCTCATGTTTTGCGTTTTAAGTGAGGTAATGCAGCGCGAAAACCTCCTGCACCATTCATTGCTGACTAACGCGCCCGCTACTGCAGCTACTGCGACGTATTAGTTCCAAAGCGAGCGGAGCTCACTCACCGGGGCACCGCCATGTTTCCCCGCCGTCCTTACTCTGCCGGTCACGTGACCCAAAATTCCCCGTCGTAGGGAAATCCGGTTAACCGCGGTTAGTTAACCAGCTTCGAGCAAACGGGCCCAGGGGCCCAGGTCTCAGCGGTGAGTTTCCCATCTGAGTGTTCTTGCAACGTTGCCGTGTAGTAAAATTCGGAAAATGGCTGAAGGTACAACGCTCGCTAGTCCATTCGCTAACAAAGCTGGTGCATCCCCGGTCGCGCCTGCAGAGACCTAATTGCCAAAGCCGGCGAGTCGCCGGGCTGTACATATTTGCGGTTTCAAATTTAACTAGTTGATGGCGCGCTATAACTACTTACACTTGCAGAGTTTGGATATATTACCACCACACGGGTTATGGATCTTTTCTGCTAATTCGTGCACGTTTACCATTGCGACATGGGGGAGAACGCCACAGCCAAAAATATCCCGATCTCTATCAACCCACGGCCGCAGATGACAACAGGAGATTGGCCGTTGTATTCAATTTTCGATCAATGATTTCACTGTCCAACAAACTTTTAGCATGTCGAATACGCTGTCGTCCATCTCCGACGCCATACTTGCCAGCGAGTTGCAATGTCGCAACCGGTTTGCAGTGCGCGCGGCACCCGGGTTTGAAAGCATTTGACAGAAAGGGCACTGCAGCATTGCCACAATGTACTATTCGAGGCTGAGCTGAAGTGATGATGATGATAGCGTTTATTTCACTTGCAAACGTGAGTTCCGTCTTCCATAGTATGACGCAGCTTCTCTCTTCGCTTGAGACTCTATAAGATACGCTGGATGGACAATTTGGTCATTGCAGCACAAATGGAAATTTTATAATGGTCACACGGACTCAAGCTTGGACGACGTTGATTCATATCAAACCAGATATGACATCCGTAAAAAATATATATTCAGGACGTGTTTTTGCGTAAATTTTTAGTCGCCAGTTGGAAGAGCCACCATGTTTTGAAGGTTGTTCCACAAGGAGCTATCTTTCGGAGAAAATAATTTTGACGCCTCACAGCAGAGACGTAGTCAGCTTCCGTCTTTAATAACTGGTTGATAATGATTAACACAGCTAGCCGGCTCCGGTTCTGGTGTGCCAGCAAAGGTGGAAAGCGGGACGAGAGGGAGCGAAATTAGCAAAGCTCGGGGGCACCCGCATGCAGACAAAGCCAAGCACCATCGGCCGCGCGTTATCAGCGTTATCAGCGTTGCCAGATATCAGAATTCTCAACACGCGATGTAAATGTTGACGCAAATACTACAAAATCAAAATCAAATGAAAGAGTAAGTAAATAAAGTGGGTTTGTGTGTCAGAAGAAACACTTTTTTTTAAATTTTCCATGGAAAATAAAAATGCTTTTGAACACCTTGAAATGTGCTGAATACGAAACAGCGTACCCCGCAGGATCACGTGATAGTTCGACCGACCCTCATTGGGCGAGAGCCGCTTCGACACCTCGGCGCGCGCGTCTTGTTCTGGGTCGGCTAGAAACCTTGGCTAGAAACCAACGCTCCTGCGAAAACGCGCGCCCGCACGCAGGAAATGACGTCAGTTTGACGCCGACGCGTCTGAATCCCGAGCAAAAACGCGCGTCCGGTCTGCGCTTCAGCCGATTTTGGCAACTTGCCGAGTTCCAAAGTTTGTCGGATCGGAAACATTTAGACAAATCTGCGTCGTAATATTTGACGTGTGGTCTTCCTAGGTGTTACTGAAGAGAACTGCATTGTTTTTCAAAACCTCAAATGAAGCGCAGTTGCCCTTTCGGAAATGCCCCTCGCGCCCTTCCTCTTCTCACACTATTCCAAGAGTCACGTGACGTCAGGGGCTTGTTTTGTGTCGGCTTTTCTTGTACGGGTAATCCTCAAAAAGCGCAGAATGAGCGGCTAGCTGCGAGCGCGACAACGACCTTGAGACTTCCAGGTGTCTTCCCCTCATTGTCGCGGGCACGCTCAATCCGCGAGACTGAGGACGCCGGCGCGGCCCATCGCAGGCCCGAGGCCGCTCGGTCGGTGGAGATCGAGGGGCCGCGGTGTGCTGGGGTCGTTGCAGCAGCCGCCCTCTGGCATCGCACGGCTGCTGGAACCATTCCCGTGTCTGCACAAGGATTGGCTTGCGCAATAAAGGGTTCAGGTCGTCGATAATACATTTCTTTCCGAGACCTATAAATCAAGTGACTTTCCCTAATCTCGTCATTACTGAAGCAATGGTGAGGGTGCAGGCTAGCTGGTGTAAATTGAACATAGTTGTAAACCTGAGACTGGGGATACGGACAAGAGACAAAGCACAGAACGACACGGACGAGTCGTTCTGTGTTTTGTGCCTTGTCCGTATCCCCAGTCTCGGGTTTACAACTATGCTCGTCATTACTGTTCGAAACATAGATCTCCCTCATAGGTTCTTCATCCCATATTGAATTATTTTGCGAATTTATTCGTCCTTACCTCTGCTCGATGTTTGTTTTATAACTTGATAAAGACCCTTATATATTGGCGCGGGCTTCTGGGATCAACGCTTTACCGAATTTATCAAATATTGGACAAGACTGACTTTTGGCTTCTAATAATGACTTTTGGCTTCTAATAAAGACAGTGCAGTCGTGAAATAAGTCTTTGCTTCACCTGCATCCACAACGCCCCACCGTTTGCACGATCATAATTTCTCAGTGACATAGGTGTATACCACATTTTACTGATAGTTACTATAGATGTGGCCCCACAGGCTTTCCCGTTATGAGCGAGTCGACTTTTGAATGACCGGTGGCTCTCCTGAGTGAGAATAGATATTATCATCTTCCCACAACAACCACACCTTTCTCTCTCCCCCGTCCCCCCTTTCCCGAATTGGGGAGATATCAGGCCACTACAGGAAACAGCCTGCACACAGGGTTTTAGGCTACTCATTCTGAACACATTCGAACTTGGAAGTAAAAACATCGCATGAACGTCGCCCATTTATTTGCAACCTAAATAATGTGGCTCTACTGTTAGGACACAATCAATTTCATCATCAATCATTATTTGTTATGATTTCATAGTGAAAGTATGTTCGTCGTGATGCCACAGAAGTGGTCGATTCAAATTTCAAAGGGAGAAACAGGTCCTCGTATTTATTTTGCGGAAATACTTGCTCCTGTGACGCTCCAGTGCGTAAGGTCAAAGCACCCGAGCTAGTGCGTAATACTTTACAAACTGTCATTGACGATGAAACATTTGTGGGAAGTGCGTATAATTGTTTACACCATATATTGTAGCACCCTAAACAAAGAAAACAACCCATATATTAGCTTGCAAAAATTGTTGCCTCCCCCCTTCAAGTCAAGATGGTGGGGGAATTCAGGCGCACTAACATGCTGCTTCTAAGAGAGAGTGCCTGATTTATTGTGCATGTCAATTTACATGTAAATAGTTTAATCACTGTACACAAACATTTTCGGCCTGGAGGATCACATGGAAGCATGGCGGAAAGCAGCTTGCTGGAAATAGAAGTCTCTATTGAATTGCACTGGTGTGAAAAATTATCATGTATTTTCGTCTTATTTTCGTGCGAAAATAAAAACAGCATTTAGAAATCGAACCTTGTGAGATTTGAGGAGCGCCGAAAGGACATAAAAAACCGGGACAACCTCAACAATACAAGGCACCACTGAGCTTGTCCTGGTTCTTGTTTTTCCGGAGCCTTTCAAAAGTGGATGAAAAATTATGAACCGGCTGACCCGACTTACGAGGGGGCGCACCTCAGAGCCCCATGAGGATACATGAGGTTTTTCATCAAATTAAACAAATTCTCACATAATAACGGCTGCGCGGATCTTCTTGAAAATTTCGGCTTTAAAGACATTGAGTCATTATCGAGACACTAAGCCACACAAATGTTTCATCATAAATTTAATTATATTCTTTAAAAAATCATGAAAATGGTCAAAATCGGCTAATTCGGCACTCCTGCGTTCGGAGCGAATTTACAAAATTATCTAAATTCAAACATAAGGAGTATTGCGCTTAATGTCTTCTAAATTTATTACGGAATCGAATATTATTCAAATTATTTATGTAAGTCGATTTGTTCCTTAACTACAGCAAATATAAAGGACCAAGGTGTCGGTGCTTGTTTGCGTCGATTTTAAGGTACCTCTCTCTCCCGTGCGGTGGCGCTCGCTGTCCACGAAATGCGAAATCGTCCGTTCGGAGATCGGCCGGATCGGCACTGTGCGAGGTGTTCTTCCGCGGCCGTATTCCGCGCCCGTATCCTGTTTCATTCTGCACGCCGAGGCGTCAGTGTGCGTGTCTTGCTTTCCTGGTTCTCGCTGGGTAGGTCTCCGTGTTTTCGCAAGTGGCAAATTCACCTTGGAGCTATGGGTCGAAGACAACCGTCCTGTGGCAAGCGGACCGCGAGGTGTTCCACAACCTCGCGGTCCGCCAACTCGTTGTGCTTGTTTCTACTTTTTTTTTCTTTTAAAAACGGGCTTTTTTTTGACGCAAAGTTTTATTTTATCGTTATCCTTCACACAAACGTCCTTCGGCCTTGGGGTCGTGGAAATCGGGGATGAAGCGTGCACAGAGTAGATCGTTGTTTTCCTCCTTTTTATTTTTCACGGACGTCCTGTGACCTCCGTACGGTTCGTGGTCACCGCAATCTAACGCGGGGAAAAACGGGTCGCCTGCTCTGTAGTCAGGGTATTCCTAGGGGAGGGTGATAACTCGCTGTTCTTCTGGAAATTCGCATATTACCTAAAAAGGTGACATGGGTAATGATTACGGTATGTTTTTTCCGGTGTTTATTTTTGAGCGAAAATCGGTGCATGTTTTTCGGTGCTTATTTTTTAATCACCAGTGGATTATGGGTTGAACGTCTTGTGATGACGCTAAAAAGCGTTGATAACCAAAGAAAAATGCGAGTGGACAAGAACATTTCAAATTTCCAATTTTATTCACATATTCATTACGCTCTTCTCGTGGGAGCAACTATCCTGACGAAAAATGCCTAAGTCATTGAGCTGTGAACGCATACTCAGTGTACAATCTTTCGGCCTAGAGAGCTATTGCGCACGCTCGAACGCGCTTCACAGCCCAGTAGACGAAGTTGGTTGCACCCAGAAGGCGAGTTTTTGAATGGTCTGTAGTAGGCAAAAGAAACAAATAACAATCAACGCATATCAGCTCTTCAAGCGAAGATGCGCGTTTCTAAGGTCAAGGGTTCCGGACGGCACTAATGTTGTTGGCGTTGTCGTAAGATGACGTCACTTCATACGAACTGACGTCATCTTACGTGATCACGTGACACAAACACGTCATCTTACATGATCTCGTTACACGAAATGACGTCATCTTACGTGATCACGCTGCACGAAATGACGCCATCTTACGTGACCACGTAACACGTCATCTTGTAAGTCAACCTCTCCCCACAGCAGCGCGCTCCGCGCTTTCCAGGCCCGTGCAGTGCTGTAGTCGAAAGCAAGCTCCCTATGGCAAGCGAAAGCTTCTGAAGTCTCACATTGAGAATACTTTACGTGACCTCGGGGGTTCACGTGACCCCCGGGGTCACGTGAACCCCCGAGGTCACGTGACCCCCGCCGATGTCGCGTGACCCCCGATTACGTCATCGTCACTGATGACGTCACCGACATCCACATCGTCATCGTCATCATCACCGATGACGTCATCATCAATGATGACGTCACCGGCATCCACATCGTCATCGTCATCATCACTGATGACGTCACCGGCATACACATCGTCATCGTCATCATCACTGATGACGTCATCAGTGACGTCACTGATGTCGTCACCGGCCTCCACATCGTCATCGTCATCATCACTGATGACGTCACCGGCATCCGCATCGTCATCGTCATCATCACTGATGACGTCACGGGCATCCGCATCGTCATTGTCATCATCACTGATGACGTTACCGACATCCGCATCGTCATCATCACTGATGACGTCATCAGCGACGTCACTGATGACGTCACCGACATTCGCATCGTCATCGTCATCATCACTGGTGAAGTCATCAGTGACGTCACTAATGACGTCATCGGTACCCGCATCGTAATCGTCACTGATGACGTCAGTGATGACATCATCGGCATTGGGGGTCACGCGACCCCCAAGGTCACGTGACCCCCCCTGGTTAGTTTAACCCCCCCAGTGCGTTCCCCCCTCCTCCTCAAGAGCTGCGCTCTAATTCGGCGTTACAGGGAGTTGTAAGCGGCTTTCACTTTTTTGTTGAGATCGAGCCATCGTGTTTTATTAACTATAGTTGAAGTTATCGTTCAATAAAGCCCTAAAAATATGAATATAGTGGCTGCAGACATCAAGATCTAATCAAAAATGCGGTTTGACGTCGTTTAATTAACGTGTATATACAAGTGTAGAAAAAAATGAGTTATTTGTGCATAGATGTTTAAAAAAGTGTTTATTATTCGACATAGGACTTTGGGAGAAGGATGTGTTCAGATTTTTCTTCATGAGTGCAAATATACCTGACGCAATAAATAGTGACGATTTCATCGTCCCAATGGTGAGCAGGTGATTTCTTGCTCGAAACAATGATGCCATTTCATAAACCAAGTTCTGTGACATATGCTTTTCCAATGTCTGGTCACTATTTTGTAAACCTTTCAGTCCAAACGAGTATACTTCTGTTTGTTTTTGTTAGCTCAGGAGGGGGGTCACAGAGCCTATCTTTTTGTCTTCTTCTAGGACAGACGTACAGAGTTATACCGCAACACGCATCTGTGGAGCACACAGAGCTATCGCTCTCCTGTTGGCGGTACAGTAGCAGACGACACAACGCAGCTCCGTAGTCTATCGAGGGCACGGCTAGCCGCGGCCCGTAGCGCGACCGTTTAGACTAGGGAAATGGTTTTGAAGAACCGAGAAATGGTATCTTGTGTACAATAATCACATGTCGTTAGTATACTAGTATTCTACTTGCCAAGCCAAATAAATATTTGCAGCTTGTGAGAATATGTTTGCGTGACGATTTACCGTTCACACTCCTGACGGATGTTAGCGAATCCTTCATGTTCGTGGCTCACAGTTATCGGTACCCCCTCGGAGTGACTTCACCATACATATTTTTTTTCTTGCTTGCAGGACATCATAAAAATCACAAACACGCGAGAAAAAAAAAATCTTATGAGTACGCGTGATTTTGACCTTCGCAGCTCTAAAGAAGCCCGGTAAATGTCGTCCAGCTTGGGAAGAAACTAATCCTTTTTGTTGGAGTTTGACTATCGTATGCTGGCAGCTCGTTTCCGGTCTGTTTTGTCTATACTCCGTTTCACCGTAATTCGGCAACCCTCAGTCAGAGCTGCTGTGAGGGAATCACAGTCGCTGAGCAAAGCACGTGACAGCTACTTTTAGGAGCAGTACTATGGCACCTGCAGCGCGTCTGCGACTGGTGTGTTTAGCGTCTTATGCTGGCCATACATCAAAAGTGGTCCCGAAGTGCAACAAATGACGTCACAGAAGATGGAGTGTCACGCTGTTGCATCTCGCGATCCTGGCAATTCATCGTAGAAATGCTGGCGAAAACCACGAGGGAACACGAGTGTCGCTGTCGTCATGGCGTCCCAACGAAAAGCAATTATACAATTTCGACGTTTTTGTAATTCGGTAATTTAAATTACTGTATACAATTTTTAAGAAAATAAAGACATCATAACCAAATAGGAACTTCCGTGCTAAAACATGCAGTGCGAAGTAAAGACAACTACTATCTTTTTTTTTTTCTTGATGTTCACAAAAAAAAAAGGCTATGCAGCATCGATCCTACCGTTTTTTTTTTTTTTTTTTCGCACATTATGTGATGTCCTCTAACACGAAAGTACCGACGTAAAAGCGCTGTAGAGACGATATAAAAACAAAAATTTAAGTGAATCGAGCTTTGTAGTGGAACGGAAAAAAATAAATAATTAACGACTTTTTACGGTAAACACTTCACCTCTAAGTAGAACTTCAAAAAAGTGACGGTTACGCGCTTTCATGCCCATTTCAACAAAGTTGGGAGAACGATGTATTGCATCTTGTGAATAGACATGTGGAGCAGCATGTTTATGTTAGAGGCATTGTGTGTAATCGCTGCGCAGTACCTGCCAAAAGAAGATATTATTTGGGCACAGTCTCAACCGTTTCCGTCTGTGTGTGCTACGAATACAGCAACTCTTTTCGTAGAAGAAGTGATGAGGAAATGGCGTGCCCTTGATGATACGATTGTGATTATGAAATAAAATGTTTAATCAACCAATAATTGCGACCTGTCCGGTTTAGAAAGCTTAACGGCGACATTTTAACAGAAAAAAAGTAAGTGACATTGAAGAATAAAGGCCGGTTTACACATGCAGCGAAGCGCTAAGTTAGCGCTACGTGAGCGCTCTAAGGAGCGCTCATGTGGCGCTTCCTAGCGCGTGATGTAGCGCTCGGTTAGCGCTACAGTAGCGCTCTGTTAGGGGGGATCGGTGGCCGAGTGGGCTGAAGCGCACACCCAGCTCGACGCGCGTGGAGCGAAAGCTCGCGCTGCAGAACCCAGGGATCCTGGGTTCGAGCCCCACCCCTGCCTGTTTCGATCTGGATGAGCATAGTACCGGCGTGCGGTAGTGTATCACCACTGCGTGGTGCACGTTAAAGACCCCAGGCTAGCGGTTGTACTGCACTGGCTAAATTGCTCATCTACAGCGTGTGACTCGTCGCAACTTTAATGGCTGACCAACAACAGGCTGTATAAATATCCCCACAACCCCAATTATTATTAGCGCTCTGTTAGCGCTTCAGAAGCGCTTTGTTAGCGCTCTGTTAGCGCTCTCACTGCTTGCTGCTGCAGAACAGCGCGTGCACGGCGATTCCTTTGTTGTTGTTTTTCTTTTGGCATTGAAAGAAGAGGAAGTAAAACAGCCGCTCTCAAATCAAAGGTTCGGGCAGGTGATCCAGAGTCATGGACTCTGAGCGACTAATTGACTGGATACGACCTCATCGCTTTCTATTCGATATGCGTGACCCTGGTTCCAAAGACACGCAGTTAAAAATAATCGCCTTCGAAAGAGCTCTGTGTCTCGGTCCTTTAGCCTATAGGAACAAGGTTCGCTGGGTACCTGTTGGTATCTCGCGAGATACCGACGGGTACCCAGCGAACCTTCTGGATGCACTAAATCTTTCTCCACCGCGGTGGAGAAAGATTTCGCGCATCCAGAAGGCTCTTCTAGGCGTTAAGCCGTCCACACACATATGCACTAATCGCGTATCTAAGCGCACTTGTCGAACTTCTATTTCAGCATCCCACATGTCCGCCACGGTGCTGCTGATGCACACCCAACCACAGGAACCGGAACCGCAGTGCTCGCGCTAATCCGCAGCACCGCGGTACAAGAAGCGCTACTAAAGCGCTAACACGGCGCTACTGAAGCGCTAACAAGGCGCTACTGGAGCGCTAACAAGGCGCTACTGGAGCGCTAATCGCGCGCTATGTTACAACGGAGTCACGCGCCAGGAAGCGCCACATGAGCGCTCCTTGGAGCGCTCATGTAGCGCTAACTTAGCGCTCCGCTGTATGTGTGAACAGGCCTTTACTCTTAATGTGATTTTTCAAATTAGAGTTCGACGTCCTGGATGTGCTCAGCAGCTTGAGTTTCGGCATACAGAGCAGATATTTAAACAGCGAATTGCATGACTTCGTTTCGCTCCGTTTAAACATAGCACTTAAGGGTGAACTCCGTGGGACGAATATGCAGAGAAAAATAGACGAATTTCGCCCGGCGGCTTTTGCTCTGCGCGTAGCATCAGCACAGTGGCTGCTACGTCACGCGCAAAGCGAGCGTGCCGTCCGGCGGCGTTCGTCAGTTATTTGTAGCATAATTCGCTCCATGGACTTCAGCCGTTAGCCCGGGCCATAGCAACAAAGTTTCGGTGGTCGTTGCCATCTTGCACGAAAACTGAGTGCGAGATCGCAGTAAAAATTGTTTTTATAAGAAACATTCCAAAATGACCTTGTTGGTTATAGGCAGAAGTTGCATGACAAAGGCAACTGTACAGTACAGGGACTGCTCACAAACAGCATACCTTATAGCCACACCGATTTTTAGCCACAGCCCGGTTTAGGCTACACAAGCAACAAAAATAGGACACCGATCGCTTAAGGTAACCAATAATTATAACCAAAGAAGATTATTGGTCATTATAAACGAAATATAGCGCCGGCCATACTTTGGTTATTATTACACGCATACTCGTAGTATCTTTAGGTGCATATAGGATTAAAAAAGGTGACCAGGCGTTTATAAACTCTTTACCGTAAGTTCGTCTTTCATGTCCAAAAACCTTTTTTTTTTCTTTTTCTTTTTTCACGCCAGTAGCGGTAAAGTAGGTGTGAAGCAGACGAAAGCCATCACCATTACTGCTATGAATGCGTCTCTTTAGAAGAATGGTATAGTAGCCTTCACACGCAACCAGGAACTGCGAGAAGGATAACGCGGGCGCGACGTCCAGCATAATTCGGTCTTTGAATGCCAGGGAGCTGGGGCTAACTGCGATACAAAGAGGATGCCGTCCGTGGTGGTTACGCAGTCTTTTATCTAATTTTTGAGGCGCTATGGGAGAAAGAATGACCAGAGGATTTAGTGGGAGGCGACCTTCTGAACGGGATTCGTTACCCAACAACAGACCGTACCTTTGTACCACGGCGGCAGGCATTCTAAAAGATGGTGACGTCTTTCTGGTGACGGACACCTTTCAATCCTACGAAACCTTGCCACTTGTTTTTGTTCAAAGCGTGGAAACGTCAGTGCTTCCAAATTTAGAGTTTATCCTTTCTGTTGTTGACAGAAAGAGAATTTATTTATTTTGAGGAGAAGGACTTGACCAGCTGGAGTAGCTAGGGACGATTAGGCAGAGTCCTTCGAGCGGCAGCGGACTGTTGCCTTCTGAGCGGATGTCTCTTCCCAGTGAGACGGCTGCTCCTTCAGGGTACGGCGGCGGGGGCCTTAGTAGCTTCGATACAAAGACTGCACCACGGACGCTAAAAAATTCGACAAAGCGATAATCACGCGTCTTTTGGTCCCGGTTGTGGGAACGTTGAAAATGTCTTCTGAGGGAGTTTGAAATGACGTCGTTTATACATAGCTTTGTAGAGGTTTCTTTGCTACTTTTTGTAGTGCGCAGAATAAACGTTAGTTCACTTTTGAACCATTATGCTGCCATATTTAATCAGAAGTAACGAGTAATGGGTAAAGTAATTTGATAGCAGATACCGTAAAATAATAACGACATTACTTGTCTAGTTACTCATTTGGTATTTAATGAGTACGACAGTACTCGTTAAATACCAAGTACTAAAAAAAAAAAAAAACTAACGCGTCACCAGTAACGTTGTTACTTGTAACGCGTTAGTTTCAACACTGTGACCAAGAAAGAAAGAAAAGAAATTTACATTGAATGCGAGTTTGCTCGAGTAACTTCTATTTGTTCAGAAGATATTCCCCTGTAAACGACAATCCCCACCGCCTGGGAAGAACGTAAGTGGGCGAACGAGACGCCTCTGGGTTTTGCGTCACGCCTGCGTTTCAAGGTTCAGACTTACCGGTTCCCGACACCAGCATGATTGTCGGCTCCGCCCAGGTATTTATTTGTTTATTGATACGAAGAAGAAGGGGAAGAGCGCGACGGCTCGCGGCCGTGGGGCGTTCTGGCTCGCGCTCTGGCCGGCGGTCAGGTAATAAACCCACCACTGAAAACCACCCCGTGTACGGAGTCCAAAATACGATATTCATCGAATGGGAGTGAACGTAGACGTATAATTATCCGATACAAAGTTTCGCTTGATTCCTAAACGAATAATGCCGGCGCATCATATCAAATTGTTAGAACTGTAAAGAAGATCGCGTGTTTCTTGTAAAAGATTTCGGCCCCTCCCATCCGGTCCGCTTTTCTATAGGCCTCAAATAACGCGGGCGAATCTTTCCTTTTGTCGCATTTCCAATTCGATGCTTCCGCAAATTATGAATGTTATAGATTGGTTCAGTGGCTTAGAGCTCACTTTCTGAAAGGAACCGAAAATAAAAACGGACCAGTACAAGCTGAACTCTGCAAGACACTGGAAGAGAGCCTGTCGTAATGAAAATGAACTGCTGTAATGTGGTAAGTCGAGTCAGTCAGTTCATAATTTTTCATCCACTTTTGAAAGGCCCCAGAAAAACAAGAACCAGGACAAGCTCAGTGGCGCAAGGCGATTCGTATTGTTCAGGTTGCCCCGGTTTTTTATGTCCTTTCGGTGCTCCTCTAAACACACAGTGTTCGGTTTCTAAACGCTGTTCTTATTTTGGCATGAAAATAAGACAAAAACACGTAGTACTTTGCCACACCAGTGCAATACAATATAGACTTCTATTTCCAGCAATATGCTTTCCGCCATGCTTCCATCATGACAGGGGATCGTCGGCGGCTTTGTGACTGATTAGGGAGACCCGAGGGGACCTCGTGATGTCGCGGTGTATGTGTGTTGACAGGAGACCGCTCGGCTACTTTGAGCTGACGCCGTCTGAGCTTATCGTTAGCTGAAATGTACGGGGGTTTGGGAAAAAGAAGAGTGAAGGGGGTAGGGCTTTTGGGAAAATGAAGAAAAGGAGGGAGACCAAAGGTAGCGAGTGACATATGAGTTTGTCCTGTGAAATGGAGTTTTTAGCTGAGGAAGTGGCCGAGTGGGTTAACTAGGCTGCCTACATATTTCCGCCGTACCGCTGTTTAGGGTGGCGACAACGTTTGTGATACCTGCTGCCGACAAAACCAGTGTTGCCTACCTCGTAATTATGGCAAACTGCGCTGTTTTCGTCGACCGTTGTGTTACACTCGCCGGTCCTGCAATCCTCGTTAGGGCTAGGGAGCGCCAACCGCTCTCGTCCCAACGGCAAGGCTCCGGCGATGCCGGTCTGATGCGTTTCATTTTGTCGCAGGAACTCTCGTTTCGTTAAAAGCAAGCACACTTCCTGCTTGCAACTTCAAAATATGAAACCCCCGAATAAAGAGAGCGACAGCCACAACGACCGCCATCCTGCTGAGCCTCCGACTCCTCTCGTGAACGGAAACGGAAGTAGTCTCACAGTGTTGTCGGTGTTTTGAGACGATACAGAAGCTCAACGTTGCTTACACTTAGCGAAATAAGAAGTGGAAAAAATTGGCGGTGGGAGAGTATCTGGGAAAAGGTAACAAAAAGTTGCCGCCCTAAAGCGGAGCGAAAACATGTAGGCACCCTAACCTGTCTCAGCTCAAGGCTTTATAAACCAAAGCGAGCCATTTTGTTTTTTTTTTCGTTTGACACTTCGCTTGTTTTGTTCAGTGTTTTGTCTTTTGTCCGTATCCTCCCCAGTCTCAAGTTTACAACTATGCTCAATTTATTTCTCACGTACGTAGATCACGCAATCAGGGAGCGACTGAATGATTCCGCGCCGACTGCTGGCCGTACCATTATGTAGATGACTACCTAATCATGCATGAAGAGCAGACATACCCAGAGACTATCCTGGAGGCCTTCTCGTCAGGTCCCGCAGGCCTCGTCTTTAAAAAGGAGGACCCCTCCGACGGAACTCTCCAGTTCTTAGACGTTCGTTTGGCGATCCATACCGGGGGATACTGCTGGGAGTTTGGGCAAAGGACGGAAGAAGCCAGTTCTGCATTTCGCTAGCGCTCACTCCAAGTCCGTTAATTAAACCAGGGCTTGTCAAGTCCCTTATGACGTGAGTGTGTTCTAAATCCTGCCCCCGTTATGCGGAGAATAGTGTCCGGCTGCAGACGCGGAGTTTGAGGAAGGCCCGCTTTCGCGACGACCTGCTGGACAATTTTCGCCCCTCCCACTCCGACACCGGCACCGAGACGAGGGAAGGGAAAGCTGGCCGTCATACCTTATACACACGACACAGCGTATCGGCTAAAAGCGCTCGCGTCCAGATTCGAAGTAGGGGTGGCGTTCAGCTGCAAATCTAAACTCAGTTAACAAAATGGTTAATTGCACTCCCCTTAATAAGACCTGCTCTAAGATGCGCGGGCATCAGTTCGTCCCACGTAAACAAGAGACGGTCTACTCCATCCCGTTCACCTACGGTGGAGAATGCATAGGCCAGACAGGCAGGTGTATCAACGAGCCTGCAGGAGAGGGAGGACTCGGCGCGGCGCACCCGATCGTAGTGCATCGAGACTTGGAAGTAATCCGTTACAAGCAACGGGATTACTTGTAATTAATTACTTTTCTTGTAATTTAGTAATTAATCGGTTACTCTTTTGAAAATGTACTCTGTAATGTAACCTCATTAATTTTACAGTAACGAATTACTGAAACTACTCGTTACAATTCTTCCGTCGCATCAAAGAGAGAAAAAGAGTGGAAGAAGGGATATGCAATGGCCTTCACGCTTTTAGCATGCCAACACAAGACTCGGGTGGTGTGCTGGCGTGGGAATGGAAAGGAATTCACGGAAAGCACAGAAGCCCAGCCAGAGCCCGTTTCGGGACTCGTTCGTATGGTCAGCCAAGCTGGGCGGATTCGACTGTCTACATGAAGGCAACAGGCCTTGACTTCTTGGAAAACGAAGGTACTGCTTCGAGCGCACAAAAGGGCAGAAAACGAATGGCCCATAAAACCTTCGCGTGGGGTTCGTGAGGACTAGGACCGCGAACACTGTGACCTTGGTACATGCGTCCGCTCCCCTCTTCCCTCTCGCCCCCTCCTTTCTTTCCCACCCCTCTGAGTTTTGTCCCCCAAAAAACAATCAGAATTTCTTTCTTCGTTTTTTTTAATTTTTTTTTGTTACACGAAACTGCCTTTTGCTTGCTAATGTTTTTGCCTACACACGCCCCCCGCCCCTCCCCCCGGCAAATAGGAAAAGAAAGCTCTAATGAGGGCTAGCTTCTGCTCATCCTTGAGAGCGCTGTGAAAGCTAAATACTGGCTGGACCAACCAGCTATGTGGCTTCTTTCATTTGAATTCGCATTAGTGGATGCATAGGGCGAAAACATAAGGGATGCGATGGCAGGAGTTCATTGTAACAAAAAGAAATAAAAAAATAGCGTCAACCCTGCTGTCAGTTTAAACAGAAGCTTTCGACAGCAGGCAATAAGCTGGTCGGGGAGCAACACAAAACGGCTTGGGACAGCCAAGCTGGGGTCCTCGTCAGCGGATTGCGTCTGCGGGAACTTAAACCGAAATTTTAGGGAAAGGGAACACAGCCCGAGTTTTCTGAGAATGAACAGTGGCTGACTTACACTGTAAACGCGTGAAAGACACGGAAGCGTGCTGTTCACTGAAAATTGTTCTTTTTTAAATCAGTTATAAACGGCAAAATCATTTCAGTTGAGGGATTGGGCATTGATATTTCGTGTGACGTCTTGATTTGACAAGTTTGGTGACCAAGAAAGAAGATCAAGTGGGTCATTTGATCGAATAACAGCCTTGATCCAAATGGAGTTTTTGAAACGCACCCAGAAGCAAGTGCCGCATCTTGCTCTCACAGCCAGTCCGATTTAGTGGGTAAACCAGCCCCTATTTAGGGCAACATGCAGCAAACATAGAAAAATTATATCTTTAGAGGAATAGGGTTTTGAAGCTCGCCGATTCCAAACTCGGATTAATTCGAATAGTGTGCGCGCCCCCACCGCCCAAGTGCATTCGTCGCATGTTCATGGAATTTAGTTCTGTAATGCTTGTATACAGCGCAAGGCTCGTTTATCTTAAGCACATGTTTAAGTCCTTTATAAGTTTATACACCGACACGCGGGCTTGACGTCACGGAGCTGCGGCGGCGCTGCGATCGCGCCGGAGCCGGGGGGTGTGGGCAAAAGCGCGCACGTTTCGCATAGGCGTCATAGCATTTCAGCATGCCGCGAAGCTGTGTTGCCGTTAGTTACACCGAAAGGTACAAGAAAAGCAGCGGAGTGGGTTTCCTCAAGTTCCCGGCAGACTCTGAAAGGCATAGAAGATGGATAATATCCGTGGATCGAAAAGAATGGTCGCCTCGCGCGAACGACCGTTTGTGCGGCAAACACTTCCTTGAAGGCAAGTGCGGCTTCCATTTCAATCTCCGTCCCGAGGCTTGCTGATGTGCAGGGAAACAGTTGTCTGATCGATACCACCCGGATTTTGTTCCCATGGTGTTTGCGTACAAAGCATCGGCCAAGCGCTCGTCGGAGGCTCGCTACACCCGTACTACCCGTTGAAGGGGATCGGCGACAGAACGGCAGTGTTGAAGGCGTTACCAAAAAAAAGCAAAGAAATACGTTACTCGTTAATTGGAAATAAAAGGTACGCGTTACTGAGCTACGTTAGCTAAACATAAAAGGAACGCGTTGCAGCTACCGATAAAAAGTAACGCACGTTATTTCTGCGTTACTTTTTTAAATTTTTATTTAACAAATTTTACAATGTTGACGAGACAGGTCATATATCAAGAAACATTATGTTCATGCAGAAACTGAGCATAATTACTTTATTTCTTTTTACGGTTTCACCTAAATACTCACGAGAAAAAACGCAAAGAAAAACATAGCTTGACGCCTAAAACACGGAAAAAATTGAAGTGTAATTTCTTTAAGACTTGGGAAGTAGTAACGAGTAACGTAACTACGTTACTTGAAATAGTAACATAAGTACGTTGCCCGTTATTGTGTCGAAAAAGTAACGAGTAGGTTACTACGTTACTGAAAAAAGTAACGCGTTACCAACAACGCCGTTACTTGCAACCTGTTACCGCCAAGGCTGCAGAACGGACAAAGCGTTACTGCTTGTCATGCCTTGTGGTCATGAGGGTAGGAAAAATATCATACCTTGACTTGAAGACGCTGTGTGTATTTAATCAATTAATGAATACACACACTTCCGCAGACCCAAAGTCTGCTGTTCCCGCCGGCAGTGCGGAAACCGACTCGATGTAATCGTAGGCCTCAAGAGACTTGTACGCCTGCACCGTATCGGCCGTGAACTGGCTTGGCTAAAAAACTAAATAAACGACGACGTGAGCCGTCGACTTCGGTGGCAGTAACTTTACGTCGGAAGTCCAGCAGGCCTTGTTTACGGTGTACGGATCCTCGTAGGCAACGCCGTCCACGCACAGTTTGTTTCGATACCGCTGCCGTTCAGGCTCGGGCAGCGAGCTCAAATAGTCGGGCATAGCATACGACATACGTTGTGAGGAAATACGACGCACCAATAAAGACACAAGCGTCCCTACAACGTCAAAAACGAGCGCACGCCATAGAACGCAATGGCGAAAACACGGAGAGCCGGGCTGCTTTTGCCCACATAGCTATCGCGCATGCGCGGCCTTCCGGCCGTGTTGGTAAACAGAGTCGCTCCGCGTGTCGGTCTATAGATTCGTTCTCCTGAAAATATTAGCCTAAAATGATACGTACATAGTACTGAATGTGTTGCATTTTTGTTTTAATTTTGATGGTGCCCGAAATTTTCCCCTTCACAGACGCAGTACATAATGTGGTTTCGTGTTTCCTTGGAGTAACGCAAAAGTGACGAAGTAATTAATCCCATAATTTTTACAGGGATCAATTTTTAACGGCAATCCATTACTTTTTAGGCCAAGTAATCGTAACTGTAATTAATTAATTTTTTGAAGCAACGGGCGCAAGTCTGGGTGCATCGGCGTGCGTGCGGTGGGTGTTCGCCCAAATTCCAGCACACGCGCGCCTTTTTTTTTTTTTTTTTTCACAGCCAAAGGTTTGAAAGAGAAGTTATAGAGTCGTCTCGTGCGCCATAAAGGGCTTAGATGTAAACGCTCCCTCTTCCTCGCTGACGCTCTCCGAACGAGAGATCGCGTTCTAACTAGTGATGCAAAACTATCGATAAATTGACAATCGATACTATCGATAGTTTTTCCAAAACTATCGATAGTGTCTCAGAACTATCGATAGTCGACTATCGATAGTACTATCGATAGTTTTTCGATAGTCGACTATCAATAGTCGTCTATCGATAGTTTTTCGATAGTCGATTATCGATAGTTTTTACTATACTGGCGGCTAACGATACTATTGATAGTGCTATCGATAGTCTTGCACCACTATAGTCCGTTACAACTCAAGAAGGTAGGGCGAAGGTAAGACGGGCCGGGGAGGAGGAAGCAGACGGAACGCTAAAGAGAGAAGGAGGTTTCCCCATCTCTTCTCCAGCGTTCCGTCTGCTTCGTCCTCCCCGGCCCGCCTTACCCTCGCCCTACCGCTCGCCTCCCCCTTCTCCTCTCCTCGCCCAAACTCCCGTCTTCGTCATCACTGAAAGCTGAACGAAAGTTGGGATGGTAAGTGGCTGGCCTAATTGGTGTCCCATTTGAAAAAAAAAAAAGATAAATAAATAAAGCGATAAAAAGAGAAGAGGGAGCGAAGCAAACTACTAGTGTCGCAAAACTATCGATAGTAAATCGTCGACAGTACCATCAATAGGTTTACGATAGTCGACTATCGATAGTTTTCTGATATTTGATTAAAGGGACACTGACAGGGTATTTATGCTCGCCATGGTTTTTAGTTGTACGTGACATATGAGAGCTCAACTACCCAGAACAGAATTTGCGGCTCGAAATTCGGTTTCTTTCCGCCCGAAAACCGCCGATCAAGAACTGGCCGGTTCGAGTCTCGCTCACTCTCTTTTCCGCGGTCACAGGCCGTTTTCTAAGGTATCGATGCGACCACCAAATTTATACAAAGCCGTGGGTCACTGAAGGCACACACTCAATAATAAAAATAGAACAAAATATGAAACCCATTTTTTGTGGCTTCTAAAAAGCTGTAAATACGTTGATTGAAAAAAAAAAAAAAAGTTCCACAGACAACTGGAAGCATTCTGTGCGTTCGTCGTTTCGCGTATCGTGGCCCGTGGGTCTCGCGGGGACGGCGATGGCAGCGTACGACGGGCGTGGGACCTCTATTTCAGAACTGCCGTTCGCGGTGCCGGCGAATTTTGTCTTCCGTTAAAAGAGAAATTTGGGACTGATCAAAAGAATTGGTATTCATCCCGTACGACACGCCCGGCCACCAAGCCGATTTGCACGAAGACGTCGCTGAGCCGTCGCTCCCTTCTCGTGGCTGAAGACATCGCTCGCGCAAACGTCAAGCACGACGTGTCTACTTCGGGTTGAATATGCACGCGTACGATTTCTTTACTAGGTGCGAATGTCCCCAAAGCGTGGTGCTTCCCGACTTTGACCCGGGAGTGCTTTTGCTAGAGAAAAATCGACAGCCAACTTTCCAACTTACAGTTTACCGGCTGAATTATTACTAAGGAAAGAGATCCTCCAGAATCGAGATGCCCCAGTAGCTTAGTGGGAAAGACGTTCGGTTCACACGCGGTAGAACCGGGTTCGATTCCCCGTAAAAGCATTTTGTTTTTTCACACATTTTTTGATGTTTACATATCTTTTTCTTTTTTTTACAATCATCACTGAATAAACAAACAAAAAATAAACAAATGTTGTGGACGATACTTCGCTGAATTAAATGGTATGGGATTTTCGTTTTGACACCTGCGAACTCAATGTAATCACTTTCCACAAAATGCAGCGTCCGCTTTCCGAGGTGCCCGTAAATGTTCTACAGGAATTGCAGCCAGCCATTGGTCCCGATCCCGTTGATCTTTCGGAAACTCTGTCGCACAATGCCACTTTTTTTCGGATGCAGGACATGTGAGCCAGCTCTTCAGCAACATCTTGCGTGTATTCTTTTCGGAGCCGGTCATGGAAATTCACCACGGGCACTCACTACTCATCTCCAACTCCTCAATGTACAAAACAACTCATCTTGGAGTACAGAACAGCGAGCGGAACAAACATAACTGCAAAAGAATCGCAGGGCGAGCAGTTCCCGCACGCCGCATCGCACGCCGCATGTCGTGTCGTCTGCTACGGAAAGGAGAAAAAAAAAAAAAAAAAAAAACCGCACTGTCGGGTGTAGCCACGTGACTTCCGCCGCTCACTCTCTTCTCTCCACTTCTCCGACCTCCGTCGGGTTTCGGTTTTGGTTTCGAGCAGTTGCGTCTTTTGGCTTTATTAAAAAAATATGCTACTCTGTTGCAAAATATTAATTGGGTAGTCCTCCGAAACCATTTTGAAGCGTCTGGCAAAAAATAAACAAAATTTTTTGGGGGGTGTCAGTGTCCCTTTAACGATAGTTTTTCGATAGTCGACTATCGATAGTCGACTATCGATAGTTTTTCGATAGTCTACTATCGATAGTTTTTCGATAGTCGACTATCGATAGTACTATCGATAGTTTTCCGATAGCCGACTATCGATAGTTTTTCGATAGTTTTCCGATAGTCGACTATCGATAGTTTTTCGATAGTCGACTATCGATAGTACTATCGATAGTTTTCCGATAGTGGACTATCGATAGTACTATCGATAGTCGACTATCGGTAGTCGACTATCGATAGTTTTTCGATAGTCGACTATCGATAGTACTATCGATAGTTTTCCGATAGCCGACTATCGATAGTTTTTCGATAGTTTTCCGATAGTCGACTATCGATAGTTTTTCGATAGTCGACTATCAATAGTTTTTCGATAGTCGACTATCGATAGTACTATAATAGTTTTTCGATAGTCGACTATCGATAGTACTATCGATATTTTTTTCACTATCGATAGTCAGATTTCTGGCGACTATCGATACTATCGATAGTACTATCGATAGTTTTGCACCACTAGTTCTAACGCCCCGAGCTTTCCAGTTTGGGCTTGACGACCTTGGCGGATAACTCGTTCGTCGTCCCTCCTGCCCTGTCGGCTCCTTTTGTACCTTCCCACTTTCAACTCCTCCCCCCCCCCCCCCCCCCCCCCCGCCCTTCCCTATTCTTCCTTCGAATTTCTCTCACTCCTTTCGTCAATCGGCCTCTCCGGGATGGGGAGCCGGCGGACGTCGGTTTATGTGTGGTGGTGGGCCATGTGGTGGTTGTGTGGTTCTGTTAGCCTAATTTCTCGCGGGATAAAATGTCTTATATCTTTTTTAATTGTTTCAATATAAATAACCTAGGTTCCGCGGTAAGCAGAAGGAAGGAAAGGTGTAGCCGATGGAGGGGTAGTTGTGTCGTCTTGCAGGCGGCGAGATTTTTTAGCGATTTTTATGTTGTGTTAACGTAACCTCATGAAAAAAACCAGGCGGACAAGCATCACGCTGCGTAAATATTCCCAAACCAATTTAGCGTTATTATTGAAGGGGATGATATTTTTTACCGCCACGTCAATACAGAACTTAAGTCATTTTGCACAGCGTTAAATTCTGCATTGGTGTTCATGGATTTTTCCAAGATTCTTGTTGCGGGTTTTTGATTTTTGAGCGGTCAACATTGATGCGGATCCCTACTAAGTGCAGTACTTAATTGAAATAAAACAATGTGTATTCGTGAACTTGTTTTCGGTGTGATGAATTCAGTGCTGAAAAGATGTGTAAAATTACACATCAAAAATACCTCTTGAAATCGTTCACAACGCCCTCAGCCGGCGCGGAGAGGCATAATGGGACACGCTATCGGAAACGACGGACGGATGGAGATTCCTTGCTCTCTTGTATCATGATGTAGCCGAAGAAAAGGGAAGGCGAGGCGAGGCAGCGCGTTGCTTTCTGGGGTTGGGAAACTCACTCTTAAAACCTGGGCCGCTCGCGTTTACCGAGACTGAAAGGTAACGCAAACCATTGTCTGAAATGGGAAAGAGAACTTTCTCCTAATTCGTGCCCTTTCCCTCTCAAAAGTTCTCTCGGGCGCGACACGTGACCGTTGTCTTCTTATGATCCCGCGTGATTCGCTGGTCTGCAAGAAACCAACGCTATCACTGGGCGAGGCGTAGCGGTGGCTCCGTTGCTATACGGCCCGGCCGTTTTTTTTTTTTTTTTTTTTTTTTTTTTTTTTTACAAGGATTTTGACGACAACGTGATGCCATCATGCTGTGCTAAGGACTACACAAACAGCATTGCGAAAGAAGACCGTTTTTGCCGTCCCGACGGGGGAAAAAAATCTTCCGAGACGAAGACAATTGAGTTTTAGTAAATAGTTTTGGCTCTCCCGCTACGCTATACGCTAGAGCGACGACGCTACTGCGCATGCGCGCTGCTAGCGGAAACATTGCGGAGCTGCGGAGGCTAGCGGAGGCGCGCTATCGGACCAAAATAGTTAGGTGCATAGCGCGGCGTGCTAGCGTGGGTCTCGTGAGAACCAGTCTTGGCGAGATAAGGGCTGGGAAAGCCAGCAAGGGACGCAATTCAAGATGGCCGCCACGCTGCGCCAGTCCGGTCTGTGTGCTTCGCGATCGTGGTTCTGAAAGGTAGGTTATATCTTGCTGCTGCGAGGAGTAGCCGCGACAAAGCCGTTCCACGACTGCGACAGGTAGCGATTTATGGCTAACGTCAACGGGTCTAAATAATAGGAGGGGGCGCGTTGTAATACTTGTGAAGCCTAGTCATAAAAAGTTTAAACGATTTTGTGGCCAACGTGACCGTAGACCTCTCTGGCAATTGGTGCGCGTGACATGTCACATACGAGATGGATGGTTGACTGTAGAATGATTCCTAGCAGGCTTGCGTGCGCTCCGTCCGGTAGGTTTTATCAGATCGAAGGCTAGACGTGAAGCAAGCAAGCAAGCAAGCAAGCAAACAAGTGGTTGAGGCGGATCACGAGCAGACGACACACCGCTGCTGGTACATGGGACCTGTGCGCGGGACGATCAGGGCTATCGCCGCAATCGCAACGGAGAAAACGAAGGCCTGCAGTCGTCGGGACACTAATTTCCGGCGACTACGGGGTGGGCGCTTGCAGCGTGGTTGGCTGCCGCATTCCGACTGGCTTTTCTTCAGCGGGAGTTACCTTTTACCGGTAAGCCCTGGAAGTATGACACACAGATAGTTTTACGATAAGAAGAATCGGTCAACAATTCTCTTAGATTTCCAACGGTCCCCGAACTGCGAAAACGATGGATTTTGGCCGTAGGTCACGGCGGTGGCTGGACCCCATCAAAATGGAGCGTGATGTGCTGCGTGCCCTTCCAATAGTCAATAAAACATCTCCCAACCTCGAGTCAAGTTGAGCAGGTTCGATTTGTCACGACCGCAATAAAACGTCCCAGTGAACGACCTGCATAGCGGCCGCAACGAAAAGAAAAAGCCAAACGTATTGTAGTGTGATATAACATGAGAGCGATGAGAGCGCTGCTATCATTTGCAGGCGAGCGCGGAAATTATCGCTGTAAGAATGCGTAAGTATTGGGCAGAGCTCTAGCTAGGGCGACACTTTCGGGGTTAGAACCCCCCCCCCCCCCCCCCCCCCTTCCCCCGAAACATATTGGAGCCGCCCCCCCCCCCGCCCCCCCCCTCCCACTGTCGGCTGGGGAAAGGACGAGCAACTTCGAAAGAGGCCCGGGGTGGCCTCGATTTCACTAAAGTCACTGGATCGGGGGACCCAGTGGGGGACTCGCTGGAGTTCCAGCAATGCTGTTAGGGGTGCTCGTGTGCACACCTTACTATTACTGCTAACCAGAGCCGCGTGAATTCCAGCGCGTCTTCCCCCCGCGCCGAAAACCGCAACGCATCCGGCCACGACTGGTCTTTTCAGAACCCTCCTGTTTTCCCCTCTCATCCAAACGCCTGGGTGCCGTTCCACCGCACAGTTGACCGTAGCGAATCCTAGAGACCGTCTTTGCCAATCGAGGGCCGAGAACGTATCACATGACCTTGAGCTTCGGATAGCACATCGCAGATGGTAAAGTGACACTCTCTCAGCGCTGGATTGGCTGGGATGGCTCGTAGCGCCGTCTGCAGTCTATGATAAGGTGACACAGAGGAAATGTTCGCTCGAGCAATAGACCGTTTTACTGAAAGAGGGCGAGAGAGAGAAGGGGAAAGGGCTACCGGCGCTTTCCCCCTTTCTGATTGTGTAGAAAGAGTGAAATTCCCGGATAAGAGGCTTCGCCGGTGTTGGGTGTCTGCTGTGCCCGAACTTCGTTCGCGCTTTCTTTTCTGTTTTAAACTCGCAAACTTAATTAGAGCCAGAGGCTTCGATGGCAACAGTCTCCCGGTCATCGGGACACTATTGCTGGGTCATAGGGTGCACGAATAAAAACAGAAAGCATAGAATACTGTCCGAGGACATATATAGCTTGCAAGGAATCCGGCAAGGCGAGAGCGGCTGCAATGTCTTTGAGCTCCATCGCTTTCCACATGACCCCTGTCTCCGGTGGCAGTGGATTGCGTCCGTAAACCGAAAAGGCGTTTCCTCAACGCCATCCTATCGACTTCGCTCGGGACATTTCGTGAATGGAGCGCGCACCGAACGCTGTACTGCCGATGAACATGGGGTACGCTCGCAATGTGCGTGCGAGTTTTCTCCTGATAACTGCTGTTTCAGCTTGTAAAATTTCGTAACTGAATTTATCTTAATAGTGATAATTTGCAGTGGTGACTAACTTGATTTTATCATCTACAACACTTAGTCGAAGGCTCATTTCCGCCGCCGGGTGAGGCTGGAAATTGTTGAAAACATGGTTCTATTATTTTTTTTTTTTTTAATCGCGATCTTCTGCGCGATACTAAAAAGCCGGCAAAAGCGCTCCTTGGAGTGCCGCTGGTGGGTTGTTTCTGTTGACTAAGGCGCTTTGAGGCGCTTGATAGTCGCTGCAAGGAACGTCTCTTGTGTTGCGATCTGCGTTTTCGAGCCCAGTGTGCACGTTTCTTTGTTTGAGTCATGGCATCCGCCAGTGTGGCGACGGAGGGAACAGCGGCAGCGAACGTGCCAGCTAAAAATTGGAGGTGAGTACCCAAAATATTGCATCAAATAGTAAAATAATTCGTGGCTGCTTCGAGGCTTTCTGCGGTTCGATAAAAGTACATCTACAGCGTCTTCGTCGTTCATTCACAAGGAGATATAAGAACAGGGACACGAAGATAAAAACAGCAGAGCAAGACGATATGTAGCAGCTCCGGGCGTTTTCAAAGTTAATTTAGGTTCCCATTTCGTATATCGCTTGTTGATTACAACTAAAAGCGGCTACGTTGAAAAATGTGTAAATGGTTCATCATTTCCAGTCATGCGGAAAGCAATGGAGCTTAAAAACATTCCAGCCGTATTCGCTTTGCCGGATTCCATGCAAGCTACATAGGTCCTCGGACAGTATTCGACGCTTCCTGTCGTTATTCGTGCACCCTATCACCCAGCAACGGTGTCACGATGACCGGGGGACGGTCGCCATCGAAGACCATGGCTCTAATTAAGTTTGAGAGTTTGAAACGTAGAAGAAAGCGCGAACGAAGTTGAAGCACTGCAGACGCCCTACACCGGCCAAGCCTCTCATCCGGGACTTCCACTCTTTCTACACAATCAGAAAGGGGGAAAGCGCCGGTAGCCCTTTCCCCTTTTCTCTCTCGCTCTCAAAATGGCGCTACCCACGATAAAACGGTCTATAAACACGTGCGTTTGAGGGAAGCTCGTATCGTTTCTCTGTTCGTTAGTTCAACCTCCCAGAGCACCGCGAGCATGCGACGCCTGCGGGGCTTTGGGGGGCCCGCCGGGAATATGGGGTGTTTCGCGCGGTGAAAAGAGGGTGGAAAGAGAATGACGAAGATTCGTCCCGACACCTTTCCAAAAAACGCTCCTAGGCCGCCGCCATGCTGCTGATGCTGATGCGGCTGGTACGACTCTCGCGCCCTCTATCAGCTAGAAATTTTCTGCCACTCTCTGGGACTGTGAAGACCCGCTCAGCGCGGTTCTCTACCTACGTTTTTGCGGTTGTGCATTCGACGTTTTCTCGCCCCTTTTGAAAGTTTCCACTTATCTTTTTTTATGCGTGCTGTGTACCCTTTTTGTGTTATCTTCCACTGTGAGAAATAAGGCTGGTAAGTGCCTGCCATTCAAGCTTTTCTGCTCGACATTCACGGGAAACGAAGGAGGTGAAGGACGTCGAACAACCATCGACGCGATTTTGCGAACATTGTTCTCCCCCCACCCAGAGATAATCCGCATAGAATCCTCAGTCATCTCCAAAAACAGTTGTCCGGATTGGGGTGAGAAACAGGTCAGTCGCGCTTGTTTCTTTGCCTTGGTGCGGTTGTGAAAAAAGGAAGCTCTCCCCAAAAACGTGCCCCAAAACGAAGTCATCTCGGATTCCGTCCGATCGTCAAGATGTGACTGTCATAATTATAATGCAATTAAATGCAAAGGGGCAAGCGAGCTGGACAATAATGATGAAAATAATCCTTGGAGAAGGGGAACAAGAGGGACAAGGGACAAACATAAATCTCCAAACACAGCTAGGTGACTGGTGAGCAGTGTTGGCGGTAACGCATTACAAGTAACGGCGTTACCGGTAACGCGTTACTTTTTTTGGTAACGTAGTAACGTACTCGTTACTTTTCCAAAGAAGTAACGGGTAACGTACTTACGTTACTTATTTTGAGTAACGTGTAACGAAATTACGTTACGTTACTTTACTTCCAAGAACTTTAAAAAAATTAATTTTAATTTTCTTTTGTGTTTTTAGGTGCCCAGTCATAAATTCCTTAGTCAAAAAATGCCGCTGTCCTCCACTTTTCTTGGACGTCGGTGCTCGTCAGATTTGACGTCACACGCCACCTGCCACTGGTTTTCTCCCGCGGCTCGTTGACCTCGCTACCGCCGTCGCCTCGGCTCGAAGGCCAAAGAGGTCCGGCTTCGGGTGGATTTGGGAGATTCCTGCGTCGAAGCCTGCGTTTCGACGGGAAAGGGAATGACACCTTCGTGTCATTCCCTTTCCCGTTTTCCATGTTATAAATCAGCTTCTTATATACTTCCGCGTTTGTTTCTTGTAACTATTCGGGTGAAACCCTAAAAAAGAGAGGGTATAATTAAGTTTCCGTACGGACATATTTTAGCTATTGCGCTTAAGCACATCAAACGTCGAAACAGCAAATGTTTTAGTTCGTGAATAAAAAGTAACGCAACAGTAACGTGCGTTACTTTTTATCAGTAACGGTAACGGTAACGCGTTCCTTTTATTTTGAAGTAACGTAGGTCGGTAACGCGTTACATTTATTTGCAAGTAACGAGTAACGTATTTAGTTACTTTTTTTCGGTAACGCATACAACACTGCTGGTGAGCGACCGAAACAATCCGCCTGGTCCGGGTATCGAACCCGGGAACTCTCCATTACAAGTGGAGCGCTCTACCAACTGAGCTAACCAGGGGTTAGACGTCAGTAGAGCAGTAGAGCATTAAATTGCAAGCTTCACCCTTGTTGGTGTTAGACTGGTGGCAGCTGATAAAACCCGTTTGCTCTACTGACGTAGAGCAAACGGGTTTTACTGACAGACACAGAGAACGTCTCGTTCGAGACGTTCTCTGTGTCTGTTCTCTGTGTGAAGAAATCGGAAGAACTTTCAGTAGAAGGAACAGACACAGAGAATGTCTCGTTCGAGACGTTCTCTGTGTCTGTTCCTTCTACTGAAAGTTCTTCCGATTTCTTCCACCGCAGTCTCAGGTGTAACACGACATGATTAGCTACCACCAGCTCGCCTGCACTCTCACCGTCTTTTCATCATGCGACTATCGTCGACTGTGACTGTGTTATTTGAGATCTCTCTCAAATAAATTCATTTTGGATAACGCTGCATCGTGTGGTACGTACGATATATTGTTCGAATGTTAACACTTCCTCAATTGTATGTCCGTGTCCTGTCCATCGGCAAACACGTTATTTGTGAGCGTGAAAAATGCATGCCTTTCGGCCCTCTTCTGTTGCAATTTGTTTTTGTCAGGAAAGCGCTTTGTCGTTTCACATGCGGCGAATCCGGCGGCGCCGTCAAGACTTATCGTAAGAAAAAAAAAAAAAAAACTAGAACTATACATTCCAGTCGCATTCGTTCTGGGCTTGTTTGCTCGAAGCGCTAACCGCGGCTAAAGTTAGCCGCAGTACCTAGGAGAGGGATTTTGAGATCACGTGTCTGGGGCTCGGTAGGGATGCGGGGAAACATGGCGCTGCCCAAGTGAGTGAGCGCCGGTCCCTTTGGAAATAATATGTCGTTGTAGCTGCAATATCGGGCGCGTTAGTCAGCAACGAATAATGCAGAAGGCATTTTTTAGATAGTGTTTCGATTTTGGGCATTCCTAAGCCTAAATGAACGCGATAATTGTCGGCATGACAACGTCTTTGGAAAGCGGATTGTTGATAGCACACAAAAGCAGACAGCGTCCCGACAGACTTTTTCTAAATTATCCAAGCATCGCGAGGAGAACGCTGGAAGTGTAATTCTTCGGTTCGCGCGCGCTGGCCTTCCTCTTATAAAAGATTTGAAGTAAAAAAAATCATAATAAGGCTTTAACGAACGCGCGTGCAAGGCAAAAATTGTTTTATACTTTTTGCTTTAGAACGGTTATTACTGCAGACGCCAGCACGTGCGACGCGTGCAACTACAGTAGTAGCATGCACCTCGGTGCTTGGATAATTTAGAAAAAAGGTCTGTTGGGACGCCGTCTGCTTTTGTGTGCTATGAACAATCCGCTTTCTAAAGACGTTGCCATGTCGACAATTATCGCGTTCATTTAGGCTTAGGTGTGCCCAGAATCGAAACACTATCTAAAAAATGCGGCGATGTTATTGCCCATGCTTTGCGGCTTAAGTGAGGTAAGGCAAAGCGAAAGCCTCCTGCACCATTCGTTGCTGACTAACGGGCCCGATATTGCAACCACAACGACATATTAGTTGCAAAGCGAGCGGCGCTCACTTACTGGGGCACCGCCATGTTTCCCCGCATCCCTACAGAGCCCAGTCACGTGATCTCAAAATCCCTCTCCTAGGTACTGCGGCTAACTTTAGCCGCGGTTAGTGCTTCGAGCAAACGGGCCCTGTTGGGCGCGTTTCCAACAAAAATAGATTACGGTCGTTTTTTTGCTTTTTTTGCTTTTTTTTTTAAATGTGGCACAATGCTTTCTCGATGTAAACGTGAAAATACATGTACCATGAAACACAAAATATAGCGGGAAAAGACGAGAATTTAGCCTCCAGCAGCGTTTGAAACTGCGCCTACGCAGGCTACGCCTATTGAAATCACAGTCCCCTCGGTTAGTGTTAGGAGGGACGCCGGTGAAAGTCTAGCCTCAAACTCAATGACTTGGCTCGAAAACGGTTTGTTGCCGCTGGGGTCGAGTGTTTTTTGGAAAGGTGTTTCTTATTCTCTTACCCCCGGTTCCCTCTCTCCAAAGTAATGTTTGCTGGGGCGAAGTTTGGGAAAATAAATAACTTTTGTCCTAAGCTGAAAGCATGTGTTTGTATGTGTGTGTGTGCGTGTGCGTGTGTGTGTAGGCCCTCTATGGTATTTTTACATTCACAACCCGGAGACCCCTGTTCTTACTTAGTCCCTTTTCTCCCTGTATTCTTCTTTCCTTCCATAACGTTCCCCACGGAGCCCCGAAAACGGCCCCACCACTAGCCTTGACAACGCACCCTACGCTGTGTATATGTCGAGTGGCACGCTGCAGGCCAACCGCCTGGTGTGCAGCCAGCGTGCTAGACCATTTTGTCTGTTCTCAGGCCTCCTCTTTTTACCTCCTTTTGGACTAGCCAGGCAGCAACCCTACATACTGCGGGAGAGGGCGAGACTCTTAATCAGTCTAGACCATGGTGCATGTGAAAAATTTAGTTGCTCGCTATTGTTAAAGGGAAGCTGAAGCGGTTTTAAATATGAGAAAAAACGCCCGAGCCTCCCTCACAGAAATGAACAATGAGTTTCAATTGAGCTTCTAATGTGTTTTTATAGAGTCAAATGAAACTCATAAGAAACTCATCGTTAAATGAGTTTTATCATTACCCACTCCACATCTATTCTTTTGAGTTTACTCATTACAAATTCAAGTGAGGTTTATCGTTACCCAATCAATATCAATTCTTTTGAGTTTACTCATTACAAATTCAAGTGAGGTTTATCGTTACCCAATCAATAGCGATTCCTTTGTGTTTACTCATTACACATTGAAATGAGTGTTATCAAAAAAAAAAATCAATAAATCCACTCCCTACTGCATTGCACCCGAACCAAATAGCGCGTCGGTGCTAGTTCTGATATACAGATTTATTTCCTGTGCTTAAAATAATAACTGTATTCAACCTCTTTTACTTTTAAAGGCTTATTCAAACGATGTATGTCTTCAACGCGCCACAGTTTAGCGAAACCAAGATTTCGCGAAATCGGCCTGTTCACACGTGGAGTTTGACGCGCGAAACCTGTGACGTATTGACTCACGAGAATTTCGCCAAACCTTGTCTGCACCGGGAATATTAAGCGTCTCGCATCAAAATGATATGAAGTACGCACAGTGTGAAGAGACAGCCTGTTTTATTAATGCTACTCAATGAATTTCGTCAGATTCAGCTCAACGGGTTTACTATAGTCGGTTGCAAGCTAAGAAAAAAACGGAAATGCCTCTCAGAGGAAGATGTAATCCTACGCCGAGAAACGCCAGCAAATCGTTTTCATGACGTCACGATTCCGTGGACCAATCGGGATCCTTTTGAAAAAAAAAAAAATCTCAACATGGCTGCTGGCCTTAGCAACGCGACGCTAGTTTCTCGTGACAATTATTCTGCTTTTTTGCACCGTGTTTTACGTGCCCGAGGTTACGCCACGAAATCTTAATGGTATCGGCTTGCGTTTGCAGCAGTTTTTGCGCGACAACGTGAGAATCCAGCGACGCTATCGCCAACGAAAATTTCGAAGCGGGCGCGAGGCTTAACACTGCTGAGAGGTATGTTAGACGGTATGTTAGACAGTATCTTGGACAGAAAATGTATTGGGAAGACGGTACATTGGACATGACTTTCTTTCTTTACTAAACAGCTATTTCGTTGACAAAAACGTATTCTAACTTATTTAAATGTCCTGAATGAATTAAATAAATATTGTAGTAGTTTAAGACACGTTTCCTGGAGGAAGAAAAAGCAACGTTGCTAGCGAACTACTTTCTCGACGGCGGAGGCATTTCAGATGGGCGCAATGCGCTTGTGGGTGGAGCTAAAAGATTGTTCTTCGGTTGCATCCGACTATACACTCCGTGCGGGAACTATAGGGGGCGCTTTGAAAAACACGCGTAGCGCCGCTAGCGGAGGAGCTGGCGTTCGACAGCGAGGCGCGCTCAGCAGCCTGCGGCGCCTTTTCGCGTGCGAAGCTGTGGCGGCGGAAGCGCGCACGGGCGGAACTTTTGCTTTTTAAGCCGATAAGTTGAGGATGACGTTGCATGAGTGCTGGGGCAGATTTAAGAAGGGCATTTAGCTGTTCTCCGCTTCTTATATATTAAGTTTGAATCGTCAATAGGGATAATTTCTCTAGTTGCGGTCGAAAAAGTGGTTTGGGCACTTTTCCGAAAAGCAAGATGGGCGCCACCATAATTGCTCTCAGTGGGAAATTTGTTTCGCTCGTCGCTGTAAAGTTGGTGGGTCGATGATATTTGGAGGCGAGTGAGATGTTCACTAAATTCGTGCACTAAGTGGGCCAAGTTTTATTAACACAGCAAGTGTGAAAGTTATGGTTCGAACGAATAAAGGAATGAAGCTGTCAGGAATATCCCATAATGGACCCAAATGTTGTGTTATAACCGGGCTGTGCGAAGTGCAGATTTAGACACGCAGGTTCTTGGACATGACCGTAACTTGACACAACAGTTATAATAGCAAAAATAGGTGGCATAGGGAAACCAGGTGGAAATTTAGTTTGGGCGGCGTAACTGAATGGGAAACGGTTTTGACTGTGAAAAGGCTGTCAAGAGAATACCGCTTGTCGTGGGAGATGGAGACTTTCCAGATAGGAAGGGACTAGTGCACTGTACTTCCACTTGAAACAACTTTACGGAAGGTGGCTTCCAAACCGAGAAAACCAAGTTGCCGGCCAACACACGGTTTGGCCGTCAAAGGCTTTTGCGGTGAGCTGTTATGTGGTAATCTGGTTGTGCGAGGTGCTGATTTTCGGCACACAGGTACTTGGACAGCCGTAACTTGGCAAAACACTTATTATACCTAAAAGAGATGGCATAGTTTAACCAGGTGGAAATATTTTTGGCCGGCGTAACTAAATGGGAACCGTTTTTGACCGTCAAATGCTGCCAAGAGAATACCACTCATCATGGCCGGAAGGTGCACACTTTACAGGTAGGAAGGGACCAGTGAACGGTACTTCCAGTTCGTACAACTTTGCGATAGGTGGCTCTAAAGCCGAGAAAAAAAAATTGTTGTCTTCAAGACTCGGGGTGTCAGCGTTTCCGCATCCAAAAGGAGGCTGATCAAAAGAGAAAGCACATCACATAAACTTGCATTGTCAAACATCGATTGTCCAGAGATTCCAAGTTTCATTGTAGTTTTCTTTAGATTCATATTTGCCACTTTTTGTACCGTTCGAATCTTTTCTCATGAAGTACAGACTGCGTGCCATACTGGTCCGGAAATATCATCGACACGTACGATGGGGACGAAACTTCTTTCGAGGGCATTCCTTCAACGAAATTCGCACCACATACCCACGAGTATGGAATGGCATTTCAGTTCGAGCTGAGATATGTTGGCGTTACTGGTACGAAGACAAACGCAGAGCGCAAAGCGGCAGTGTAGAATATGTCAGCAGTGCCGACATAGTGGCAGACATGATCGGGAGACCAAATTTCTCGCTTCGTACGGCATGGGTCCATCGCGGTCGCGGTCCCACAAAACGTCGTCGAGGTGAAAAACTGTGAAACTTCGTCCCCACGAGATACGACGCATTACTATTGGAGCACTTAACGACACAGCAGTTCATGCTGTCAACCCAGCGCAACCGCAACGCTCCGACTTCAATCCGTACCAACGTACGCGGCGCGGTTTCGTTTCGGTGGGGCTCTCACTGCCTACCTTCGGCAACGGCCGCGCGGCGGCGCGCCGGTCGCGTCGCACTCTCGCATCAGGGAGATCAATTAGAGGGAGATGATGCGATACAATATATAGGAGCAGTGATGGAGGAGAAATTTCGGGAACGGGTACATGTGGAAGATAGGAGAACCGAAGGAAGTAGCAGTCCAGTTTGTGACATCGCGGATTTAGGACAAAGAGAATGGGAAAAGGCGGAACGAAGAGTCCCTAGTGGCACGTCGACAGGCACAGATGGTATCCCTATCAAGCTGGTGAAGAATTTGGGTCCTAAATCTAAGGCAAAACTAAGGGAGGTAGTGAGTACCATGATAACAAAAGGAAATATTCCAGATGAATGGAGGCTTAGTAGGATGAGTATGATATATAAGGGAAAGGGAGATAAGTCTGATATTAGAAATTATCGTCCTATAACCGTGACACCGGTTATTTACAGGTTGGTAATGCAGATTATAAAGAACAGACTGGAGGAATGGGTAGATTGCGAGGGCATACTGGGCGAGTTACAGAACGGGTTTCGAAAACAAAGAAGGTTGGAGGACAACTTATTTTCTCTAACACAGTGTATAGAAATAGCGCAAAAAGAAAACAGACAGCTCTGGCTGGCATTTCTGGATATCAAGGGTGCCTATGACAATGTGAACCAAAGAAACCTGTGGGACATAATGGAGAACTTAAACCTAGATGAAGGACTAACAGCACTATTAAGGAACATTTACAAAGATAACAAGGTGATTATAACATGGGAAGGAAAGGCGACAGGGAAAATAGAGATAAGACGAGGCCTTAGGCAGGGGTGCCCGTTATCGCCTTTGCTGTTTATGTTGTATCTGAGAGGATTGGAGGATAGACTAGAGAAGAGTGGGCTTGGGTTCAACCTTTCTTACAGTAAGCTAGGCCAAAAAATTCAGCAATCCTTACCGGGATTGATGTATGCGGATGATATTGTACTAATGGCTAACAACAGGACAGAGTTGCAGGAATTAATGAGCATCTGTGGTAGGGAAGGAGAGGAATTAGGTTTAGAATTCAGTAGCGAAAAATCGGCAGTCATGATTTTTAACGAGGATGAAGTTGAGAGGCTGAAGATACAGAATATTACAGTTGAGAGAGCTAGTAAATACAAGTATCTAGGAGTATGGATATGTGATGGTGCAGAATATCTCAGAGACCATGAAAAGTATATAATAGGTAAGGGCAACAGAAATGCAGCTGTAATGAAAAATAGAGCACTTTGGAATTACAACAGGTATGAGGTGGTGAGAGAGATTTGGAAAGGGGTCATGGTGCCTGGCTTGACTTTTGGAAACGCAGTGCTATGCATGAAATCCGAAGTGCATGCGAAACTAGAAATAAAACAGCGCGGAGTAGGTAGACTGGCTTTGGGGGCGCATTGCAAAACGCCAAACCAGGGAGTACAAGGAGACATGGGATGGGCATCATTTGAGAGCAGGGAAGCGGTGAGCAAGGTAGAATTTGAGGATAGGTTGAGGCTAATGGATGGGGAGCAATGGGCACGAAAGGTTTTCAGCTATTTATACATGAGGAGTGTAGACACAAAGTGGAGACAGCGCACTAGGAAATTAAGAGGAAAGTTTTTGGGCTATAGCGAAGATACGGAAGAGCAAGTCTCAGTTAAGAAGAAAGTTAAGGCCACAGAAAGGGATCGGTGGCTAGAGGGAATGCAGACAAAGACTGCTCTGGAAAGCTATAGATTAAACAAAAGAGTTATTGCCAAAGAAAGCATTTATGACAATTCTAGGGGAAGCTCATTGCTGTTTGAGGCAAGAACGGGTGTTCTGCGAACCAGAACATACAGAGTGAAGTACCAGGAAATGGATACAGTGTGCATTGCTTGTGGAGAGGAGGACGAGACGGCTGAGCACTTGATACTCTACTGTAAAGGGCTTCACCCTATGCCTACCGAAGACAACATAGATTTAATAAAGTCATTGGGTTTTAGAGACAGCGAAGGGAGAGTGGATTTCAAGACTGTAGAGATTACCAAGCAAAGATTAAGTGAATGGTGGCAGAAATCGAGAGAAAACTAGGTATTTTCTTATTCACTGATGGCAAGGGGGTTTCATAGCCTCACTTTCTTTGCACTGCGGAGTGAATATAGATTTCACATTTAAATATTCTAAGCTTAAATGGTAAAACAAAATGGCTAGGTGGCGTAAGCTACCGCCCGATCCAAAGGGCTCAGCCGTATTCATCCATCCATCCATCCAACGGAGTGTATAGTTCTGCCAAACCCGGGAAAAACAGCGAGATGATCTCGAAGCATTTTAGGCATTTTTACACCGCTAATAAAAAACGTTATCCCCAGTCATCATGTTTATATACGGTGCTTGCACCCGCCGCGACTGTTGACGAATCTGCACCGCGCCCCCAATCCGTACTGTAGGCGCCGTTCACACACCTGCAGCCGAGTAGGACCAAGACTCGTCGCTCGTACGCAACGCTTCTTCGCTTGTCGCATAGGGGGGCTTGTCGCTCGCCATGTTTGTTTGTTTTCTTTCGGCAAAGCTCGGATACGGGATCGGCCAAAAATCAGACTCCTCCAAAAGCTCGCGCCTCCTCGAAGGTCAGACGTCATAGCGAAGTCGAGCGGCTATTGGCAGCGTCCGCGTTTCTCCTTCGGGTGATTGACGGGCGTCGGTGAGGTTTCAGCGAAAAATTGCTGCAGAAGTGAGAAACACGCGCCACTTTTTTCGGAGGCGCGCCACTTTTTCGGTTGAGTTCAGACGGGGAATCTGTTTCCGCGAAACCTAGTTTTGCGCCACAAAATTCGCCAACACGATGCATCATGTGAACAGACCTATTTACAGCGCCCCTCTACCGCGATTTGGTCAGTTTCGGTTTCAGTATTGTAACTTTTACTGGTTTCGGTTTCATAATTTAAGGATCGCGTCTTCGACGCCCCATCGGTAGCGACACCAGTTCTTTGTTTTTTTCTTTTTCCGCCATGGTTTCGCCAGTTTTGCGACCGTTGGGTGTGTCGCGGAATGGAAATGGCCTTTAGACATGGAAATGTGCTAATTTAATCAAGTTTATCTATCTGTGAAGTTTCTCTTGTGATGATTATGTTCAAGAAGAGCGCGGAAGACCGACGACGCGACAGAACGAGCAACTCAACGCAGTTGGTAAGCATACTTCTTTGTTTGCATTGCACGCGTTGAACGAGAAGTGAACATTATGGAGTTTTAGAGTAATCTCGTGGCTGCTGTGCATGCGGAGACCCAAAACAAGCTTCGGACTCGAGCTTTAGGGCCCGTTATTTCTCGATAATGGCGTGGGTACCGCAAAAGGCGGCGCCCACGACATCTCCGTTGATCGCGTCTTCGACGCCGTCGCCCGCTCGGGAACTGCGTGAGTCGCACTCGGCGCCCGCGGTCGGTATGGTCGAAGCGTTTTCAAAACGCCACGGATCGCTGGATTCACAGCTCAGAGCTATCGAGGCGCAAAGCTATCGAGGCGCGTGTACTTACGATCGTGGCAGACAACTAAGCATGCCTGGGTAGTGGATCGTCTGGGCTTCGTAAGTACAACCAGAGTCCTTCAATGCTCTGGTACAACAGAGCAGCTTGGCAGTGACAAAAACAAAACATGCGGCATTGAGTATAAAACAACTATAAAAATGTTACTCTGGACAAAAAGCTTCTTTAATTTTCAAGATTAAACGTTCTAAATTCCAAATAAAAGCTGTCGCGACATCTTGGTGGCGTTTTAAGCGCGAGATGCTTGCGTTTTGGGGGGTCCCCGGCAGAGAAACGCTATTCTAAAACTCTTCGCCGCAATCCTCGCTATTTTACCGTCCGTGACGCGCGGTAAAGTAGCGCCCGATATTTTAAAACTCCCTATTTTCTCGGCACACGTTTTCTCGTTAAGCTAGATTTTTTTTCTTTATTTAAGTAGTTGGGTTTGCTTTATTTATCCTAATGTTTGGTTCTATGTGTAGCGTAATGAAAAGTTGCCACTCATTCTGTGTATGGTCTAAGAAATTGTAGCTTATGTCAATAGAGCATGTATTGAATTCCTAATGCTACTTTCACTCCGTTGCTTTAGAAAATGTCTTATTGGTTTAGCAGTGTACTGATGTCATTGAACTATAAATTGATTACATTGATAATACTTCATTACATTTCAGAAGTTAGACTTCCTTGGAATTCGCTTCATGCAGAGCCAATTATTCCTTTTACAGTCAAAATGGTTGAAGAGGATATCCATCTTTTGTTTTGAAGTTATGGAAGTGGACTGGATTGTACTGTTAGGACAAACTTCGGTCCCCTGGCTTTCTAGAACTGAACTGGGTTTGCATTTGTCGGTTAGATTGATAAAGCAGTTGTTCCTTTTGCCTTTTTTTTTTTCTCTTTCATTTTGCAATTGTGATGTGATAAAGCCGAGGGCCGCAGTTATTCCCAAATGAAGCAGCAGCAGTGTGTTCCCAGCTTGCGTCACTTCGATTCATTTCAAGGCATGCCACGAAATGGATGCCTTTATTCATACACCGTTGGAACTGGGACTGACTTCAAAATGCAGTTTGACACAGTGCTTAAGTGGTATGGGACGTGTGTTGAATGACCTATGCGGTTGTCACAGGTTCGTGGTTGGTCAACCTGAAACGCTCCAAGTCCCACTTCCTTCTTCTTGTCTTCCTCTTCCCATTGGTTTGAAGTTCGGCCGGCGTTACACTCTGTTTCATACGTAGCGTGCAACGCTGTCAAAGCTACTGGCGCGGGTGCGTGGCTTTATCTACGGTTTTGCTTGCGCGAGAAGGCGTGCAAATGATCAACGAGATCAAGCCCCACGCTCGCGCCAGTAGCTTTGACAGCGTTGCACCCTAAGTATGAAAGGGAGTATAGTCTCATCCGAGCTCATGCCTTTGGCGCTCAGGTAAACATGTGCGAGAATCGCAATTGACCCTCCCCCAAACCACCCTTAAACAGAACAAAATGACAAAAAAGACAAAAGGTGTGACAGCGGTGTTCGAGAGAAACTGCAGACGTTTATTACCCTGCCTGAAACTTTTCAAACATTTCAGTGTGGTTGCAGCTGTGAGGGTGAGGTGGATCCAATATGAAAACTGGACCCTGAAGCGACACCTTCAGGATGCCAAAAATAATTATGGTAAGTTAGAAATTATCCCACTAGTATTGGGGAGGGGGGCCGACCGTCACGCCGTTAGCGGCCAAGTGGGGAACTGAAGCGATGGGTACAACAAAAACCCGCCTCAGCCATTTTCAAAGGATTACAGCCATGGACGAAGGCGATATTCGCCTCGTGAAAGGTATGTCATCGGTATCTTTTTACTAGAACGTACATATTATTCTCTGTCTTATCATAAATGCGTGTGTTGTAGCTGAAAGAAGAGCCCGCGGGGCTAGCTAGGAGCAACGCTCGGAGTAACGCCCGGAGCTTCGATTGCGACTGCCGGCGTGGCCGCCCGTGCGCTGCGCGCGTCGTTAATCGCTAGGTGTTCGCGCTTCAAACTTTGGCTTCGCTTGCACTTATTGCATGATGTAAAAGACATTCTGCAGAACTGCCGAAGCACCAAAGAGCTTGGTAGATTTGCACGTACACGCGCAGCGCGGGGCGGGTCGCACGCCTGTCCGTCGTCACTTTATTTGGACTGTTTACTTCGAATCTCACTTACATACAAGGGGAGTGTGTAGCGCCAGTGAAGAGTAGCTCAACTCGGAGCATGCCTCTTGGTGCTTGCGAAACACACGAACGGTCTATCGCATCAAATGTGGGCAAAGCTTCCCAGCGAAAAGGGAGGAAACCATTGCTAGCAGTGTTGCACCTACTATGTACAAGCCCCGTTGTTTTGACGTCCTATTAGATGCTCGAAGTAAGGTATGCATTATTTATTGCTTTTCAGTACCCATCTCCCTTGCAACGATCCTGGAGTATGTGGGAGACAGTAAGAGGTGTCTCATTGAAGGCGAAGATGTTCTAAATTGCGAGCACGTAATAGAATGCAGCGTCGCGCCCGGGCCAGCTTTGGGTGTCCTTCGCGTCGTAGGCTACGTGCTGCAATCGTCAGCGCTCCACGGCGAGCCACACACCGTGAATTTGGATCTTAATCACGGAGAGATCCTAAGCATTTCCTGTTCATGCGTGGCAGGGTAAGTGGTCATTTGTTACTGATTATTTGCTTAAACTAGATTAGAAGAATTCTTTTGTTTTCAGTTTGCTTTGGGGGGGGGGGGGAGGGGGAGGGGAGGGAGGGAGGGAGGAAGGGAGGGAGTCCTCTCTAATTCAGGTTCACCACATTTCAGTGGTGTCTTATTGATGATGGGTGGCTTTTGGGTTGTCATACGGTGTGCCTGTTACTGAAATTTAAACCTGGGATTGAACAATTGGCTGTTTACTTTGGTGTTGCTCCCAGGAACTCAAGCCGGTGCAAGCATTGTGTAGCTGTGCTGCTTAAGGCAAACCGGATGCGTGAACTACCGCAGCTCTCAAGTACTGATTTACCACAGGCGTGGGGTCAGCACGCCAAAGAGCTTGTGAAAGTCAAGTATGCCCCAACGACGCTGACAAAGGTTCCTTTCTGTCCAAAGGTAAGCTCCAGCTCTCATGACATTGTGAACAAAAAGACTCACCAATCTTCCTCTGTCATCTCGGCGCAAAGCCCAGTTTCCAAGTATGTCATCTGTGGCATTTTTATCGCTAGTTTTGTTGATCCAAGGACCACTTGTTGTGAAAGTGTTGAGTGGTCGTTGTCATAAGCTGCGGTGTCTGACTTAATCGAGCATTAATTTACTTGTCAACAACCAGGAGCACGTCGAATTTTGGCTTCTCATATCACGGTAAAATAATGTGGGCTGAATGGCAAATACAGATCACTAGTCAATATTTTAATGCAAATAGTGACCAACTTTTAATGTCCCATGGACTAGTTGCAAAAAGGATACATTACGCTCTTTTGTTCCAAAAATGTTGTCGGTTCCGGTTACTTTAATCACTGCCTCAAGTCTTGTGGTTGAGGCATAGTTGTGGTACATAAGAGCCTCTTGCAGTTTGTGTACGTAAACAACCTTTTTCCCTTGTAGTGTCGTGACCTGCAGATCTGAATTTAAATAATTTCAGTTTCAACGCCCTGCACTGCCCCCTGTGGAACCCAATATTCTTGGGCGACTGAAGAAAGACCTCCCATATGTGTGCTCGATTGCAATCCACGAGCGGAAACGGCCACACGCAGGTAAGATATGGTTTACTTGTCGAATTCATGAGGGCAACCTTTATTCCTTCAACCTCGTGGAATTTTGCAATGGCATGACATAACCATGGTGCAGTGCCAAACGATGCTGCATCATTACAGAGCTTTTCCACATAAAACTAAACCTGGGTACACACCTGATGTAAAGCCTGTTGACATCTCATAATGTGAGCGCAACATGTGTTGGTTTGCATCGGGTCATGCATTTAGTGCACTTTCCTGATATGTTTTACCCATATTCCTGGAAACCATTCAGGCGGATAGAACTAGGACATCCAGATTGTTGAAAAGAATCTGCCAAGAACTAGATAATGTCCTTGAATAAATGGCTTGGCACAAATAAAAGTGTATACTGCATTTCAGGACAGGCGAGTGGAGCATCATGCTCTTCTGTGGTGGCATCTCGTCCACCTAACCTGCTGGAAGTACTGCGGCGAATGCCAGAAGAAGAGCTCCAGAACGTCCTGACAGTGCTGAAGCAAGTACTAACCAAGGACGTCATTGCAGAAATTGAGCGCAGAACAAAAGCACAATCTGCAGAGCCCGAGTGGATGCTGTACAGGAAGGGCATGGCCACGGCATCAATCTGCCACTCATTCCGCACATGGGTGGCGTCTGTAAAAAAACCGGCGATACATCCTAGACCACACAATGTGGGCGGTCTGCTCGATCTAGTGCTCAGGCTGAACACTTATCAATCTGCCTCCATGAAGAGGGGTCAGGAGAACGAAGGGAAAGCCAAGTTGAAGTACCTTAATGTACTAACTAAGGATGGTCACTGCGCCAGGATTGACAACATGGGTTTCATGGTATGGGAGGAGATGCCCTTCCTAGGATGTTCCCCTGACGGCATAGTCACGTATAAATGCCAGTGCTGCCCAGGCAGAAGAAATCTATTAGAGGTGAAATGCCCAAATGTATTGAGCAACTCCTTTCTTAAAAATGGAAAGGACCCCAAATCATGCAATTACACCCAGACACAGATCGGTATGGGAGTCACGGGTACCGACAGCTGTGACTACTTCGTCTATGAGTCGGATACGGTCTGGAGACTGGTAAACATTAAGTTCAGCCAGAAATATTTCGATGAATGTGTCGAGGCGGTCCGCTTCATTTACTTGGAGTACTTGTTCCGTGCCCTGAAAGGAGTGGTATGATAAAGGCCGTGTTTTTGTGTTCACTTTTGAGGCATTAAGCAAGAACACCTCACACATGGTCATTTTCGCAAGTGTAACAGGTAGTTTAATAAAACAAATAGGTACATGACAACAGGAGAAACAATGGGACTTGCAGCTTTTAGTATGTTCTTTCATTAGCTAGACATGGCATGACATTGAAAGTGAACATTTTGAGAGAAGTCTCTGATTGGGGTGCTACAATAAATAAAGCGATAACACTAACCAAATCCGTAAATAGGAAAACCCTACATTTCGGAACAAACTCGGTTCCTTCGCCAGGGTTAGACTGCGGTTGTGGTCGTCGAGGAGCAGCATTTTTTGTTTTCTTCTGGTACGGTGGTTCAAGAGAACAAAAAAATTATGCTCCTCGCCGGCCATAGCCGCAGTCCACCACTGACGAAGGAACCGAGTTGGTTGTGAAAAAAAGGGCTTCCTTATTTACGGATTTAGTTAGTGTTATCTCTTTATTTGTTTATGACAAACAAGGGTGCTATTGAGTGTTTACATCCCCTTATTTCTTTTAAAATTACAAAAACTTGTCATGGGCAAAAATTGGAGGCGAAAGGTTCACAATTCCTGCCACCACTTTCATTACATCGTCAAAGAGGGGCATCAGGTGCGTTGGAAAGCGCTGCTGGAGTATTCTGAACACTTTCAAGCGTTGAATAGCACGTTCAACGTGTACCCTTGCACGGGCTATGTCTTGATTCAGCACTGCATCTGTGCGCGACATTCGTTGTTTGTTCCTCAGGAAAGGTGGTCGAACAAGTTCTACTCTGGCATCATCGCACAGCTTGTCAATTAAGAACCCCTTGTCCACCATGACTTGCTCAAGTGGGGAGCACTTTTCGAGAACTTTCGATTCCTTTGTGATGAAGCAGTCGGAAGTTCTTCCTCCATAAGCGTTGCTTACAAAGGTTATCATGCCAGTTGGGGCACACCCAATCAGCACTTTTGCGGTGTATGTCTTCTTGTAGTGGCTGTAAGTGATTATTCGTGATGTCAGGTCAGCTGGCCTCTGTATGGCTATCTCTGTACAGTCAAGGATGATCTTAGTGTGAGGAAATTTTCTAAAATACACTGTAAGGTTTTCCTCGATTGACTCGTCGGATGGAATGAAGACGGCAGCACCAAGCACGTGACTCAGGATACAGATTGCCGTTTTCAGGTTTTCGGATGCAGTTGTTCTGTGAACACCAAACAAAAAAGCCAAGAAGCTAATAGAGACGTTGTGGTAGAGCTTCACCATAACCATCAAAACAAGGTCACCCGAACACAGAAAACGAGCCTTCAAAGTCATCTGCTTTCTCACATTATCGAATTCCGTTACAATGTTTTTCATCAACTGTAGTGAACCAACACCAGAAAGAATGACAAGCTCTTTGTCGGACTTTACCATCGACAACGAAATTCGGGGCCCTTGCTTCTGCTTCAGTAGGGTGTCCACTTGAATGCACGAATCTACTTGGAAGGGTGATCCTGTGGTAAGCAGCGACTTCTCGGTCCCTAAATAAAATGAGAGCAAATATGATGTTAGCATGGAAACCACAAACCTGGCCATCTCGACTCGTGACGGTTGTGAAAGTACACATTTGATCACAAAACATACTGAAAACTGATGATATAGGATGGAATGGAGAGCACATTTATCAACAGTGTTCCTGGGTCAAGCTTCAGCGCATAGCACCGGTGTGCTCGGAGATGATGATGATGCAAACTTTTATTATAATATGGAAATATCCGAAGGTGGGTGGGGCCCCTAGTCCAGGGCTCCAGTGCTGGCCGCTGCTGCCTTGGCCCGCTCAACCAGACTACGCTGGTCGTCCGGGTGCGAGCTGAGCAACGCAGCTTCCCAAGTCTCCGGGGAAGGGGAGGAGATGGGGGGAAGGGATGGGTGGGATTGGCAGGCCCACGTGACGTGGTATAAGGAGGGGTACCCTGAGCAATGTGGGCAGCTAGCAGGGTACATAGTGGGATAAAACTTGTGGAGGAGGGCGAGGTGTCTGTAGGTGTGGGATTGGAGTTGGCGCCAGATCACGGCCTCTTCCCGCGTTAGGCTCCGATGTGGAGGGGGGTATCTGAATCTCTCGCCTCGTTGCTCGGAGAAACAGCGGGTGCGGCAGTGCATTTCGGTTTGCTTGATGGGCTAGGAAATTTTGCTTGTTCTTAGAGGTCAGGTTCAACTCCAAGAAAAAAAAAAGCAATGCCAAGAAAATATGTCTGCGTATTCAAATAAATAAATTATATTGATAGAGGCCCTTGGCACAGAAGCGAGGTGTCCGTTTTGTTGCAGCCAAACCTATGCTTGGTAGCCTCGCCTAACAGAAAGTGGCAAAAAGTATGACATAACTCTTAGTCACTGGTTTTGGGACACTTTGGTTCAATATCACACACTGTTGTGAGATGCAATGAGATTCAAAATGGTGCATTTTGTTGCTTGTTCTTAGAGGTCAAGTTCAACTCCAAGAAAAAAAAAAGCAATGCCAAGAAAATATGTCTGCGTATTCAAATAAATAAATTATATTGATAGAGGCCCTTGGCACAGAAGCGAGGTGTCCGTTTTGTTGCAGCCAAACCTATGCTTGGTAGCCTCGCCTAACAGAAAGTGGCAAAAAGTATGACATAACTCTTAGTCACTGGTTTTGGGACACTTTGGTTCAATATCACACACTGTTGTGAGATGCAATGAGATTCAAAATGGTGCATTTTGTTGCTTGTTCTTAGAGGTCAGGTTCAACTCCAAGAAAAAAAAAAAAGCAATGCCAAGAAAATATGTCTGCGTATTCAAATAAATAAATTATATTGATAGAGGCCCTTGGCACAGAAGCGAGGTGTCCGTTTTGTTGCAGCCAAACCTATGCTTGGTAGCCTCGCCTAACAGAAAGTGGCAAAAAGTATGACATAACTCTTAGTCACTGGTTTTGGGACACTTTGGTTCAATATCACACACTGTTGTGAGATGCAATGAGATTCAAAATGGTGCATTTTGTTGCTTGTTCTTAGAGGTCAGGTTCAACTCCAAGAAAAAAAAAAAAGCAATGCCAAGAAAATATGTCTGCGTATTCAAATAAATAAATTATATTGATAGAGGCCCTTGGCACAGAAGCGAGGTGTCCGTTTTGTTGCAGCCAAACCTATGCTTGGTAGCCTCGCCTAACAGAAAGTGGCAAAAAGTATGACATAACTCTTAGTCACTGGTTTTGGGACACTTTGGTTCAATATCACACACTGTTGTGAGATGCAATGAGATTCAAAATGGTGCATTTTGATTACCAGTGGAATTGCTGGTAAACGCATAGTCGAATCTTTACTGACGAAAGACAAGCTATGTCGCCCATTCTTGCATCAAAGCCGAAGTTTGAACAGAAGTGCAGTCTAAACTAGTTATAAGAGACCTTGATAGTTATCAAAATTGCAGTTTGTCGTAAAAGTATATGTAGTGTGGAGATACGAAAGTGAATCAATGGCACGGACAGTAAAAGTTACCAAATTTCAAATGTCTGTCGTAACCAGATCAAATGACTGTCGTAACCAGATTTATTTTAACGATTTTAGACTGAATTTTGCACAATGGCAAGTGTAAAAGAAAGTTTGCTTTGCCGGCATGAACAATAATTTTGTCTGAATGTACTTCATAAAAGGCACAATGTGACAAATGTTATCGCTCAACTTAAACTTGCTTTTAAGTACAAACAAATGAAACAAGTTACATGTTTTAAGGCAGTCAGATATCAAAATAAACTTGAAGGATGGAACAACTACATTATATCAGTGTAAATTCAAAACCTACACTCTGCATCGTAGTCACTGTCGCTGAGCTCCTCGCACGACTCCGCTGCTTCGCTCCACTCTTCACTGGACATTGTCGCTTCATTCTGATCATCACCGGTCAGTGTTGCTTCGCTGTCATCCTCACAGGTCAGAGTTGCTTCGCTGTCATCCCCACAGCTCACTGTTGCCTCACTGTCAGCTCCACAGGAGGAGACACCATCGTCACCTGAATGTGTTGCGAGTAAATCAGCAAAACGTTGAATGTGTTTCATATGCGTGCAAATGGTTATCCACATGAATGAAGGGATTATCTCGAACACACTCCATACAGCAGTTGCAGTAATGATTTATATACAGTGCTCACTCACTGGAATGAGTGAATACGGTTTAAACGAGCTTCACATAAAATAACACGAAAGGCTAAGACTAGCTCTTCAACACTGTAGAAACGCATAGGAACAAAAATAAGAAAACGCACAGAACGGTCTCGAACTGAGCTGCGACATGCATGTCATCCAATATTTGTTTTTAGTTCTTTTGTTTCAACAATGTTTAAGGATCACATTGTAGTTACATTGCTGTCAAAGCTTTTTGTTGAATGGCCAGTGCAATAAAACGTTTGCTGAAGATGGAACGCCGAAATAAATTAAAAAGGGCTGAACCAGTCCTGCATTGCCTTGACTTTCTGCAAATATCAAGACTGAAGCAACACTGAGCTCGTTCAGTTTATGTGTACCAGCCTCCAGCAGTGCAGAAGAAACATGGTCTGGGTGGGGACTAACGTGACGTTTGGTGTCTGATGGTGTGCTCCCGTTGGTATTTAAGTTTGTGTTTTTTCCTAATAAATTCAGTTGAGAGTGTGCCCTGTGTCGTCGTTATTCTACTCTTTGTCCCTGTTCTTTTGGCGCTGCCAAAAGAACAGGGACAAAGACGTGCTGGTTAAATCAAACAAGCCTACCATGTAATGCAATAAAAGTGCTGAGAAATGCAAATGGCCCACAAAACAATCCTACGCTTGATTTGAATTGCAAAACCAGTTTAAAATTGATTCTGCAATTGTAAAGTGCCACTGCACCATATTGTTGGCCTAAACGATAGCAATTACGTTAAACATAATCGCCATAAGTACCAGCATTTCCTTGGTACTATGACTAGCTAGATGCCACTGGTACACGTGACTCCATAGAATGAGGAATGCTAAATATCCACATAACTGCGGAAAATAAATGTCCTATCCTTTTTGTACCCTCTACCACGCCCCGTTTGAATTTTAATAAATCGTGTCGCCTTTCTATAAGCAGCCTAGCCATTGTTCAAATTGACTTGCGTGATGCTAGACCTCAACAGATGCAGGCCCAGGCATTTCTGCGACATCATGATACGGTGGAGCTACCTGCCGTTACCTTTACAAACTGGTATTCCATGACTGTAATCACTTGTGTAAGCGATTACAATATTTTACAAGCTTTTTTAACAAAAATGTTATTCCAGTGGTTATTTATTTGTTACTGTTGCATCATCTAAGCACTGCAATAGGAGGAAACAACTATTTTTGATGTGGCATGCCATGTCACAAGAAACTACACATGCTTTTAATAAGTTGTTTAGTTTGTTTATGTGCACACTTCTCTCGACTGTACTCACAGTCTTCTTGAACAATGACGTGCTCGGCCCTCAGGCGTGCTCCGTTGCAGCTTTCATGGTCAACCTGGCTGAGAGTGCTGGGGCTGTACTCATCGAGGGATGGGTTCTCTCTGTCACCTGAAATAAATTCTCACTTAGCCTTTTCTTGACCACTGCCCATAATGACTAGAGCATTAGGCATGCACATTAAGCATAAGTTTGTTATCACAGCAACCATAAACATATAGTATCATCTGCTAAGTATGAAGAGAGTGCCCCATCACAGAGTCCCATACCATTTCGTTCAGCGAAATTTCGGCGACAACATTCGGTTTTTTTCCAATATTAATTGTAAAAAAAAATAAATACAAATATCGCCAAATACGTCGGCAAAATAAGATGTTCGAAAAAACAAAAGCAAAAAAGTACGTCCCCACGGAGGATCGAACCCGGGACCGCTTATTTATGAGACGGGCATCTTACCACTACGCCACCGCCCACTTCGGAAAACTCGTTTTGAGAACACGATTTATACAAGACTTTCCGACGGCACGTGATCGTGTGGGTAGAGGGCTGTCGGACGGCACTTGGACGCTCTCGGACGGTACTCTAGACACTACGATCATTGGCTCGGTCATTTTATGTGACATTAGACGTACACGACCGCCGTAAGCTACGTCTGGCGTACGAGGCTGGCTCCGCGCACTGTGATCAAAATATCGAATGAGGACGCACTTAGTCACGCTTCAATAATCACGAACATGTCAGGACGACCACTGGCATATGAAGATATCAACAGCACACGTTGCGGTAATAATCGTGCCCTTCATTTGACAACAGCGTACCTTTAGGCGGCTTCCGGGTCTTCACCACACGATCGTGTGAGCCTTTTGGAAGGTTCTCCGACGGAACGGATGATGGCTTCAGATACCTGTTCTTCCAGTCTATGACAAAATGCAAAGCGATTTTAAAACGGGAATCATTTCTAGCCTTGTCTTCGAACACATACCTTTTACGTCGGCTCTTTTCACTTTAAAAGCATCGGCCGAGAAATGCCGACTGCACACCATGGCATGGGCCGTCAACTTCTTCCCCATTTTTAACTTCCACACCCAGCGTGCCCTCAGCTTTTTGTCGCGCGGATAATGGTGAAAACTGACACCTTGTTCGAAAGCGTACGTCGTGCATTGTGGCACGGAACAATAACGGACCATTGCGGGAAGTAATCGTGGCGATCACGCAGTACACACACAACACTCAACGCGATGGCGGGCTTGTTGTCCCCACAGCGCAATGTTTATTTTGATGATGATGTCGATGGCGAAGATCACGAGCGCCCCCTATAGTTCGATCTCCTGCCCAATACTTCCTAACAATTTGGGCCGGGTGTCGATTAAAAAATTTTAACCCAGTTAATTTGTCACAAATTTTCAGGCATAATATCTTGAAAAGAATGAAACTGCAGATGTTCCAAACTGGCTGAGGTAAAGCAGCCTTGCAGTGCACCAAGGTTTACACTGAACATACTTTTGTGTATTGTCCACGAGGTGTAGATCGTGCATTGAAGTTTTATGAGTTAGTTTCTTCAATGTTTGAACTTTCAGCGTGCCAGCTGGGTAGTGTGTAACTGTTTTTTTTTGTGTTTTTTTTATAGCGCAAGCAATATCTTAATCCTGGCGGCAGGAAGATTCGGCTAGCAGTTGACATGGTTGGACAACGGTGTGCATGCTTGCTTTCTCTGAAGCGGCCAATGAAGCGAAATAACAGCATGTGCGGATTGTCCATGCATTTAATTTTTTGTTTGTTGTTTCTTTCAGACTACATGTGCTCCCAGTACAAGGGGGTGGCCCTCCAGGCTCTGACGACCAGCATGTCGTCTCTGCTCTGCTGTCGAGGGAAATTTAAAGGGTAAATATTGCAGCTGCAGTTCTTTCTATTCTTTCCCTGCTACACTTCCTGCAAATTTCTGTGCATACTTGGTATTTTTGTTTTCATGGTACTGTAAACTTTTGTTATAGTCCGTTGCAACTATAGAATAGCACAAGCCCCTCCCACAATTCCCTTTGCTCGCCATGATTGGCGGTGTCCTCTTGGTTTTCCTTCTCTCTAGTGTGTGCTTATTAAACAGAGTGAAGGGCTTTGTGGGAGGGGCTTTGCTATTCTAGAGTGGCAACAGAGTATAGCATGACCTCAGTTAATTTAATCATTTCGAAGAGTCCTAGCGGGCACCCATGCATTTTTATGGGAAGGACTCGGTGTCATATTTTGAACCGAGAAAATGACCCTACAAATAGGAAAGCACGGGCCTTCTGCTACAAAATTAACCGAACCAAACTTTGTTTTCAAGATCAGACCGGAAAAAGTCGACTCCTGTCTTATAAACTGCGAGTAACAGAAATCCTGTGCTAGTCTCGCCACGTTAGGAAGCTAATGCTATGACCCCCATCTTGATTTCTTTAATGCTTGTTATGGCTGTTTTCACATCTGGTATTTTCACTGTTCTTTGGCCAAAAGTGAGTGGCAGGTCACCATAGGTTTCCAGAAGAAAGCGGTCGCATATGCAGAAATTTCTAGCAAGTTCGTAGCGCAGTGGCGCTTCGTCGCAACCGAGGAAAAACTATGGTATTGTTGGTGCAAAAGATTAAGCCTCGCGACTAGCAGCAACTGAATCATGGATATACTGCACCCTACGGCGTTTATTTGAGCTCTACTCCACACAAAATATTAGAGGGGCACTTAGGTATCCCTTTGTGGATTGAAAGCGAAAGCATTTTCATTCCTAACGACACTTCCTTCTTTTTCCTCTCTATTGTTAGGAATGGCAATGCTTTCGCATTCAATTCACGTAAGGATACCTAAGTGCCCCTCTAATATTTGTTTTACATTACATCATGCGGCGTCACACATCATGGTACGTCATGTCGTCGCGTGGAGTGTGATGTCATCGAACCGAGGACATATTTTTATGACCATCTTTCGGGCACATCAACGCCGATGCCGTTAAACATGATGAAAAAACAGCCTCGGATAAACAGGGACGAAGAGCGGGTAAAGACATGCCGTCTTTTGCTTTAATGGGACAAGCTTCTTTTTGAGGGGAAAGTAATCTCGCATTCCGAAGCGGCTGAGATAGCAGAGCAGCTGGCATGCCCGGCTCTCACAGAGCAGCACTGGGTTCAAATCTCAGCCATGGAAGCACATTTTATTCTTTCTTTTATTCCTCTGTTAACTTTTGGTACAACTCGGATTTTCCGCTCCGTGGACATATAATGCTTTCGCGTTAAAAAGGCACATCCAGTCAGGAATGTGCCTTTTAGTGTGGTAGAGTCGCACAGCTGCTCACCACTCTGAAAATCACTACTGAAGTATGAGAGGGCGCTAGTAATCACCAAATCAGGTTCACGCCATTCATAGGTGAAGGATCTTTTTGGGTGCACTGAAGATTTGTGTGGCATTTTCTTTCGTTGATTCATTGGCGCATCTCGCCGTTGATCGCAGTCCTGCACCTCGTTAGCTCTAACGGGCAGGATGGACAGCTCGGCAGACTCGTCGGCTGAATCCTCCGTGTGTAGTTTAGCATTGTCCTTAGGCTGCTTCAAGTAGGGATGGATGTGAACAGTGCGTAAAACACATGCCTCTTGCCCACGCTTCTATATTCATTGCTGGTCGCGGCGAAATAGCCAAGTGATGTGCGGCCATGTTTGCCTTAAAACGTTTGTAAGACACTTTGGATAACGTAATATTTCGTTGTAAGTCACACAAAAGTTGCGACAATCTTGTTTTGTTAATAAGGATTTCTTCTCGGGTTTTGTCATACGCAAGTTTTTATCGTAAGTTTGCTTTCTGAATTCGGCCTCTGATGTCTCGATCCTCCCAATAATTCAAACTTTGTGTGGCGGATCCAGACCTCCGTTTTGCTGTGGGCGGAAAATGTTTAAGGATACCAGTGATGTGATTGCTGCGCCAATTGCGCCAAACTGCGCCAAGGAGCTAACCCTGCTACATCCTGCTACATTTTGCCAAAATATGGGTAATCTGCGCCATGCTTGCTCCAAAGGACCATTTTGGTGGCCTTTCGAAACAAACTAAACTGAGAACCGTAATTGAGCATGCGTAAGCTTGGTAGCGCTAGCGGCCGCCCAACACAACGTATACTGCATCAATCGTCTATCCGGTTTTGCATGGCTTTTCCCGCAGTCTCGCGTTTCGTGCAGGGGGCTAAAGGCATAGAGATCATACATACTAACTCTAGAGGAAAAGGTCCGCCATTTTCCCATACATTCTGGCTGCCGCAAGCGGCGGATCACGCAGGCAGACCCTCGGGGTCCCAAACACGGTTACATCATCAGAGCAGTTTCGTGAACTTCAACAATTCACGAACTTACCGGTGGAAAGATATTCACGTTCCTTTCGAAGCTTTCTTTTTGAAAAGCGCGCAGATGTACGGCCTCGCGTTAACGCTAAACTAAACCATATACCCGGCTTCGCCGGTGGGGCGCGGCTGGGCGCGGTTGAGGAATACGAAACTGCGCAACCACCAGATTTCCGAGATTTCGACAGAAGGGAAGTTAATGCAGCGTAATGAGTTTATTGCTTTTTATAAGCGTTAGAATAGCTCATAATTTAGTTTACAACGTTAAATTATTACTGTTTATATTGCTGAGAGTTTTCACTCTTCGCGTTACCATGGCAACGTTGCTTTCTTTCTCTCGTGTTCTGTCGCTCTCTTTTGCGTTCGTTCACTCGGGACCCAGGATGTCGGCGCACGGGATTTGCCACTCCTCCTCACCCACCTTTACCCCCCTGGGTAAAGGTGGGTGCGTTTAGGGGTTATTTTGGGTCAAATGGTTGAGTATATTTAGACTCAGCAGGCCAAAACATGTCATAATGAACCATGAACTCATTTTTTTCGAAAAAACTCTTCAGCTTCGCTTTAATTATAGGCCGATCATATGCTTCTGTTTTTTTAAGTAAATATAAAAAACGGCCATTCAAGATGGCCACCATTTCCCAACCCCCCCCCCACCCCAAAAAAAAAAAAAAAATGTATATATATATTTTCTGTGTACCGCTCTGGTCTAACCTGTCGGGTCGACAAAGTTACGCAATCATGTGTGTGTATAATTTATTCTTGCTTTGGCCACTGTAGTAACTAGTGGCCAGGAGGTCAAAAAGAATACTCCCCTCAGATGCGCTGTACATTACCCAAAACACACCAACAGGCAATCGTTACAGCGCTGGTGTTCTAGGTTGAATACTATCGTTTTCAGGATGGTAACGCTTTGTAGAAAAAAGAATGCATTTACTTTACAGTTGAGGGTACATAACGAAGCGCAGCAGTCGTAGAATCGGTCGGCTGGGCGCGGGCCAGAGATTCTAGTTGTGATGACTGATAAATAAAATCCTCCAGCACCGCGCTCCCTGTTACCCGCAACCATCAACAACGCGAAGGTCACGTGCTGTAGTCACGTTGGCCCGATAAGTGAGGAGGGTAAGGAGGAAAATGAGCATGGCTTGTGGAGGCTACACGGCTTACGTCATGCCCCCTCCCCCTCCTCCCCTTCTAATCTCCTTGGCAAACATGCTAAGTACGTCCACAGAAAAAAAAAAGAAGAAAACCTTTGCAGTTTGTGGTGTTGCGAGCGAAGGTGGCGGCCTCCTGCTCGGCCGCTTTGTCGTGAGGACAAAACTGACGAGGGAAGCGAGCAAGCAGGAGGATATGAGGGATTTCCATGGCGTTTCATTTTCGGTGAACAAGACAACAGAAGAGCCACGGTAATTGTCATTTTTTTATGGAGATTTTTCTCGGTGGCTTTGGCGCTTGATTCATATCGGTTTAGCTTCGACAGTTTGGCCCTTTACTAACAAAAGAAGCAACGATTAGCACGTTATTCAATAAAGAACAAAATATTCTATTCAGAAAACGACGTTAATAAAATTGTTGCGAAGAAGTCCTTTAGAATACTGTTTTACACGAGCCTAGTGTCCGAAAGAGCCGCTAGTGGCGTTGCGTTAGCTCTCGTAACGCAGTAGTCCATAGAGGGTTGCGAACGTGGTGGTTCCGCTACGCCACATAGAGCGGAGGTCGTAGCGGCTAGCGGATAGCCGCGGCTAGGGAGCCTTCATGTGCGCTTTGCTAGGGTGGTGCCGCCCTTTTTAATACCACTCGCCGACAAACCAGCAGCCATTTTGGTCTCGGCGATAATCCGTGGGGCTTATAACCCACCCGGAAACAAGCACCTTATCTCACAAGTTCGGAGCAGTGTTGTGGAACCCACGGAGGGAGGATTAGCATTTCCCCCCTCGGATGGGAGGACCGATGGACAGAAAGGACGCTTTCCGGCGCAGGGGAGCGCACGGGGAAACAATGAGGAACAAAATGGCGGTGGGGGAAAGGGAAACAGGCAGTTGGCATCACTCTATGCGAAGTGCACATGAAGGCACCCTAGCCGCGGCGGGAGTGACTGAACGATGTACAAAAACACTCGAATGGCTCAACCGGATCGGCCGGAAAGGTTTCGACCAGGACCAACTTGAATAGGGGGAGACCTGTCTATCGCGCGCCCCTCCTATAGGCTCCTTGCATTGACGTCACATCGCACACATTTGCACACCAAGTAAAAGGAGGAGAGGGAAGCTGCTTTTGTAAGAATTTTGAGTGACGGGTTAATCTTCTATAATCTTCTGGGAGGAGAATAGCGACGCCTGTGCAAATCCGGAAGGCACAAAGGAGGGTCCTGATAAGAGGGGAGCTCCTTCTCCCCCTCTTCTCTGGAGGGTATCGGAAATGACGTCATGTGCAAGGAGCCTATGGGAGAGCTACTGGAGCTCTAGTTGGCGTTGCGGCTACGAGGCGGCGCGCAAAGCCCCCCCATCGATTTGAACTGGGAAGGCTGCGCGATTCACGGTGCGATACTGAAACCGGTAATTTTGTCTTACAGGCGTCTATCAAAGCGTGAAATTATTTAGCACTTGTGCAGCTTATGTGCGCAAATATTTTATTTTATTGGATTCACACAGTAATAATTAAAAAAATATATATATAGCTTTTTTCACTAATTACAAAACAAATTTTATGCGTGCTTTTTCATAGAAGTCCTACACCTTCAACTCAATTCGGGAAGTCGGTTTTTCCTTTTATGACCTACTTTGCATGGTGCTACTCCATCATGTTTGATGCAATGATCGTCAGAAAAGGCCTCGTGAACTTCCTGACGACTACTGCAGCCAGGGCCGGTTCTGTGGTCTTGTCAGTCGTTGACTCCACAGGCAAATAGCAGGTTGCTCGCAATTGCCGGCAGAACCCTTCTAGTAAACGTCAGGGGTGGCTTCCTCGGTGCAAATAACCCCGTCTGGGCAGAATTGGCTGCGCTCTCAAACGTAATCAGAAAGTTGACGAAGCGGGGGCTGGGGTTGCGCGGTACCCCACGGTCCAGGTTGTATGCTATCGTAACGGTTGTGCTGTTGTGTAGAGGGTACTTGAGCTGGTGCAAGCACCTGTCGCTGACAATGTTGTCTTCAGCCGCCCTCACGAGGAAACCTCCGATGTGTGCCTCCGCGCTGGTTTGCAGTCCTGGAGCTAGAAAACGTACCAAAATTTTTGTTTTGCGTTTTTTACTAGTTTTAATTTGTTATAAACAATAAAATGGTTCCTTACCTGGGAACGTCTGAAGTTCCTTTAACAAGGGTTGCAAAATATTCTTCATATTTCGTGGCGGAGCAGTAGACTGCAGTCCTGGCTTTTGCAGCAGCGCACCGATATCGAACTATGCCGCTCCTTTGTGGAATGCCCGTAAGAAACTACAAGGATAATAAAAAATGATGATGATGATGATAATAATTTTGTGCAGAGAGGAGAAGGCGCCTTAGGGGCATCCGTTCAGCCCCACCTCAGAGAAGGGCGACTCTTCTCTGTGTGAAGAGAACTTGGACGTTAAAACGTACTTGACTCCTTGGTCCAACAGATTGCGTGTACACAATACAGTAGACAACGTTCTGATTGCTAAGGCTTCGCGCGTCTCGGACGTTAGAAATACGCTGAACGACGGTACCGTTCTCTTCCAGTTGTCCACGCACTCGAAGAATCTGTTTTCAAGCGAAAATATCGACAGGTCCATCGACCCCACCTCGGAGCCTCTGAGGCAGTATTCCTTCTTTCACCGGGCTCGTCGTCCGTAGCAGACAAAAATCTTGCGTCGCCATGTATAACTGTTACAATTATCCTAAAAAATAAATTGCAAATTGCACGCAAAAAAAAAGCATACTTTTTTTTTGTTTTTGCGATGGTGGTGCGGGCGTCGCCGGGTGTTTTCAAGTCTGCTTTGAATTGCACTGTTTGTCGATAGGATAAATCTCGAACACGGAACATCGTTGGCACCGCTCTGTTTTTCTTTTTTTTTTTTTTAATTTACATTTTTCTCATCGTCATCTGCTGTAAAATTCTGAGAGCATAGGACAGTGCCCCCGCTATCACTTGGGCGCCATTGGGAGTTTTTTTTTCACATTTAAAAGAAAAGAACGAAAAAACAAACAAAAACATTGAAACATGTCCTGAATGCCTTTTTTTTTCTTCTAATACAATATGACGCTATTATTTTCATTTTTCCGAATGATTGAGATGGAAAAAAAAAGTCGACACTTACCCGCTCTTGAGATTCTTTTAATCCATTCTGCGGATACTTGGTGATAGAAATTTTTGAAATAGAAATCATTCGCCATTTTTGTTGTGCGAGGTACACAGCGGCACGCAACAGTGCACCATTTACCCGCAGTTCGAGTCGACACTTAAGTTTTCGTATCGTAACACACAGATTCCAGCGGCGTAGCCACCTCGCTTCGGTGTTTCCCAAGGCGTCCCGGACTGGATCCGGGAGGGAAGGTAGGGGGGCTCCGAGCGCCACCACGAGCGTTCGTGAGGAATGCGCGTACTACTGAGCCGGCGCTGAGCCTCCGCTTAGTAGACAGGTCTCCCCCTTATTTAAGTTGGTCCTGGTTTCGACTGCCTCCGGAGGGAGACTTTGCCAGGTAAGTCATTGTAAAACTCTGAATCGTATTAACTGTCTCTTTCGGTCTCGCCGATGAAGATCGACTAATAAGAGCTTGAGACGAGATAAACACGGAACAAAATTACCGGCACGAAGAACTTTGGCACGTCTTTTCCCGCGTATTTGATTATGAAAGCTGACTCGCTCGCTTACACTGAGTCGGCCGAATTAAAGGGGCGGTGCAATGATTTTAACACTGAACGAATGTGCAGCTTGTATTTTTATATTGTTTACTTCGGCATAAGTAAGAGAAAAAGTGCCACCATACCCCAAAATACCTCTATTTCGCTGCGTAATCGCAAAATAAAAAACGATTTTTTTCCCAACCTGCGGCGTCATTCGGAGTGGTTTTTGTAAGTGATAGTGTTAGGCAATTGTAAGCTTGATTTAAGGTTAAGTTTAAAAAATCTTGTTGTTTAGGCATGCAGAAACGCTTCAAAAGCCTAATATTGCTGCTAAAAGGGTATGAATTATTTGTGGCGCCATCTACCGCAAGTCAACAAAACCTGCCGTCGCCATCATCCGTCGACGCCCGAGGCGCCTACTGCGGCTACACGAGCAACCCGGACGTTTTGTCTTTCCCTCGCTCGACGGAGTGCGTTGGTCGTGGTCCGTAGTATCATTTTATCGTTACTGTTCCTGGTGTCTCGACCTCCACTTCGACTTCGACTGCCCGCCGCGTCGACTGCCCGCCGCACAAGTCCAACTGACTTACTATACGCAACCATCTTGCGCTCGACGTCGCTCAGGCCGTCCGCCCATGCCGCCATGTTGGTCGGGAATCAGCGGGAGAGCGGGAGAGCGGCGAGCCTGGCGAGCCGGCGAACGCTGGGGAAACGGAAGCCAGAAGAACCCAACCGGAAACCAACGCCACTCCGAATGACGTCACAGGCGAAGCTGGTGCCGCCTCAATGTTGAGTTGAGGGGTGCCAGAGATACCAATTTCTTTTATTTTTTTTAATGAAAACTAGGGCAAGCAGGAAAGATAGTTTTCGGTCCTTCGTTTTATATGTGGCCGGGATCGATTCCCGCAATTAATTCGCCAAAGTCCGCAAATTCTTGCACCGCCCCTTTAAGAACATTTCGTGAGAGACTGAAGTGCCACTAAAATAAAGAGGGTTTCAGTGTTACCAGGGGCATATTGCGTCAGTGAAAGAAGAGTCATCAACGATCGAGCAACTCGCACTTTTGTTGAGCAACATATTTCCGCGATTGATGCTTCACAAGTGGCAACTAAAAATATGCTATGCTGCATTTATTTTTCAGGTTCACTTCACAAACGATCAGTTTGAGCCAGTGATATTGGCAAAGGCTGAACTCAGGAAACTCAAGCCCATTTATAACTCCATCCATTTTTTCACACCGACCTCTTCCGAATGTGCAATATTTTGCCTTGTAACAATATATATTTTATTGTCTTCATTTTTGTATATGATTTGTCATTTGTGATTAATAATTTTTTTTTATTGACAATGAAAAAAATTGTTACTGTCTTTTTAAGGCTTTGCTGAAAGATCTCTCTCTCCTCATATGTAACTCATGCAGTAAGGCACGCCCGCGGGTGTACTCAAGGGCGCACCTTGCGCGTGAGGACGTCAAAACAATATCTCGAAACAGAGTAAGGATGAAGAGGGCCTCGCTGATAAATGGGCGAAATGAGAAATGCACTGCCAAGGCAAACGATCACGCTATTTTTTTTTTTTTTTTCAATTTTAACTGAGGCGATACAAGTGAATGTATTTGGTGGGTAGTGATATGCACGAGGCGCGTAAATAGCAGTCGTCGCATGTGCACAGTCTTAGGTAGTATTCGAAGTTTATAAAATGTATACGAAGTAAAGCAAGCTGCTGGTTTGGCAAAACGAGCGGTTGCTTAAAATCACCGAAAAGCCCTGGTTTCGCACGCGTTGTGGTGTCATTTATTTGCCTAGCTCGAGTGATGCCGAGTCTGCAAATGCACTTTATTCAAGAAAATCAAAAGTTTTAGTAGAACGTACGCTATGGACTGCGATTGTTGCGGGCGCGTGCTCAATCCATGCTCAAACCGACGGCACGAGCTCCCGCCAGCAACGCAGTGCTCCTACGAACCTCTTTACACTCGGGGAGAGGTGCAGTCTATCGTGTGCCTGCTCTCAGCTCTTGCTGCAATAAGCGGGTAAACAAAATATATTTTTGCAGTGCATGCCGATTTCCCAAAATATTCAAAACTACGTTGGCATTTTTTTTTCTTTATTTAGCGGAATTGGAGAAAGCTTGTCTTCACACCCGAGCGATTCCAACTCTGCTTGCGTTATTATATTTGCTAATCAAGACCTCTTCACGTGCTTTAGAGCTCCAATAAATCTGCACAAAAGCTAGTTTCTTCACGTTAGAAAGCAAAACTGTCTTCATATTAAAATAAAAAAATAAAAACTCTAGTCCGCCGTATGCAATAGCAAATAAGTACGACCCGGCACGAAGGCGCACGCGCCTTGTGGGCCTCGCCCAGACACGGCGGTGGGGGGCGGGGTGCGGAAGGAGGGCAAGAAGGATGGCTTTCTATGGAAAGGAGTAAAACACGGGGCGAGGAGGAATTAAACTTAGGGTCACTTCATGTGCGCTTCGCATAGAGTGATGCCAACTGCCTGTTTCCCTTTCCCAGACCCTCTTCCACCTTAGTACACAGGATAACTGGGCGAGTTGGTATGGATTCATAATGGAACAGCGCGAATTTTTGCAAGGACAGAGGAAGAAACTGGACAGGACGAGCGCTGACTAACAACTGAAAGGTTTATTCTCAGGAAACCACGAAGAAAAACATACGACAACACGACTCTCTAATCGCAAAGGAAATGCGCATGCGCCTCAAAAGATTGGGCGCTATCAGTTACACAATGTTATATGCGTCATCCCCGATCTAAAAATTCGACCTCACTGTCCAGCTGGTCAGTGAGGTCGAATTCGTGATTAGAGAGTCGTGTTGTCGTATGTTTTTCTTCGTGGTTTCCTGAGAATAAACCTTTCAGTTGTTAGTCAGCGCTCGTCCTGTCCAGTATCTTCCTATGTCCTTGCAAAAATTCGCGCTGCTTCATTATGAATCCTCTTCCACCGCCATTTTGTTCCTCTCATTGTTTCCCTCTGCGTCGGAAAGTGACCTTTGTGTCCATCGGTCCTCCCATCCGAGGGGGAATAGGCTAATCCTCCCTCCGTGGGTTCCACAACGCTGCTCCGAACTTGTGAGACAAGGTGCTTGTTTCCGGGAGGGTTATAAGCCCCACGAATTATCGCCGAGAACCAAAATGGCTGCTGGTTTGTCGGCGAGCGGTATTAGAAAGGGTGGCATCACCCTAGCAAAGCGCACAGGAAGGCTCCCTAATTAAACTAAGTACGATAAGAGCTCCATCCTTTAGCGACGAGTTGAAACATGAAATTTGCTTCATATGGCTATCAGCTTGTCACTGAATATTCCTGTAACGGGAGCGTGCTCCACCAGCGAACCAAGCTCGTGCCGGGCAAGCTCGTGCCCGGGCAGATCACGGAGGCGCCATAATAAAAGGCTAGCCCTAGTTGACCTCCCACTGTGCGAACCTTCTTCTCGCGCTGATACATGGTGTCAGAAGTGGGATACGGCGACCACGCATCCTTCGCTGACTTCGCGACCAAGCCATGGACGGACTTCGACCTCCGGAGGGACTCTTGCTGACGGGCAACCTCGCCCAGAATTGGCGTAAGTTCCGGCAGCGATTGGAATTGTACCTCGAAGCCACCGAGCCAGTAAACCCGCGCTCCGAGAGGCAGAAGGCCGCCATTCTGTTACACGTCGCGGGTCCAGAGGCGTTGGAAGTTTTTAATACTTTCCAATGTTCCACCGAAGAACGCGAAAGCTACGCTACGTTAGTGCCAAAATTTGAAAGCTACTGCACGCCGCGCTGCAACGAGACTTACGAAAGGTATATATTTCGCTCGTGCAAGCAGAACGACGACGAAGCGTTCGAATGTTTCTTCAGAGACCTACAGCTCAAAGTACAGTCGTGCAACTTTGGAACTCTGGCCGAATCGATGATTCGAGACCAAATTGTTTACGGGACAGCCGACGCCAAGCTGAGAGAAAGACTGCTACGCGAAGACCCGTTGACGCTAGAGAAAGCAGTACAACTTTGTAAGGCGGCAGAAATATCAGCCAAGCAGAGGAAAACCTGGGACAGTCCGGGGCAGAGCGTGGAAGTCGTGTCGAAGCAACGCCAGTCCCGCCAAGCAGGAAAGTGTGGGCGGTGTAACACGAAGCACGAACCGAAGAAGTGTCCCGCATACGGCAAAGAGTGCTACAAATGCAAAGGAAAAAATCACTTCGCCACACGCTGCAAGACAAAAGTTCCTGTTGATAGCATGCACGACGTGCCCGAGGACCATGACTTCGACGTCTTGGAAGTGCAAAACTGCGACAGCAAGGGCGAATGGTGGGTACAAGCGCAAGTGGCTGGGAAGCCTATTGACCTAAAGGTAGATACCGGAGCGCAAGCTAATCTGCTACCGAGGAAGGTGCTGCGCCAGATCGACGACGCTGTTCCAGTGACCAGGGTAACCTCAGGGTTACGGGACTACAACGGCAACGCGATCAGCCACTATGGAACCGCCGTTGTCACTGTAAAGTTACGTGGCAAGGAAGCACGAGTGCAGTTTTTCATCGTCCAAGACCACCATCGACCCCTCCTGGGACTGCCGGCTTGTGAATACTTCGGACTCGTGAACCGCGTTGACGATGTGTCGGCTTGTGTGCCAAAGGACATAATTGAGACCTTCCCAGAACTCTTCGACGGACTCGGGTGCATCAACAAAAAGTACAAGATGGTACTCAAGCCCGGATCCGAGCCAGTCATCCAAGCAGCAAGCAGGGTGCCCCACCTTCTGAGAGAGCCGCTGAAGAACGAACTCGAGCGCATGGAAACTGCTCGAATCATCACGAAGGTGGACGAGCCATCAGACTGGGTAAGCCCACTTGTTATTGTACGCAAAAAAGATGGAAAATTGCGAGTGTGCATGGACCCTAGGAACGTCAATGAGAGCCTGAAGAGGGAACATTTCCAAATGCCTAAAAGAGAAGACATCGAGGCAGAGTTGGGAAACGCGAGTGTCTTTTCGAGACTTGATGCCAACGCGGGCTTCAATCAAATACCGCTGGAAGACGCAACATCGCGAATCTGCACATTCAGTACACCTTTCGGTCGTTATCGCTTTTTGCGATTACCGTTCGGCATAGCATCAGCGCCGGAAGTTTTTCAGAAAGCGATGACTCAGATATTCGACGGTCTTCCAGGCGTACGTGTGTACATAGATGACGTGTTAATTTGGGGAACCAACAAAGCGGAACATGACGAGCGGCTGCGTAATGCTCTCGAAGCTGCGCGCAAGAGTGGCATTACCCTGAATGCTGGGAAGTGCCAGTTCGGAGTGAGCGAAGTCACTTATTTGGGAGATCGAATAAGCAAGGCAGGGATTAGGCCTGACCCCTGTTTAGTCGAGAGTGTTGTGCAGATGCCAGCTCCGACTACTAAAAAAGAGGTTCAGCGAATCCTTGGAATTGTCACATATTTCAGCAAGTACATACCTTGCTGCACGGAGAAGACGAAGCTGCTCCGAAATCTTATGAGGGACGACGTGCCTTTCGTCTGGGAGCCACACCACGCACAAGAATGGCACGACCTCAAAGTGGTGCTAACAAACGCGCCACTGCTGGCGATCTACGATCCCACACGGGATACCAAGGTGTCTACAGACGCATCAAGGTACGGCCTTGGTGCAGCGTTGTTTCAACTACATGGGGCCAACCGGCGTCCAGTAGCTTACGGCTCTAGAGTGCTCACCGAATGTGAGTCAAGGTACTCCCAAATAGAAAAGGAAACACTTGGAACTGTTTACGGGTGTGAGAAGTTCCATGACTTCATCTACGGCAGGAGAATAACTCTAGAAACAGACCATCAGCCCCTAATCGCCATCTCTAAGAAATCTCTTGGCGACATGCCGCCCCGTCTTCAACGTTTTTTTATCCGACTAATGAAGTATGACTATTGCTTCCAGTTCGTCCCTGGCAAACAGCTTGTCCTGGCAGATGCGCTCTCACGGGCACCGTTACCAGGCAGCCAAAAGGGGGCACCGCACGATGACGTGGAGGTTCACGCAATCTCCGTCCTCTCAAGCTTGGTGAGTGAGGCAACGTCCACGAGGCTCAGACAGGAAACAGCGAACGATGCGGTGTTGGGCACTGTGGTCAAGTCTGTTCAAAACAACTGGCCGGTGGTAGGAGACTTTAAGGCATATTCTTCTGAGTTGTCGGTGATTGACGGCATGCTCTTCAAAGGTGCTAAGGTAGTGATACCGAAGAGTCTCCGCCTAGAGATGCTGAAGAGGCTTCATGAAGGGCACTTGGGCAGCAACAAGTGTAAAGCCAAAGCGCGGCTTTTGATGTTTTGGCCGGGCATGACATCTGAGATTCAGGACATGATTAGAAAGTGTGCTACATGCAAGCAGTTTGCGTATCAGCAGCCAGCAGAGCCCCTATTAATGAGGCAGACACCGTCTCAGCCATGGTCCCGAGTTGGCGCCGATTTGTGCGAGTACGCTGGAAAAACGTACCTCATTGCGTTTGACGCGTACTCAAATTATCCCGAAGTGGAGCCTCTAGACAACTCCACCACAGCTGCAGTAGTCCACAAGCTCGCGGGAATTTTCGCGAGACATGGGATTCCGCTAGAGTTATGCAGTGACAACGGCCCCCAGTTCTCCTCAAAAGAGTTCCGGGATTTTGCTAGGCGGTACGATTTTCGGCATGTCACCTCCAGTCCGCATTTTCCGCAATCAAACGGTCTCGCGGAAAAGGGAGTTCAGATAATCAAGAGAATTTTAAGAAAATCCTGTCACTCAAACGGAGATTTCTACCTAGGTCTCCTCAACTACAGATCGTCACCCTTGGAGGATGGAAGATCGCCCAGTGAGCTGCTAATGGGACGACGCATTAGGTCGCTGGTCCCTGACTTCACCGTGGAGCCCGCAGACCACGTGAAAAAGCGTCAGCAGCTCCGATCAACGAGGCACCTACCACCACTCCAGTCAGGGGATGTTGTCCGCATAAGGGACAGAAAGGGGTGGCCAACCAAGGCCAAAGTTCAAAAAAAGGTGGCACCAAGGTCCTACAGGGTCGTAACAGAGGACGGGAGAGAGCTGCGTCGCAACCGACAACACCTCATCGCAACGCCCGAAGTCTTTGTCCCTGACCCTCAGCCCGACGACAACGACGAACCCATGTTGACCTCGCCGCAACCATCTAGGAACCTTCCGGGCACATCTGGCTCACAAAGCCCACCCACCGCAATCGGTGCAGCCGCAGTCGCTCCACAGGTCATTGGCATCCGGGCACCAACGCGAGCCTCGACACAGATGCGGCGTCTTCCTCAGCGGCTTCGCTACGATGCCAATTTCAATCAACTCTCCTAGTGGGTGCTGTTTGTTAATTTTGTTTGTTCGTTTGTTACTTCGACTTCGCTCGTGTGTGCGTGCTCCACCAGTGAACCAAGCTCGTGCCGGGCAAGCTCGTGCCCGGGCAGATCACGGAGGCGCCATAATAAAAGGCTAGCCCTAGTTGACCTCCCACTGTGCGAACCTTCTTCTCGCGCTGATACAATTCCCAGAGTCCGAAACTCACAGGCACGTGGTGCCAAGATGGTGCCAAGATGGTGGCTCAATATTTTTTCTTTACTGTAGACACAGTTGCCTAGAGAGGGGTAGTTGGTCCACTCGGCCACGAAACCGGTCTGATTGATTTATTCCAGCCCAAAATTCGTTTCATGGACCCTTTAACGAAAAAACACTAACTGTTCTCCAAATGTAAAAAAAAAGTATATATATATATATATATATATATATATATATATATATATATATATATATATATATATATATATATATATATATATATATATATTTATATATTGTTGTTCTTACACTTTATTAAGATAAGGATGGCGCGACGGTCTGGAGGGGACGGTTTGGAGGGGGCGGATTAAAGAAAACGAAAATTAAGGTTATTATATCCTTCGGTCAATGCCCGTCGCGCGCGCAAAGTCCCAGAGGGACAGCAGCGTCTCTTTCGCACAGGCACTAACTACTCTTGGGGTTAATCCAGTCCTCGTAGGCACGCACATTGGGGTCTAGAAAACAACTCCGTTCAGTTTGGAGCCCCGCCAACTCCCACAGTAGATGTCGGACCGTAGAGGGAACGCCTGTAGAACATGTATAGCAGGTCACCGCCGGGCTGGGAGCCTCGGTGGACTCCACTAACTCGGAGTGGGAACTCGTGTGTGAGGTGGATGTATCGCCTGAGTATTCTGTAGCAGGCGGGCGCGCTCTCTTGGGGGTGTAGGTTCTCCATCGGGCCAGGACATCTTCAGTAATAGCCGCCCCGGTGCGTGCTTTATGAATGAGCACTTGTGCACCTCTAGGCAGATTTCTCGGTAGGGGTGAAGGGTTGGCTGGGGTCTGCTCCTTGAGACTAAGGCGATCCGCCTTCTTGGCTGCTGCCTTTTTTTCCCAGGGATCGAGTAGTGCAGGTGGGACCGAAATATCCGGGTCGGAGCGGATGCTTGACTGCGCGCTCGCACACGCATGAGCGGACTCGTTGCCTCGGCCGCCCGCGTGTCCCGGTACCCTATCCACCTGCACCTCTATGTTGCGTGTGTAGAGAAGTTCAGCGCATAGGGTTTTAATGCGCTGGCAGAGGGAGCCCTGACGGGGTGTGAGCCCAAGCCTAGTGACGGCCTCTCTGCTGCCCGTATAAACCAGAACGCGGATGGGTTCAGGGGAGCTGGCTTGAGGTCTATATATATATATATATATATATATATATATATATATATATATATATATATATATATATATATATAAAGTGACGAAATTTGACAAATGCTTCCGTTGATATATGGGCAAAAGTGATGTGCGCAGACACAGCAGCCGTAGGATGAAAAGAGTAAAATTCTAATTTAATGGCGAAAAAAAGTCACGCAAGAAAAAAGGGTGAAGTGCCGAAAAAAAGTTGTATTAGTTTACGGGAATAATGAAGACTAGGCACAAGAACGCTAATTACGTGGGAAAGGAACTTCTAAACAGGACGGAGTAAAAGTCAAAGTTAACACACAAGAACTTACAAAAATAAATTGTTAAATGAAAAATAGAATAAAGAATTGAAAATAAAAAATGAATAAAAATAAGAAAAGGGCCTGACGTCCGTCGACGTTTCGGCAGTGGCACTGCCTTCTTCAGGACGGGAGCCCATAAGGCGTGGTAGGTTAGTTTTATAAAATATCTAGGGAGAGGGTTAGTTAACGCGAAAGTTCGAAGGGGTTTGTAGGGTAAGGGAAGCACGGGGGGGGGCGAGTCCAATTTTGTCGCGATGAGGGAGGCGGTTCTGGGTTTTTTTCACAGGTGCACTGGTGGTATCGAGGAGCTCGTAGGGAAGGGGAACACAGAGGGCAAAGTCCAATCTTGACGCGATGAGGCATGACAATTGTAGGTTCTGTTCGCCGGTGCATTGGTAGCAGAAGGAGCTTGCCGGGAGAGGAAGCGCCAGGGGGTATGAGTCCACTTATGTCGCGGTGAGGGATTAAGGTTGTGGATTTTGTTCGGAAGCTGCCTTCCCGGGTAATTACGGTGCAGTGAGTGAGTCGTAGCGTCCTTGAGTGACCGGGTCGTCTGGGGCCCTCTTTCTCCTTGTCCCCGAGGGCTGGTACGTCCAGACCCAAGAAGGAAGAAAGAGGAGAGAAAAAAAGAATTAAGTAGGGCGGGGATGTCGCGGTAGGTGGTCGTTTAAGCTGTGTATTGTTGACAGAGTGCCCAAATCTTTGTTAATTTTGCACTGGAATTTATGAATTAGGAATGACTCGCGAATTTCTCTATTTGTTTGACTCTTGAAGCCACTCTGTATGATGACTAATTTTGCCTCCGTTATTACATGTCCATTCTGGCTAAAGTGTTTGGATACTGGAAGGTCGGGTTTGCACCTAACGTCGGACTTATGGCCGTTGTATCTTTGACGAAACGTGGATTTAGTTTGTCCAATGTACTGCTCTTTACATTTGTGACATTCAATGAGGTATATTACATTGTCTGAGTCACAGTCGACATCGCTGCTAATCGTTTGACGGAAGTGCGAATTTGTGCTAGATACAATGTTAGTGGAAAGCATTTGACGGCATATCTTGCAAAGAGATTTTCCGTATGGTTTACATCCCGTTGGTTTTGAATGACTTTGTTTATTTAGTTTTGCATGCACGAGATTGTCACGAATGTTTCGAGGTCGTCTAAAAACCGCTCTGGGCGCGTCGGGGAATATTTCTTTGAGTTTAGTCGATTGCTCTATCAAGTACTGATGTTTCTTTAAGATCGAGCGGATGGCTGGGAGGTTATTACTGTAGGTAAGTGTGAGGTTCACAGGATTTTTGGGGGCATTTCGCGTGGTGTCCGGAGATAGTATTAATACTTTCTCCGGACACCACGCGAAATGCCCCCAAAAATCCTGTGAACCTCACACTTACCTACAGTAATAACCTCCCAGCCATCCGCTCGATCTTAAAGAAACATCAGTACTTGATAGAGCAATCGACTAAACTCAAAGAAATATTCCCCGACGCGCCCAGAGCGGTTTTTAGACGACCTCGAAACATTCGTGACAATCTCGTGCATGCAAAACTAAATAAACAAAGTCATTCAAAACCAACGGGATGTAAACCATGCGGAAAATCTCTTTGCAAGATATGCCGTCAAATGCTTTCTACTAACATTGTATCTAGCACAAATTCGCACTTCCGTCAAACGATTAGCAGCGATGTCGACTGTGACTCAGACAATGTAATATACCTCATTGAATGTCACAAATGTAAAGAGCAGTACATTGGACAAACTAAATCCACGTTTCGTCAAAGATACAACGGCCATAAGTCCGACGTTAGGTGCAAACCCGACCTTCCAGTATCCAAACACTTTAGCCAGAATGGACATGTAATAACGGAGGCAAAATTAGTCATCATACAGAGTGGCTTCAAGAGTCAAACAAATAGAGAAATTCGCGAGTCATTCCTAATTCATAAATTCCAGTGCAAAATTAACAAAGATTTGGGCACTCTGTCAACAATACACAGCTTAAACGACCACCTACCGCGACATCCCCGCCCTACTTAATTCTTTTTTTCTCTCCTCTTTCTTCCTTCTTGGGTCTGGACGTACCAGCCCTCGGGGACAAGGAGAAAGAGGGCCCCAGACGACCCGGTCACTCAAGGACGCTACGACTCACTCACTGCACCGTAATTACCCGGGAAGGCAGCTTCCGAACAAAATCCACAACCTTAATCCCTCACCGCGACATAAGTGGACTCATACCCCCTGGCGCTTCCTCTCCCGGCAAGCTCCTTCTGCTACCAATGCACCGGCGAACAGAACCTACAATTGTCATGCCTCATCGCGTCAAGATTGGACTTTGCCCTCTGTGTTCCCCTTCCCTACGAGCTCCTCCATACCACCAGTGCACCTGTGAAAAAAACCCAGAACCGCCTCCCTCATCGCGACAAAATTGGACTCGTCCCCCCCGTGCTTCCCCTACCCTACAAACCCCTTCGAACTTTCGCGTTAACTAACCCTCTCCCTAGATATTTTATAAAACTAACCTACCACGCCTTATGGGCTCCCGTCCTGAAGAAGGCAGTGCCACTGCCGAAACGTCGACGGACGTCAGGCCCTTTTCTTATTTTTATTCATTTTTTATTTTCAATTCTTTATTCTATTTTTCATTTAACAATTTATTTTTGTAAGTTCTTGTGTGTTAACTTTGACTTTTACTCCGTCCTGTTTAGAAGTTCCTTTCCCACGTAATTAGCGTTCTTGTGCCTAGTCTTCATTATTCCCGTAAACTAATACAACTTTTTTTCGGCACTTCACCCTTTTTTCTTGCGTGACTTTTTTTCGCCATTAAATTAGAATTTTACTCTTTTCATCCTACGGCTGCTGTGTCTGCGCACATCACTTTTGCCCATATATATATATATATATATATATATATATATATATATATATATATATATATATATATATGCTGGTAGCAAAGCGGGAATTCTGTGCGAAGTTTGCGCAACGGTGAAATAACTGCCACTTGGAAAGGGATACAGTTTATGGACAGCGATAAAGGATTGCGCTCGTCTTATGGGAAGCATGAAAGGAAAATTTGAATTATGCTTAGCGCCCACTCAGAGCTCGTCAAAGTAGCTGTGTGTCATTCGTAGGCAATGCACTAAAACACACTTGTATTCATTGTATCTGAGGTGTACATAACAATCAAAAGAGCGATTATAATGTCAGCTGGCTAGAGTTTAAAGTTCAATTACAAAAGCCCCAAAGTGTTTCAGACTTAAATTATGTGCTTCCGTGTTTCTCTAGTTTCTCATGTAAATAAAAAAAAAAAACACTTTTTCTGCAATTTTTATTTTTTGAGTGCTGCTTTAAAAATGGTCTTCCTGATGAGATGGATAACACCGTTTTACTTCGAATATAAACAGGGACGTAACAAAAAATGTAAGGTTCCGTCACTGGGCCGCGTTCCAAAGTTGTTTACAAGATTCGGTGTGGTCCCGACATGTTCATGTGTTATGACCGCTTCCCGGAACAAAAGCGGCAATGTTAAAATGAGACTCTCAGTTCCGAACTTGCGCGTCGAGGTAATTTACATTGCCCTCTTTGGAAAAAAACTTAACTTTCCGCGAGGCTTTTTTTTTTTTTTTTTCCGACGCACTTTTACTTTTATTGATTTCCAGATTTACGAAAGCCATGAAATTAAATAGAAATTTGGTTTGGGGCTAATTGGTACAGATCGATTAAAACATTAAAAGGCGTGACCAGGGGCGGATACAGGAATTTCTTGAGGGCGGGGGGGGGGGGGGGGGGGTCAGGTGTAGGTCAGCGTACCATATGTCTAGGAACCCCCTCCCCCTCTCCTTCGTTTTACGCCCAAAATTTTACACATACAGAAATCAAGAGCGGGGTCAGGACATCCGGACGCCCCCTCTAAATCCCCCTGGGCGTGACTAATGTGGTTTATGAGATTCCTTTTAGTTGCGGCCAAGTTTACATCGGTCAGACCGGCCGATGCTTTAATGAAAGAGCGCGGGAACACAAGCTAGCCGGACGCAATGATTCGGGTGAGCATCTTGCGGAGCACTGCGAACGATGCGGGTGTGAACCTTTGTTAGAGCCCACAAGGTTTATTACGAGAGGGAAGAAGAAAATGGAATGGGGGTAAATTAAAGCTTTCGGTAGACACAAAGCGGCTGACAAATCCGTTAGCAGCCATCCCTTTATCTGCTAAATAAAGACATTGTGTTTCTTGAGGGCTGCGTGTGATGAGCGATAGGAACCTTTATCTGTTGCATGTGTTTAGGCGATGGGGATCGACAGTTTGACATATCTCGTGTTTTATTAAATCAGTTGGAAGTTGACGCTTGTCCGCGTCGTACGTGGTTCTTTTTTCGTCCTGTTGTGTTCGCGCCTTTTATCCTCGTTGTTCGACATAAAATAATTTTGGGCTGGGATAAATTAGTTTACATTGGGTGTTTACTATTCACATGTCGTTTAGTGTGCCAAAATAAAGAGGGTAGAAAGTCAAAAGCCAGCTTTTCAGTTACGAACATTGAGAGATGTAGGAAACTATTTTGTACCTTATTTCCCTTGAAAGCTCTCCGCCTTTTCACTGTGATACATCCGCTGTTCTCAGAGACCCGACCTCACGCATTGCACACGAGAATTCCGTCACTCGGATGTATATATGCGCTCGTTAACAACTATGCGGATTCGCGTTCGTGGTCAGTGAGTGAGTGTGAAAACGTATTTATTAAAGGAATGGGATACATCACGATTTCTTGATAAAGTCATCCAATCGTGACGGGGGAAGGGGATTAGTGAGTGCCCTGGCGGAACTTATTATCACTTGCGAATGACAAGTTATATGGTGTGCTCAAAAACACGGTGAAAGCTTCGAGTCATCGCACCGATGCAAAAGCATGTCACGACCACGTGATTTCTCAATCCGCTTTTGAGTTGAGGACTAAAGCTAAGGAAGAATGAAAAATAATGTCATGACTCCTTTAAGCGGATTACGATATGAATATAAATGCAACGTGGCGGGGGGGGGGGGGGGGGGGGGGGAGTGGATTACGTGAGTGGGATGTTCTGCTAATCTTTGAATATATCACTTTCAGCTGAGTCATTGGGTGGTTATTTTTTCTCAGCGGTTCTCAGCGGCACGGTAGCGTGATAGTGCTCATAACGGCGCGGAAGGCGATATTGTACTACTTACCCAATTAGAAAACCACAAGCAGCAGTGGAGCACGTGAATAATAGGCAGTTTCATGATACTCCTCAGACATATGATTTCGGAACAATTCTTTTTAAAAGAAATGCCATTAAAGCCGCGGTCGTCGCACACAGCTTCGCATAAGTCTACGGAGCGGTGTTGGCGGTGCCGGCGAATTCCACAACAAGGCGGCGGTGGCGCCCTCTACTAGCATCCACAGTAACTTCTCCGGCCAGCATCTGGACTCTCGTTACCATGATTTTTAGAAAGCTTGTTTTTTGCATAAAAAGAAACGGAAAAACTTTTTTTGTGGGAACTTTTATTGGAGATTGATACCAAATGGCTGGAGCGTGATGGTTTTTAAAAAAATTTAGTTTACAAGGTTTCGCGGCACAATTAATATTGTTTTTATACAACCACGTATCACCGGCAATTTCAGGTAGCCCGTCCCGCCCTGGGCGCGTGCTGACTTCTGCAATATTCACGGCACGCCCGCTTGGGAGATGGGGGTTGGCAACCCTGGATCTCTTCCACTGTATGTGTTCTGTTTCGGCTACGAGATAGCCGATAGTAACCAGAGTTGAGAAGTATCCGTTGACGATTTCAAGTGCGATACTTCAAACCAGTCGAAGCAGCTGCGCTGTTCCCTCAGTGGCCGAGGCTGGTGAAATGGCGGCGTTGCGATCGGCGAAATCCAGGTTTCTCTGTACGGATTGGTATCATTTTTTCGGGGAATGTTCTATGGCAGTGTACAGAGATTCGTAACGTTGGCTGTACTACAGTTCCGCTATGAAGGTGCCCGCAACAGTTGCGGAAAGGCTTCTCAACTGTTTTTGATTGTTGCGAGACAAGTAAGGAACACCCGCAAAGCTATGCCACGCAGCTGTGGCCATGACAGACTCTAGCAACAAAAGGAAGACATTGTTGCCCCGATCATGGGGAAGCGCTGTCGCGAGGAGCGTTGCCTGGTCACGCAGTGCAAATGTTGAGAAGATGCATGCGGCAACAGTTGGCAAAAACCGATGTACAGCTGCAGTCCCGTTGTGGCACGCAACGTAAGCGAATAGGATTTGAGCAACAGTCAACAAACAATGGTGTCCAGTGTTTCCGCAACAATTCCTCGAAACATCTATCCCAACCTAGCGCGAAACTGTTGTGTCGTACGGTTGAAACACTTTTGGAACGCAATGTTTGGCGACTGCATTCTGGCAGTGTAAACGCAAACCGTTTTTGAATCTTCCAGGGGAACAGTTTAGCAACATCAGGACAGCACACATTTTGCTGGGTAAAGGCAATGCTTCGGTAACTGTTGCGAGCATGAAACAATCAATGGTTGACCGACACAGTTGCCGCAGTACTTTAGCAGCGGACACTTCTGCAGTGTTATGACTGTTGCTACAACATTGTTGCGCGATTGCAGTAAAACTGTTTTCTGTTGCGAAACTTTGTTGCGCCGACTGTCTCCACAACATAAATTGTTACCTGGGACTGTTGTTTTGACCGAAGAAATATTTTTCTGCAGTTTGTCAAACAATCATGTCTATACCAAGACACCATGGTCTGTGCGCATGGATGAGGCTTGAAGTGAAAGCTTGTTCTGTCGGTCACAACATTGTAAATATGCACTTTCTGATGAGCCCGGCCAGCGCACCTCCTTTCGTCATTGGGGAGAAGGGAGTTCTTTTTGTTGAGGAGGAGGGAGTGAGGAAGCTGGTCGTAGGCATGACCACAGCACCAACATGGCTGAACTTTAATTGGGCGGCAGATTGTGCCTAGCGACACAACTGTGCAGCTGGTTAAAAGGTGGCCAGACGATCTGCTACAGCATTGGATTTCGTCAGAAAGATTGAGCTTATATCTCGCAAACCGTCGGAAGTGCTAGGCATGAATATTCATTAGCTATTCACCGGTATTTTTTCGTAAACAAGTACTCTGCCGCCCACTGCCGGCGAATTAGAGCGCATTTTTTTTGGTATTGTGTCTCGTCCTTTTGTTTTGTATTCTGCTCGCGCCACTTTTTCAGTCCCGGTGTGTTACGGAAAAACAAATAGGCACACTGCCGATAGTCTTCTGTGGCATGATGTACTATGAAGCCCTCATGCCATCAACGGACCAGAAAAGTGCTGAAGTCCGAATAACCAAGCAGGTCTGAATTGTTGGCGTCCGAAAAATCTGTCGACTCTTGTACCGTGTCTTGTTTCTAAACAGTGTTTTATTATGTTGCAGTGGGCAACGCCCCGTCTGGCGGTGTTGGGTCAGCTCCTCCAGCTTGCCCAGCAGCAGTTCCTGAACGCAGATGGTGCTCCTGCTCCAGTTTGCATTGTGCGAGGTGGTGTAGATCACACTCGAGCCGTACCGGCTGCTGATGCTGCTGTTCCAGCAGCGGCTCTTGCAGCAGGCCCACCCAACGCAGCTCGCGACTGTGTGCCAGTGCTTGCAGAGGTCAATGACGAGGTAAGTTCAGAATTTCATGGAATATTAATTTCCGATATTGGGCAAGTGACTAAATTTTATGGTTTCCACAGCTCCTTGAATGCGGTTATTTGTATGCTTCCTTAAATTGAACCATCGTCCTGCTTCAAAATGCTGATGAATGTAAAGAGTAGGGCCGGGCATTGATAAGATATTTCTTCCCAATTAATCGGCGCTCTTCTGAAACGTTTTCTATCTAGTGTCCTCGTTTTATTTCGAGCTTTTTCATAAATCATGTACCAAGAGCCCAGATTAAAATTCTGTCATATTTGGTACCCTTCTTTCGCTCTTCCTCTTCACTCTGAACTCACTTGAACGTACACTTACACCCCCCCCCCCCCCCCCCCCAAAGAAAAAGTTTCATTTTTTGCCAGGTGATTTATTATGGTGTCAAAAGACTACATAATTAATATTTTGCAACAGAGTCACATATATTTATTAAAGCCAAAAAACTCCACTGTTCAGAGCCAAAACTGAAACCCGTCCACGGAGAAGTGGCGAGGAGAGAGTGAGTGGGAGAGGTCACGTGGCTACACCCGACCGTGAGCTTTTTTGTTTTCCCCTCTGTGTCCTTTTTTTTTTGTATGTACAGCAGACGACATGCATGGCTGGAACTGTTTGCTATGCGATTCCTTTGCAGTTATGTTTTTTCCGCTCTCTGTTCTGCACTTCAAGATGAGTTGTTCTGTACATTGAGAAGTTGGAGATGAGTAGTGAGCCCCGTGGTGAATTTCCGTGATCAGCTCCGAAAAGAATACCACCAAGATGTTGCGTGAAGAGCTGCCTCGCATGTCCTGCGTCCGAAAAAAGTGTCATTGAACGGCACACGTCTGCACAAGTTTCCGAAAGATCGAGATCGGGACCAATTGCTGGCTGCATTTCCTGTAGAGCATTTCTATCTATTTCTAGGTTCACCTTGGCCACGGTGTCTTGGTGCAAATCCTACGTCAGGGGAGCACGGGGAGACTCCACGTTCGTTAAAGAGGCCACAAAGCTGATCTCCGGCAGGGAGGACCTGCATGGACGGACTGTGAGGGGTGCCATGACGGCGCTTCAAGGGCGCCATGGCCAAGGGGGCCCTGACTCCAGTCAAGTTGGCAGCAGTCAGCAGTAAGTGCCCACTTCTCACAGATGTCTCATACTTGGTGAGACATTCAAACCTTATGGCTTCCGAAGTTGCAATCTGCTACGGCAAAATGAATGGGATAAAATATTCCAAGGCTTTGAGAACTTTCAGTGTTATAGGCTGTTGAAGGGTCACAGTTCTACTAGCTCGAGCTTTAGGAACGTGAAGCTCCGAGCGCAAAACCGAAATGGACGAAGCCCTATCTCCTTCTTTGCTTTTAATATATGAAGAAAAATAAAGTGACCTTGTACGGTCATCTAGGTCGCTTGGCGCTTTCTCATGCATTCACACTATGGAGGTTTTACAGCAACATGCTCCGCGTCGCAAATATCTGCTAATCCCTGCAAGTTTTGGGGGTGGTCCATGATATCAGTGGCCTGCTCGCAGGACCTTCTGCTGGCTCCCCGGCAGAGCTGTGAGGCACTTATTTTTTCTTTTGAACGAAAAGCTGGCACTAGCAAAGTTGTGAAACGAGTGTTTGTCAACTAGAGCTGCTGCAACCAAGCTATGTTTGGCTCTGTCCTTTGAGTACTGCCCATTTTTTCTAAACTGCCTTCTCATCGCGGGTGTTCCTCCTATCTCGTATGAATGGAGCATTGAAGCGTCGTGACACGGATATTAAATTTGTTAAATTATTCTTGATGTCAAATCTGTGTTGTCAATTTATACACATGCCCAGAACAACAATTGCGGCTCAAAATCTTTCTTTCACACAAAAACCGCCGGCCGAGAATTGTGTGTTCAATGCTCCTTTCACTCGTTTCCATGGTGACATTGTTGGGCATGAAATGTGTTCGAGGTTCTAGGCAATCGGAGGCCCATGTTCATAATTGAAAATACATACTTGGATTCATAGAACATGCTTTCATTTTAGTTAACAGGCAGGCGAGCTGGTTTGGATAGACGTGGTAACCCGGGAGCGTGGGGACAAAAAGGGACAGACAGACACAAAGCTCCGGAGTTTCGTGTCTTTCCGTTCCTTTTTGTCCCCCTGCTCCAGGGTCTATAATTTTTGTAGACACTGAAATGCAAAAAACACACTGTTGCAAGCAAACTCTATGTGCATAGTTGTGGGATGTCACACTAGGTCCTTTCGATTTGGTTGAACCAGCCGATATAGTTCAAATAGTGTAAAAACTGACGCATTATATGCAACCGAAAGTTGCATGGACGCTGAACTGGTATGTTCGATCTATCCCAGTGATGCACGAGCTCAGCCTCAGTTCCACAGAATCTTGCGCTGGCTGAAGTCAGTTCAGCGTTCATGCAGTAACATGTGGCAACTCCTCGGTCTTTCGGAAACCAATTACAGGGTCGTTTGTAGCGCTGCAGCTTAACTTCACGCAGCCGCAGCCCAACTTACACAGTGCTTCTGCACTCCTCCGAACTCGGTCTGAACTGGTTTAAACCTTTCTGGCCGAATCATGCATACCTGCTGTTTTCAGCAGACTGCGTAATCGTAAGAAGCTGCTCTTGGAGTCTACATGGTATCACAAGATATTAACAAAGCATAAATTGTAGTGGAAAGTGCTTGCTTATAATTGCAGGAAGTAAAATAGTAAATTTTTCGAGAAACTGTAGATATACGTGACTTATTGTTGTATTCTTCTCCCCTGCAGATGCCTTTAACGAGTACATATAGAGGCATCCTCGAGAGGCCTCTCCAGGGAAGAGGACAACTCGGGTCAACCTACTGCAGTATGCCAATGTGTTAATATCCTGCTGCAGGATATTAACAAGAAGCTTAACTTCTAAGCTTGCTTAGAGGTTAAGCTTCTTGTTGATGTTCTGCAGTATGCCAATTTGCCTTTACTAAATACACATACAACCTGAAATGACCTGGCTCGTGCTCATTCTTTGCATGACAAATGCATGCGAATTGTTAAACCTGCAAAGATCCGTACGTCCGTATGCAAGCGTTTAACACCATGTTGATTCCTATTACTGCGTCAGAACGGGTAAACCTGTGAAGATATAGGTTTCTCTATCTGAACAGGTGAATCTGTAGAAATATTGGTTTCTATATCTGAATGGGTCAACCTGTAAGGTACGGGTTCCTGTATCTGAATGGGTCAACCCATACAGGTACGGGGTCCTGTATCTGAATGGGTCAATCTGTACAGGTACGGGTTCCCAGTAGCATACGGGAGACCCGTATCCCATAACACCGTATAAGATATATGGGTCAACCAGTATGAATTTTTATACGGGTTTTTTCAGTAGGGTACGGGCGACCCCTTTGACAAACTGGTAACCGGTATGGTTAAACATGGTTTTTTAGTAGGGGAGCGAGGTTCGACAAGGAATGGAGCGGGTTCGTCGTCAATTAGTCAACAAAATAGAAGACGTAGTAGGCACGCAAGGCTACTGCATGTCGATAGTCTGCGGCAAAGCACCGCAGAAAGAATTCAATATTTTTCACCTGGAGACTACAGATAGAGTCAACTTTTGTCGTAGTGTCGTGGTGAAAAGATTGCATTGTTTTTATGCAGTTTGTTGATTGCGCTACAAGCAGAAGCAATCGTTCCCTAATCGTCTTTACCTCAATTGCTTGCTCATTTTGGGCTGGATATAAAACATGACATTAACGACATGCCTTGTCCTGATCATCGTTCCTCCAGTGTGCGGAGACCAGTGTAATTGATGAAAGGAGTCCTTTATACGACGCTGCACCATTCGCGGCTAGCATTGAAACAAAAAAAAAACAAAAATAAAAGGAACGACGGCTTGATTGGAGATTGATTGACGTTCACGTCATTTTATGGCCAACGAATCAAACGGAGCCTTAGCTGGCAACACTGAGATTGTTCTAGGTACGGGGTCCAGTATTGCTATCATTTTGGTCTTTGTTGCGAAGTTGTTGAATTCGTGTCCCAACAAGGGTCCGTTTATCCTGCATGCGTCTTCTTTACCTCAGCAGAAAAGCATGAACGGAAAAACGATTCGGGTTACAACAGTTCCGGTAAACTGAACTTTTCTCCTTGATTCTTGCACGTTGTGACAATCGCAGGAGCTCACGTGATGTATTAGTGTTGTCTGTCGCACCTCAATGCGGACAGTGATTGTACCACAACGCTCGGTTGACAAGGGCGCGTAGCAAAGTTGCTTACTTACTCTTGTAGACGGTGCTGAAGTGAGGAGACGTAGCCTAGCCTACTTTTTAATTTGCAGGGAAATTTATGAACATCCGAAACAAGGGAAAGACACCAAAACGCGTTCCAGGGCGCGGACAAAACTTTAATAAGCCTTCAGAGGGAATTTCGGGCTGCGTTCTGGTGTGTCCTGTTTCTATCTTGTGTCGAATTTGGGACGCCTGCTTCATTACCACCAACCAGATCCTCCATAAGCTTGTTGCTGGAGTTCTTGAAATAACCAACAAAAGTTCACGCCCCCAGATTACAGTAAAAACCTTTCTGATACTCACCAAGTGTTGGGAAAAATATCGGCTTTAGCAAGAACGCTGTCTCTAATGACTGCGTATAAAGTTTTATTATTTTTATTATGTAATATTGTCCCGATTTTAGTGACATTCGTGCATATGCTACAATTAATCATGCCAGTGTTATGGCCGTGGGTCTTTACATTTCCAAGTATGAGATAGCTGTATAATTGCATTTCTTTTCAGTATATGCCGCACATAAAAGTGACTACGAACAGTCTAGGCGAGTACGTCTTGTCCGGTCCAGCCGGCAACATATTCAACTCCCTGGCTGCCGTGCTGCGCTTCAAGTACATTCACCGCTCAGCGGTTTAGTCGTTAGAGGGATACTGTGACATTCATTGTGTCGTTTGGGGTGCGGTGAGAATTGCTGCAGAAAACAAAAGCGAATAGATAATACGATCGGCATAGATCGTTTCGTAGACCCAACCTTTCTGAACCAATGAAAACAAGCTAAGCAAAAAGAGAATACGAATACACTTTTCTAGGAGACAACCCTTAGCGAAAAGTCGTTTAAAATCACACTGTTAGCAAGTCCCGTGTATTTGGCGAATATTTGGGGTGAAAAACACGATATTTACACAAATTAACATAAATTTACACGATGAGTGACGGATAATTCGTTCAGAAATCATGCGAGGTTGTAAAAAACGTGTTTTGGTTCGGTCATACACGCATAACCGTGTAGCCGACCTCGATAACACGCATCGCCCCCGGCGACGACCGCGGCATTGCCGGCTATCGAAGCACCGGAATGCTTGGGGACACACTTAGAAAGGACCGTCGAGACAAATGTCGCGGAAAGAAACATGTCTCGGAGACAGATATGCACCAAAAGCAATTGCGCCATGTCGCAGGACGTTGGCGAAACCCGCGCTTACCGTGCTCGCCGCCATCTTCTAGTCGATGGCAATGCGGCTTCCCTCACGTCGCCCATGTTTGTATTTAGTTTAGGGGTCCTGATAACAGTTTCTTAGACACCACGAATAAAGTCATGGGTCTAATTATTCGTTCCAAACAGTTAAGATGGATATAAAAAGCGTGTCCTCGATGTGAACACGTGACATTGCAGTTGGTTTCGTTTTTGCTTCAACCTTCAACTGCAAGCGATCTGGCCACGGCGCAAGCGCAATGCCGATGTACGCTGGAAGCAAGCGCCGGTTGGCTTTCGTTGTTTTTGTTTGACCGGAGAAAATCTGGCAAGTACGCATGGCGCCACTACTGTTTTGGTTTGACGGGACGCGAGAAGCTTCGCATAGAGCTTCGGAGTTTGCGAGCACACAGTGAAGACGTGACCGGAGAAGTGCTTCTTTGATGTTCCTGGAAGACGGAAAGTAGTATTCGTAATCGTCGTGTGTGCTTTGAAAGCGAAGGGAGTCACAGGGTCCACGAGTTCGCAACCACAAGCCAAGGTTCACGACAGCGCGGCGTTGACTTCGGTGATCTCGTTCTGTTTGGTGCAACCCGGCGATGCGAAAAAGAGCTGAAACATTCGTCGTGTGTGGTGCGGTGCTTTGTATTCCGGGTCTGTTTGAACCACGCTTATAACACGGAGCGCAAATTGTTTGTTGCGTGGTGGAGGTTCAATGGGTACAGTCCCGTCGTCGTCAGCTGATCCGGTCCAGCTGGTCCGGGAGGACGCAGCGAGCGTTAGTAAAAGTAAATCTTCCTTCGTTCCGTTTCAAACTGTGGAAGTATCCCGACACATACCGTGAGTAAGAAGCAGCGGGCGTTTTCAACGAAATTACGTTATTTTAATTGAATAATGGACTTCGGATTGTTGTCTTAAATCTGCCGTTTTTTATGCTTAGTGTTGGACTGCGTTTGCATAGCGGCGCACACCGCTCGAGTAGATGATTCGGTCCTGCAACGAGTTTGTTGCGCCAATCATGCGGCGTGAATAAATTAGGGCAAGGTTTCCTACCTGCCCACAGATGCATGTACTCAGACCATTTTTTATGTTGTGAACGTAGCGCTCTTTCTTTATTTTGGAAGACGCGTTGGAGCATTTATTATAATACAATCACTTGAGAGTTGAGAAATTGGAGAGCGAGCAAGCTTTCTCAACTTTGTCTCTTTCTCTCTGGCACTGCCCTGTTTCAGTTTCAGTAGGCATATCTACTAGCAGGTACAAACTGCTCTAAAGCAGGTAAAAACGTTAAGCTTAGGACGGTGCAAACTCCGTGTGTTTCGCGATTTTCGCAAGGTGACAGGGTAAATGCTTCTGTGAGATATGCGGAATATGCAAGCGATTTTGTTATGCCCGTCGTTTGCGTCTCTCCAGCAATTAATAAGATTATCTACTACAAAGGCGCAATCACAAGCCAAGGTTTAAGATAGCAGTGCGTTTGCTTCGGTGATCCGTGTAGCCGTATTTTACCCTGCACTCTGCAACACCGTGTCATGACGAAGAGCTGGAACGGTCACGGTTTGTGCTGGCCTCCCGGTACAGAAACCCGCGTCGCCCGCATCGGCACAGAGTGCGATTGGGCTGTTGATGCTCAAGCCTTTCATCCGCGGCTTGTCGCCAGCTCATCCTGCTGCTCAACGGTGAGGAAGCGGCGAGAGTAACCTCGGAAATGAATGTAAATCCTCGTTCATTCAGTTATCCGGTGTCAAAGTGTGGAAGATGTCCAACGTGTACTGAGGGCGGGAACTACGAACGTTTTGCCTTGCTTTTATAACCGAAACCAGACCAACGAGATAACTGCCTTACGTACTCTAAAATGACGGAAGCAATAAGTTTCAACAGGTCGAGTACGTCACCGGGGATGTAGGCGAGACGGTGCACACTGTTTAATCGCTTGCAGTATCCACGAGTGGTACCAGGAAAGCGACGTCAACAAAGAAGGAGCTCGCGATTCAGCATAATGCACTGCTACGGGCCCGTGTATCTTCAAAGTTCGGGGTGGTGGGAGTATAAAAAAAAGACGCATCAGCGCCCCACACCAGTGTTCACGAATAACACCGGTCACAAACTCCCAAGCCCCACCGCTCTTCTCGACACCGACACGACATACGACAACAAACTGCATCAAAACGCCCCAAAAGTGAAGGCGTCTGCTCCTGTACTGCAACCACTGCAACTGCTGCAACTAGCGGAAGTGAAGTGTTGGGCGGATGTCCGGATGTCCTTCACAAAAATATATAAAAAATGCTTTGCGCAAGGATCATTTTCATTGATTATTGAATACGTAATGACAAAATCCCAATAATTTGTTTTCCTATCTGATTCAAGCTAGTCGGACTGCTCATAACACTGGTCAACCAAGAAAATAACAAAAATCTGATCTTTTTCATGACCGGTTTAAGATTTATTGTTAACATATCGTTATTTATTGCAACGGACTAACATTATAGATTTTGCCTCCATACTTTTTAAATGCAAACAGTTCTAACACACGGCTGTCCATTGCGCCGTGTTTTGTGTATTCTTCTATAAATCTGTAATGGTCAGCGACCAAAGAGCTCACCCGCACATGTCAAGCTTATATGCGCCGCGGGGAGAATTGGATATCGAGTAGGAAGTGTCGGGCGTAGTGTCGATTGTTGTGTTTGTGTACATGTCGGTGCTGTGTAGCTGTGTGCTGTGTTGCCTGCGTTGTATGTAGGGTTGCTGCGTAGTCGTGATCGTTCGCAGTGTTAACAGACTCGTCTTTTCTTTTTAAAGAGGCTGCTAGAGATCTCGATAGGCGGCGCAAGTTACCGCCCGATTCTAAATAGTTTGCTCAGGTTATTTATCCATGTAAGTTCGGCATTCGTTTTTTTTTTTTGTTTTTTTTTTGTCTAGTGGCTTGTTGAACCTACCGACGCCGCCGACCGCCGACAACGCACGTACGTACCTGTGCAAGTAGCTACGTCCGCCGCTTGGAGACTTTACTGTGTATAAAAGACATCGAACGAGAACTAACGCGCCCTGTGTGCTTTCAATTCGGCTGAAAGGCGCGCGGCTCGCTGGGCTCGTCTCTCGCCTGTTCTCGGCCGCTGGCCGCCATGTTTCATAAGGAACACGCTCGAAATGGTTTTGCGGAAGGCAGACACGGTGTAGCGTGTTAAGTTTACACAGCACCTCATGTGTAGACGAAAAACACAGATGGCCTCGTGTAAAACGAACACGTTTCGACGTGTCCGCTATGGGACAACGGTTTACACGTCTGGGAGTGTTATTTTTGCTAACAGTGCAGTATACTAGAAGTGCACTGAAGTATACTAAAAGTACACTTTCAGTGTGATCTCCGTACTGAATGTATACTTTAAGTGTACTTAAAGTATACTTTCAGTGATAATGGTGGTTGACTGAAAGTATACTCGTTCGTACAAAACTCGCACATGTAGTAGAATCGTAGTCCCCACAGTAAAGGTAGTTCAAAATCAGTATGCAAGAAGTGCACTCAAGTGTACTAAAGGCCTACTTTCAGTGCTTGCAGTCGGCGTGCTCAAATTATAGTAACGGGTATATATATATATATATATATATATATATATATATATATATATATATATATATATTGCGATTGTTAACATCAACACATTAAAACGCGATAGATAGGCCGATGCCGTTTTCGCAGAATATTTGCGGGGCTCGGCGAACATTAGATGAGTCAGTAAACGTCACAGTACGTTGTCTAATTACCTTTTTTAATTTACAGTGTAATTGACCATGTTCAAGTTTCAATTTTAAAGGGGCTATGAATAAACTCTAGCCCAACTGAAACAATATGCGAAAAGGCGACGAGTTTTGGGTTATTCATAGCTAAAAGTCTGCCTTTCGTCACCTGACTAAAAAACAGCGCGCTGGACAGAGTGTAGGATGTTATGCTTACGTAGTCGCTTCGGACGCACCGTTGGAAGTGTGATGCTGGAGCATCCACCAAAGGCACGTTGTCAAAAGTGTGCAAGTTTGTTTATGCTGAATGCGACAGCACTTTATGAGGGTTGTAACTTCACTAGAAAATTAAATAATGCATGGAAGTCCAATATGAGAAGTTCTCACTAACACAAACAAACATGCCATCACCGACATGCCATGTCAAAACCGCTAAGTCACTCCCACTTTCCCCACCCCTGCCGCGCGTGGTTCTTGAACCGGGGGAAGAAAGTGCAAAATTTGATAAATAAGTATCTCAAAGCACCTTGCTGTTTCGGGAATAGTTCTGATTGGGTTAGGCTCTAATAATGACTGCCTCTAAAACAGCAATAGTAAAAAAGGTCATTTACGGATTTTAGTTAATTAATAAAAACGTTGCCACGGTTATCCACCCATGTAATGTCCGCCGAGTCGGACGACACACTGAAGACTGCATCAACGTGGCAGTGAGCCCCCTTTTTTTCTAAAAAACCTGTTGATTAAAAAATAGCATCGGGTATCGCTGACATAATATGACAAAGGGGTGCTTTATTTCTCATTTCACTGCAGACCACGTGGTCAATTAATTTCCCGGGGGAACGACCGGCACTGTCAGAGCATACTTACGTCGCAAATGCAACATGGACTATACGCCTAAAAAAAGCACAATTAGAAAAATAGCTACATTGTACGCCACGGAAAGTAGCGTTACCTAACTTGTCAATAATTATTTTAGGTAGTAATTTCTACTATATTTATAAATTGAAAAGTCTACTTTTATTGCAAAGATAACTTTTATTTTCCCTGAACTGTATGTGTTAACTTTATTGAAGAATAAACGTTTACCGCAAAAACCTGTTAGCACTATTTGGAAGCTAGACGATCGCGGGCAATCGCACCAAGTGTTTGGTGCTGCTGATGCAAAAGCGTGCACATGTCTTTGTTTTCAAAGTGCACCGCCACTTGCGTGCTGCCTCATGGGCTAGTAGACAAATTACGTTTGCAGGATTATCCAGTGGTTTTGTAATGCAGGTCTCAGCGCAACTATACGCTGTTTTAGATATCTGCATCTACAGCAAGCAAAAGTTCACGAGGCATAAGAAACCACGGCTAATAATTTGGACATAAGATTCTCCACCCTGCATAGTCACATGCAGCGCAAATGAACTTCTGAACCGCATAAGTGAAATGTTGTTATGAATGGAAGCTCGCTCTGAAATTTGCTGGAGAAATCGGCGCCCTCGTGTGTCAACCTCAGGCTTTCGCCGAAAGTGTTTCATTGTGTAGATTTAACTTGCCAAACTCTAAGACATCTCAATTTACGTGAAAACAGCTTGACAATTGCAACAACGAACACGCCAACACAGTCGAGCGAGAGTCCTACACTAAAAAATCGACGTAAATTTTACGTGTCTTGTATATATATATTATTATTAATAATATATATATACATTGATTTGCTTAGTTTTGTCTTCAAAAAACAAAGAACAAAAAAATAGACTTTTGAAAACTGCGGAAGACCATCGCTCCATCGCTATTGCAATCAGCTCCCGTTCGCGCCGCCGTTGGAGCTCCGGAGGCGTCGAGCATCGCTTCCTTTTTACGTTTTAGCCCGTTTAGCGGATATTTTAGATATCTTACTTACGAACACCGTGTTCAAGAATAACAAGCGATTACTGAGAGCTGGAAGACGCTGCGTCTTACCAACGCAAGTAATTGGCGGACAGTCATGGCCGACTGGTGCAAGCGCCGGTGAAGAAGTTTCTTTTGTGTCTGCGAACTGCGCCGCTGTTTCAAACTTTGTCTTGTACCGTGTGCTTGCTAAGCTATGCTTGATTTGAACTATGCTCTACCCGGTATTATTTCGTTATTCGAAAAGAGCATATCTTCAAAATTAATGGCTCTCTCCGCAGAGTGAGAAAGATTCGCGCGCGGCGGAACCGAGGGCCAGCCGAGGGCCTGTTTTGGGCGCCGTCCTACGACGCTCGCCCGACGACGCTTTTGCGGAGCGTTCAAGTGCAGTCTGACGGCAGTTCAAGCAATCACAGGTTATGCTAGTTCTTACGTGTGGTCCCAACAGCTCGCCAACGATTTGTTTCAAAAAGTGGGAGCGAGAAAAACGTTACAAGGCCGAGCACCATAATTTCTTGCCTGTGCTGATGCCTGTGCCTTAGAGACGCGCGATTTCTTTGCGTATGCCGAAGCGGCGCGCTTTCCAAGATTACGATTGAGTGATGTAAATAAAATAAGTTTGGAGGTCACGTTTTTTAGTGGCGGCGAAAGCCGCTACTAAAAAGCAAAAGCAAGAAAAAAAATTCGAAAAGGACCTGAATATTCGATGGAGTTGAAAGACTACCAACGTACCAACTCGCCCACTTATTCTTTGTCAAAGAGCCATAGCCAATAGTAATAAATTAAATAAATGTCAACTTTTAATTGGGTACAAATTTGTAATTGACGCAGTACAGCCCTACCCTGCTCTAGTGGCTTGATGATATCAGGTAATGTGTAAATGTATAGGATAGTTCATACCATAGAGTTATTACAATAAACTCTAGAGGCTCAGCTGGCGCTAGTGTCTACGGGACTTCCGGTTGCAAATTGAAGCAGACAGCAAGCAGTCTACATTTACAGCCTCCCTGCGTATTCCTATGGGAAAACGCGCGTGAATTATGTCTCTTCGCAAAAAAATAACATGAATAACTTTTGTTATTTCGGTTGTACTGGATAGTATGTACCTTTATCGGTATTGTGAAAGTGTAATTGCTTTAGTTACAGCATTTTTCTTTACCACTGAACGATGTTAAACTTCGCTCTATTTCAGGCCCAAACCTATGTTGCAAGGAAGGTACGTAAAAACGAGCGGCGATTCTAAGCAAACTAACGATCGAAAGGAATAAAGAGTGTGTTCAAGGTTTGCTAGCATTTCGGCGGTGCTTATATATTGCTAATATGCCCGTCTTGTCATTGGATGAAAATGACTCCGTCGTCCATCTTTACGATCGGTTAAAAAAACATTCAAACGCAAAAAAGTAAAGCACGTGAGCTACGAAAGGTGTCTTTTTCTTATTTGCTATATCGGGCAGTTTTTATCGGGCACCTGTTCTTTGGCTCCCCCTATTTCCAAATATTTGGAGCGTGCGGGTGATAATTTGAACCCAGAAGAAGCATCTTCGCACGTATTCATGAGCAGAAAAATAAAGCAGTACTTATTTATTGCAAATCTGACTGTATCACGTGGATTTCAGTTTATTTTGATCGTCTGCTTGCACAAGGAGTTACTTATCCAGTGTTTCTGCGTAGTTCTTGCCGTCTCTCTTGGTTTTCCACAAGTCCTTCGTTCGTTTGGCACGTATATCCCCCATGCCCCAAAGCATCGACGCCGTGTTCGCGCTGACAGTGTCCGACAGTGCACATAAATACACGTACGAAGCGGTTTTATCACCATTTTCCATGCCACGAGTTTTAAATAAAATTGCTGTAACTGACCAATTATTTTGTCTGCATGACTGAGAAATGTTCCAGTGTGCCTAGTACGTACAACTTATTCGTGATATCTTCTCTGATAATCGAGCGCAGAGGGAAATGCATTACCGGAAGTCAGTTTCTGGCTGCTTGCTGTCTGCTGCAAAATGCCACAGCACACTAGCAACCATTTATGTCTGACCTATTATATTGAATATTTTCTCTAAAAGCTTGAAGTTGTATAAAAAAGTGCTCATGATAAATTAAGCTGCACCGCCGATTGTGTAATAGCGTGTGACTTGTATGTATGTTCTCAGCAAAAAAGAAAAGGATGCATTCAAAAAGGGCCAATCATTTTATTTCTTCTGTGTTAGAGGTTCTTTCAACTACACGCAAAATGTGGGTATCTATACGTTTAAAAGAGTGGAATCGACATTTCCCGCAGGGCTGCAGGCCTGACTCAGTTTGGTTAGCAGATTGCAACCTATAGAAACCTGCAGGGAACTGCATCACAAGAGTAAAAGTGACGTCCGCCCACTGATCTCTATTATGGGTGGCTGGATGGTGCATTGAGCAGACAGGCCTGAAGCCACCGGAAGTAAGCGGCCTGTCGCGATAGCGAGCGCTTAACAGGCTTTTCAAGTCTCCCGAATGCTGGCTCGAACAGCATTCAGGGCGCTGGTTTTTTTTGTCATCCCAAGAGAGCCTGCTTTTTGCGGAGTAACAGTGCATGTGGACCCTAGAAATTTCCTGGGAAGCCATTCGATGTGAACATTTTGAGATTCTATTTTATCAAAAAGTGTGTATGTCCCACGTTCAAATGTTTTATTTTTGGGATTTCATCCAGAACTAATCTCTGCAACGCACTGGCACATGCAGAGAAGCTCACTGAACAAAGCAAATCCATTGCAATGGTGACTTTGCGAGCGCTTTGAAAGGTTTGAATGGCATAAACGACTTTATTTTCGCAAGTTCAATATTTCATACATTTTATGAAGTCTTAGCGTTGGGAATACTCTGCAGGTACAAAATTTTGCAATCAGGAATGATCAATGTATTGGTATTCCTGGGGTTATTTTTTGAACGACCAATTTTAAGCAATTTCGATAAACTCGCAAAAACTAAGCCTTCGCAAAAATTAAGTCTTTTTGCAATAGTACAATTAATCTTGAAACCAATATGAATATGGTATTATACTAAACTTCTCAAATAAAATTTTAATATTATCTTAGTCTTGAAAATGGCCATTCTCAAATGTTTTCGTTGTGGCATTCATGAATCCATAAGGGCTTAAATTGTAGCAGCTGCAACCTTGAATCTAGAAAAGCCTATTGTTTGTCACACATTTTCTTTATGGTGCCTAAGATGGTAATAATTGTTATACCCTGCAATGAACACTATTACCTGTAGCATAGCCCTGGGCATGCGAAGAAGGCACACCACCAATGTCTGACATATCAGGCTTTAGAAATGCTATTGTTCGATTTTCATCACCCTTGTGTCAGGATGAAGTTTTTAATATCTTGCCTTCCTCATATAGTGGTCCTTTGAGCGAGTTATGTGATATTATATCATAGGGTGGCATAATATAATTATCTTTTCTCTTTTTACGCAGTATGTAATGGCACACCATCATCACAAAGGAGAGTGTAAAGTAGGCTGAGAAACTTGAATAAAGTGATAAGTAGGATTTCAATTTCTCTCTTATCAATTACGTGAAGAACACTGATGGTAATGTTTGTATGTTACACTATACATACTTTCAGTTGAAAAATGCAATCCTCCTTTTCTTTATTGCTTTTCTCACACAGTTTCAGAAGACGCTGGTACGTCATTTCCACGAGGAATGTTTGAAAATAGAGCTGCCTAAGATTTCCTTGTGATTTTCACGTACATAGCCACAAATCGAAATGACGACTTTCCTAGTCAATGTTGGAAAACGGCAGTACATTATATTCACGAGGGAAGATTTGAAAATGATGCAATTGTCATTTTCACGTCTATGCTCGCAACTTAAAAATGCAGTGCCTTTTTTTTTACAACTTTTCCCACGTAATTTTATAACATGATTGTACGTTGTTTCGACGAGAAATGTTTGGAAATAGAGCTGCCAAGACTTTCCTCGTAAGTTTCCTCAGTAATTTTTAGGAGTGTATCTCCCGATGGTGGCGCCTCTGCATTATCATCACATAAGTTGTCAACGGCGCTTCTTAACATTTCACGAGAATGGAGCTACATGTCGTGAAATTTCAGAAGTTGGAATCCAGCCGTTCAAAGAAACACCTTTGAAAAGTCAGCTTTTTCAATGCAGGCGCCGATTTTTCTGGCCAATTTTAGACCGTTCTTTCCATTCAGAACGCCCGACATACACGGCGCCCCAGATAACTTGCACATACTTAAAAGACACTGGAGCGCTCTGCAGGAGTGAAATCAACTGTCGTTAGCAAGCGTCTTGCGAAAGTGCACAGGTTTTTTTTTTAATGTGCCTGGTTGTCTAAATAACTAAGATCAATCAGCTAACCTTTCAAATATTCTTTTAAAGGACAAGATGTCAATTGTAAACTTGCAAGACGCATTGAGAAACGCCAATTAATGTGTTTTAAACATAATACGCTTTCGCGCTTTTTCCGGCCTTCAAAGAACGCACGTTCGCGGCGCCCCGCGCGCCGTAATTGGAAAAGCGAGTTGTCACGCGTTTTTTTTTTTTTTTTTTTTGTATTTCGCTGGCGTTTTTTGAAGGCTAGGAAGAAAAAGGAGCATGCAAAGCGCGCCTTGTTGAAAATAGTTTAATTGGGTGTTTCTTAATGCGCTCTACAACTTTCCAATTCACACCTCGGCTTTTAAACGAATATTTCAAAAGTTAGCTTGCTAGTCTTAATTAAATAACTAGGCGCACTAAAACAATTTCTTGCACTTTCGCAAGAGACTTGCTAACAGCGTACAGTTGGTTTCACTCCCGCAGAACGCGCCGTTTTTTTTTTTTTTAAAGTTTGGTGCAATTTATTTGGACACCCCTATATATGTACTGGTAGTGTACATTTAGTACACTAAAAGCATACATGTAGTGCAATATATGTACACTTATATTATGCTAGTTGTACATTCGTGGTGCACTTATGGCATACTACATATGTACTTGGGATGTATTAAAACTATACTACTTTGTTTCATAAAAGTGTGAAACTAGTACAATTTCAGTACATACCCTAAGTTCACCATTAGTATACATTCAGTATACTGATTTTGAACGACTTTTCACTAAGGGGAAGGACCCGCGTTTTATTGTTCACGTTTCCCTCAAGCTGCGCCCACACTGCTAACAAATCATACAAAAGATAGTCTACAGGCACAGTCTCGGGCGTCCTTGTATCCTGTACAACGGTCACATTGATCATACAAAAACGACATTTAGACTTACTCGAAGCATGCATGAAGCAAACCCGCTTCCAACATGCTTGAGGAGGGTCCGCAGAGACTTCTCTTCTCATGTCTACAGCGAACGCGGTGTCTCCTGTGTGATCAATGATCAGTGTGGATTCTGGTATAGAGTTCCTCCTCTACTGCGGAGTACGCCGGTATATAAGCATAAGCAATCCTGTCGAAATGGGCTTAATTGCTTTTTCATTTCGTTCCACCAACTGTAGTATAGTTGAAGGTGATTGCGGCAACGTTTTGTTTCATTTAATAAAATTAGAAGCGGTACAGACAAGCAGCTTCTTCCAAAGTAGCCGGTGCCCGCCCTAGATGCCCCTTCCAGGACATTCTTACTTAGGTGCGGTCGCTCTCCCTCCCAGTTACACCATTGTCCTGGCTCCGGAGGCGACAACGGGTAGTCCTCAACCAAACGGGACGTGGACAGGCTTAATGGGAATGCTCTTCAGAAACGTGCGTATGTCTAAGATTTGCCGTGCGTATGCACTTTGGGTACTTTCCGTCTTCCAGCAGCGCTTCCGTTCTCTAAGGGCTGGTCCACGCACGCCTCGGAAAACGTCTCAACTATACCGAGTGCAAAGTGAGATATGTCGAAATAGATCTAACAAAAAAAAGCTTAGCTGCATGCATGAACGCGACTCAACTTGTAGGATGAGAGATCCAGAGTGAGGAAATTTGAATTTTCTGCGATACTTCTCGCCTGAGCTACGCTAGGTTATTTCCATCAACTTAGACAGAAGTATACTTGTCTCTGGATTCTGTAAGCACACTTGGGATTTATGACTGAATTTTTTGGTGGTTCTAAATTTTTAGCCGGATATTGCATTACAACCTTATTTGAAATGCCAGAGTATTGCCTTATAGATTTTTTTAAAATAATATATTATGGAAAAAAACAGTATAAATCAAGGGTTAAAAGAACCACGTATATAGTAGCTAAATCGGAGTAAGGAGCAGCCTTTATAGGGGATGGACAGAACGTTACACCAAAATATGACTTGCACGTTGCTACAATTTGTTTTCTTTTGCCATTAGTCCAAACGTGTTCTCTAATAGCGTTTCTTGTAACCAACTCGTTGCTAAACCTTCGGGTGCATTTTTTGCCAGAATTCAAGCTCATAATACCTTGCGTGATTTTTCCTCCATCCTTTTGACTTGATGTCCGCCAGAGCTCTTAAACTTTAGAAATTTCCGGTCCGGTAAAGGCGGCAAAGGAGCTGCTGTGTTTTCTGCGCAGGAAAGCGACTTGGCCGTGGGTACGTTCTTCCCGGCAGAGGAAAGGCTTGAGATCGCGAATCCAACCATAATGTTCTACCAGGAGGTGTTGCGCATTTTAGCAGGCAGAAGGCGAGCACAGGACAGCAACGTCTTCGGCTACGTCTTGGCTTTTGACTGGATGGTGAGTGTGGCGCTGTACTTCTTCATATGGCGCTAGAAAGAAAAAGTTGTTTAATGCGAGCGCGATTACCCTAGATTAATGTGCATTTAGATGACTGGATTCTTTGACGCTAAACTCTAAAAAAAAAGCTAATAGTATTTACTTGGTAAGAGCTAGTAACCTCTTGTCACATATGTTGCTAGGTACCTAGTAACCTTAGGTAGTAACGGTCAAGCTAGTAACGGTTACTAGGTCAAGAAGCTAGTAGCTGTTACTAGCCTTAAAGTAGAATCCATGTATTTTACTACCTCTAGCTAGTAACTAGCCCTACCTCCTGACGGATGATCGTAAACGCAACTAGTCACGTGATTTCTGGTGGGAAAAAAAAAGTGCGAGGTTATGCCACTTACCACCAGGTGGCAGGTGCAACAAAAATTGAAACTGAAAATGAGTAATCCAGGTTGCGCTAGTCACCGTCCAATTCAACGCACACAAAAAAGAAGCTGATTATTTATAATTTATTTCAATCCTTCCACGTTTGCAAGTATATACATATAGACATGCACACCTTTTTACTTTTTACCACCTATCGCGCGTTTCAGGTTGTAAAAGTTTAGTGAAAGGTAGTATCGGTCAGAAAGATGTAGTATCTGCTGCAGTTATTAGCTTTTTACTACCTTTTTTTAAAGAGTGTACACATATTTCAAAAGTCCATTAAGCAATTCATGAGTGGTCGCCATTTCCTAGACATGAAGTGTTTGATTGGATCCGAGTCATTGCCGAACGCGGACTCAGCTCTTGTTTTTGACATCAGCTGAGCCTAGTGCACGCCTAGAGCTGACGCATATGTCGTGTTCAATACGAGCTCAGGGTGCTTGCCTATGCAGTAGGGGAATCGGATGGTTTGCACATGAGCTAGCAGATAAAACGCTCTATCGAAAATTGCCTATTGGACAGTAACCGAAAGAGTAAACCCTTGCGTTTGCGTTACTTCAGTAGATCACGTGATAAACTCTTCTAGGCCTACTATTTAGGGCGTATATTTAAAACAATAAACACGCGTGTATCCCGGACGCTTGGTTGCTTGTTTCGTTCTTTTCTTAGTCCAAACAATATTTATAATTGAACCTAGACTTGATAGGTAAATTGTACATGTTAGTCGCTAGGGAAAAAGACGCCAGGATTTTAATGCGAAAGCCTTATATGCCCTATTACGCGAAAATCCGGCGTCGTCGAGCGTTGGCACAAAGAATAAACATACGTGAAATAATGCTCGGATTGACGTCAAATTTCTCAGGGAGGATCCTGTAAACAAAGAAAATTGATGACCTTGAAAGGAAAATCTGGTACCTTTCGGGTCTGGGTTGGAATCGAACCCGGGCCTCAGGGTTGCGAGACGAGCACGCCTTCCCGTCGCCACGGCGGCTCCACGGTTCTGGCTGACAAAAAGTGTACCTAGCGCGTGCGTCATGCTTTCGCATTCCCACATGTAAGCAGTCTTAAGTGTCTCCAGAACTTTGTTTCTTTACTGACTACACAGAAGAGACCAAACTTGTAATGCACACCTATGAGCTTGCCTTTATCTCAATCCAGGGTATATAATCTAGATTAACTTTATCTCACAGACCTTGAGTGATAGCTGTAGTGCAAGTTACAACATGTCGTAGTAAGTCCATAGTTTTGCAACGGAATGAAGTTAGGAGAAAGGGTGGTTACAGGGTCTCCATAGGTGGTCCACGTTGACAGGGATTCGTTTTAGACTTTGACCATCTCGCCTGCTCTAAATCGATATATATATTAAGCGAATCATTTCATGATAAGGGTGAAATGACGTCTAGAGTATAACGTTAAATCAATATTTTAAAGCTTTCACTTGACATGTTCTAACCCCAGGTTTTATGCTTCTTCTTTGCTCTGGATTTTGAAAAGCATAGAAGCAGTTGCAAAGTAAAAAGACTCTTCAGAGGCGCTGCGGTGCCACTTTTGAAGAAACCAAATTTTGTTGTAAGCTTGCCTTGATGGCTCTTCCCAGACTTTAAATTAATTAACACCCCTAAGGGTGTGCTTCAGTGTATATAATTTAGAACGGGGATGACCTGATCTAGGGTGCTCTTATGCATCACGGGCGGAACCAGCTGAACAAAAAGCAAAGTGAATTGTTGTGTGTATGTTTATACACACGGAAGTTATTCTGCCTTAGTAAGCTTCTGGTGTCTCAGCTGTAAATGAGCAATTTAGCTTGTGCGGTACAACCGCTAACCTGGGGTCTTTAACGTGCACCATGCAGTAGTGATATACGACCACACGCCGGTACGATTCTCATCCAGATCGAGACGGGCAGGGGTGGAGATTGAACGCAGGATCCCTGAGTTCTACAGAAGAAACAAAAAAGACAACTGACCGCTGGACTACCAACTATTTTAATATCCATTTTGTTCTTAGCCCGAGACTGAGGCAGGAAAAGAGGAAAGTTTCGAAGTAGAAGAAAAATGAACAGTCGAGAACACGTCTCTAACACAGCTAAAGACAAGTTTATTTGGTCACCTTCTTATATACACTCCACAAACTTCACCACAGCACCTTCCCGATCTCGAAAGCCAAAAGATAACAAAGGTCTCACATCTTTCCACCACAATTGTCAAACGACCTTGACGTTTTCCACAAAGCAATGAACAATAGCTCCCCTCATCCGGAAGACACTTGTGAATCCTTCGCGTACACAGTACACTCTCTCCCTCTACTCTCCGACCCAAAGAACAAAATGGTTAACATCCACCAGCTCGCCTGCGCAATCACTACATTATCATTATTTTAATATGTCGTCCTCCTCGTCTACTAGTTCTTATGCGTATCTGTTTGCTTCTGTTTTTTTCTTTATCCTGAATCATGTTGCCCCCTTTCCATTTCTACTCAGCGGGAAGGGCGCCCTGCAGAAAGACCTTTTCTTGAGGTTGCAGGGCTATTGAGGCGGAGCTCACACAGCTTTCTTCATGTTCTTCTATACTCAATGACTCTAACATCTGCCTTGCAAGTTGGTTTTTATAATGTCCTATGATGCGTGCTTGCTTAAGTTTTGCTTTGTATTTTCACGTTTGACGATGGGCAGCGACGTTTCCTTTCCCAGCGAGGTTTTTCAGGTTGACTACATGTTCACGTGCACGGTCGTTTTTGCAGCACCCGGTCTGTCCTAGGTCTGTCCAACATAGCAGCGTTCACATGTCAACGGTATCTCGTAAACGACTCCGCTTTGGCACCAACGTAGCTTGTTTTGTTCCTGGTATCACACCGATCTTTCTTGTTGGTTTTTGCCTTATTAATCTTGCGGCATAAGGAGCAAACCTTATTGGGTGCCGATCGCACAACTTGAACAGTCTTCCGGTTCGCTATTTTTTTTTTCAATTTGTGGGTGACCCCACGAATATGCAGGACCACCGCAATACGCTTCTTGGATTTCCTTGCTGGTTCTTCACTATGAACATTGTTCCAGTAAACAATGCGGCATTTTTTTTTACAAATGGAGGTTAATTAGGGTCTTGGATACCAGGCATTGTGAAGTCAGGAAAGGTTGGTATCAAAGTTTTGTTGGACTTGATGTGGGCAGTGTAACATGATCGTGATCTACCAGCCAACCAAACTTCTGTCTGGCAACCCAGTGCCAAAGGAAATCGAGATAAGGCGCCATAAAAAAGACGAGGCCTAGTTAACCTCTTGGATCCAGCTTTGGGAAACTTCTTCACGCGCTGAGTCATGGTGTCAGAAGTGAGGTACGACGACCACGTATCCTCTACTGACTTCGCGGTCAGGCCATGAAAGGACTTCGTCCTCTAGATGGACTCTTGCCGACAGGTAACCTCGCCGAGAATTGGCGTAAGTTCCAGCAGCTATTCGAAATTGTATGTCGAAAACACAAAGCCAGTAAAACCGCTCTTCGAGAAGCAGAAGGCCGCATTTCTTTTACGCGTCGCGGGTTCACAGACGTTGTAAGTCTCTAATACTTTCCAATGTTCCGCCGAAAAGCGCGAAAGCTACGCTACGCTAGTGCAAAAATTTGAAAGCTACTGCACGCCGCGAAGCAACTAGACTTACGAAAGATATATATCTATATATCTATATCTATATATATATATATATATATATATATATATATTTCGCTCGTGTAAGCAGAGCGAAGGCGAAGCTCTCTAATGTTTCTTAAGAGACCTGCAACTCAAAACGCAGACTTGCAGCTTTAGAACTTTGGCCGAATCAATGATTGGCGACCGAACTGTTTACGGAAATGCTGAAGTAAAGCTGAGAGAAAGACTGCTACGCGAATACCTGTTGTCACTCCAGAAAACGGTGCAGCTTTGTAAGGCGGCAGAAGTATCGGTCAAGCAGAGACAAACTTGGGACCAGTCCGGGACAGAACTTTTAATTCCTATCGAAGTAACGCCAGTATCGTCAAGGAGGAAAATGTGGGCGGTGTAACAAGAAGCAGGACCCGAAGAAGTGTCCCGCCTACGTCAAAGAGTGCTACAAAGGCGAAGAAAAAAATCATTTTGCGACACGCTGCAAAACAATTTCTCTGTTGATAGCGTGTACGACACGCCCTACGCCCATGACTTCGTCGCGTTGGAAGTGCTGAACTGTGAAAACGAGGGCGAATGGTGGGTGCAAGCGCAAGTGACGTGGATGCCAATTGACCTAAACGTAAATACAGGAGCACGAGCTAATCTGCTACCGAGGAAGTTGCTGCGCCAGATCGACGAGGCTGTTCCAGTGACCCGAATAACCTCTGGATTACGCGACTACAACGGCAGCGTGATCAGTCATTATGGAACTGCCGTCGTCACTGTAAAGCTAGGAGAGAAGGAAGCACGAGTGCAGTTTTTCGTTGTGCAATACAACAATCGACCGCTCCTGGAGCTGCCGGCATGTGAATACTTCGGACTCGTGAACTGCGTTGACGATGTGTCGGCCAGTGTGCCAAAGGATATAATTGCGACCTTCCCAGAACTCTTCCACGGACTTGGGTGTATCAACAAAAAATACAAGATGGTGCTCAAGTCCGTATCCGAGTCAGTCATCTAAGCAGCACGCAGAGTGCCCCATTTTCTAAAAGAGCCGCTGAAGGACAAGCTCGAGCGCATGCGAAGTTCTGACATCATCACAAAGGTGGACGAGCCATCAAACTGTGTAAGCTGACTTGTTATTGTACGCAAAAAAAAAGATGGAAAATTGCAAGTCTGCATGGACCCTAGGCATGTGAATGAGATTCTGAAAAGGGAACATTTTCATATGCCTTAACTAGAAGATATCGAGGCAAAGTTGGCAAACGCAAGTGTCCTTTCAAGACTTGATGCCAACGCGGGCTTTAATGAAACATCGCTGGAAGACGCAACATAGCGAATCAGAACATTCAGCACGCCTTTCGGTCGCTCTCGTTTTTTGCGATTACCGTTCGGCATAGCACCAGCGCCGGAAGTTTTTCAGAAAGTGATGGCTCAGATATTCGCCGGTCTTCCAGGTGTACGTATTTACATAGATGACGTGTTAATGTGTGGAACCAGCAAATCGGAAGATGACGAGCCGCTGCGTAATGCTTTCAAAGTTGCGCGCAAGAGCGGCATTACACTGAATGCTGTGAAGTGCCGGTTCGGAGAGAGCGAAATCCCTTATTTGGGAGATTGAATAAGCAAGACAGGGATTATGCCTGACCCTGCTTGGTACAGAGCGTAGAGCAATTGCCAGCTCCGAAAAAAGAAAAAAAAGTTCAGCGAATCCTTGAAATTGCTACATGTTTCAGCAAGTACATTCCTTGCTGCACGGAGAAGACGAAGCTGCTCCGAATTCTTCGGAGGGACCACACACCGTTCGTCTGGGAGCCACACCATGCACAAGAATGAACGACCTCAAGGTGGTGCTAACAAAGGCGCCACTGCTGGCGATCTACGACCCCACACTGGATACCAAGATGTCTACAGAGGCAACAAAGTATGGTCTTGGCGCAGCGCTGTTTCAGCTTCATAGTGCAAACCGGCGTCCAGCAACCTACGGCTCTAGAATGCTCACCTAATGTGAGACAAACAAAAAACACTTGGAACTGTTTACGGTTGTGAGAAGTTCCACGACCTTATTTACGGCAGGTCGATAACTCTAGAAACAGACCATCAGCCACTAATCGCCATCTTTGAGAAATCTCTTGGTGACATGCAACCCCGTGCCCGACGTTTTTTTATCTGATTAATGCGGTACAACTATTGCTTCGCGTTCGTCCTTGGCAAACAGGTTGTCCTGGCGGACGCGCTCTCATAGGCACCGCTACCAGGCAGCCCAAAGTGGGCACCACCCAGTGACGTGGAGGTTCACGCGATCTCCGTCCTCACCAGCTTGGTGAATGAGGCAACGTCCACGAGGCTCAGACAAGAAACGGCGAACGCTGCTGTGTCGGGCACTGTGGTCAAGTCGGTTCAAAACAACTGGCCGGTGGAAAGAGACTTTATGGCAAGTTCTTCTTAATTGTTGGTGATTGACACATGCTCTTCAAAGGTGCTAAGGTGGTAATACCGAAGAGGCTCCGCCTAAAGATGCTGAAGATGCTTCATTAAGGTCACCTGGTCAGAAACAAGTGTAAAGCCAAAGCGCGGCTTTTGATGGTTTGGCCGGGCATGACATCCGAGATTTAGGACATGATTAGAATGTGTGCCACATGCAAGTACTTCACGTATGAGCAGCCAGCAGAGCCCCTATTGATGAGGCATACACCATCATACATAGCAATAGTCCCGAACTGATGCCTATTCGTGCGAGTATGCTGCGAAAACGTATCTTATTGCGTTTGACGCGTACACCAATTATCCCGAACTGGGGCCTCTAGACAACACCACTACAGCTGCAGTAGTCCACAAACTCGGAGGAACTTTCGCGAGACATGGAATTCCGCTATAGAGTTATGCAGCGTCAATCGCCCCCAGTTCTCCTCAAAATAGTTCCGGGATTTTCCTGGGCTGTACGATTTTCGGCATGTCACATCCCGTCCGTATTTTCTGCCATCAAACGGTCTCGCGGAGAAGGGCGTTCAGATGATCAAAATAATTATAAAAAAATCCTGTTACTAAAACGGAGATTTCTACCTAAGTCTCCTCAAATATAGGTCATCACCCTTGTAGGATGGGAGATCCCCAGTGAGTTGCTAATGGGACGACGCATCAGGTCGCTGGTGCCAGAATTCACGGAGGAGCCCGCAGACCACGTAAAGAAACGTCGGCAGCTCGGATCGACGAGGCACCTACCAGCACTCCAGTCAGGGGACGTCGTCCGCATAGGGGACAGCAAAAGGGGTGGCCAACCAAGGCCAAGGTTCAAAAGAAGGTGGCATCAAGGTCCTACGGGGTCGTAACTGAGGACGGGGGAGAGCTGCGGCGGAATTACAAGCACCTCATCGGAACGTTCGAGGATTTCGTCCCTCATCCTCATCCTGACGACAATGACGTACCCATGGTGACATCGCCCCAGCCATCTAGGAACCTTCCGGGTACATCTTGCCCACAAAACCCACCCACAGCAATTAGCGCAGCCCCAGTCGCTCCACAGGTCATCGGTGTCCCGGTACCAACGCGAGCCTCCACACGGATGCGACGTCTTCCTCATCGGCTTCTCTACGATGCCAATTTCAATCAACTATCCTAATACGTGATGTTTGTTAATTCATTCAACCTTCCTATGTGTTAATACGTGGTGTTTATTACTTAGACCTTGCTCATGTGTGTTAAAAAGAAGGAAAAGAAAAAGGAAGGTGTAACGAGAACATGCTCAACTAGTTAACCAACCTTGTGTCTGGCAACCCAGTGCCAAAGAAGATCGAGACAATCGAGACAAAAGGCTATAATAAAAAAGGCGAGGCCTAGCTGACCTCTCAAAACTTAGCTGTGCGAACCTTCTTTACGCGCTGATGCAGGCAGGTCTTCTATAGGCTTGAGGAGAAGGCTGCCATGGCCACTTTTTGCTTACTATAATTAGATGTTCGAATTCACAGGGAAGACACCCTTTCCCCGATCCTGCTATGTATTGCCAACAGGCATGCCCTGCTTGGAATTCCAACGCCAAGTCAAAACACCGAATAAAATAGTTGGTATTTCTGCGGTCGGTTGTCCTTTCTGTTTCTCCTTTCTTCCTTGTCCAGCTGGTTCCACCCGTGATCTATAATTTACATTCATACACCCCTCGAACAGGGGTGTCTTGGACTTTAAATTACCCACGTGATATATGTTCACGCCAGGATGTCGCCCTCACACCACCAAAAAAGCGTGTAATGATAAGGGTGTAGATGTGTAGACACCATTGCACCCTTAAGCCTGGTTCACAAATTTACGTTTTACTGTGAACGACTTTGTGACGATGGCTTCTGACTGGCGACCTCAGTCAGGTAACACTGGAACACGTCCGATCCGCTTATAACTAGACCGAAGGTTTTGAACTATTTACCGCTTCAAATCTACAATTGGAAGAGGTGCGCTGGGGAAAAAAACTATGATTTTGGCGCTCGTCCTTCCATGCCTGCTCCACTTCCCAGGTGTGGACGTTCCTGAGCGCTGCTCTGCTGATAACCGCGCTCGTGACCGGGATCGCCCGAGGTTTCTACGACACCAAGAGGTGGACGTGGACAAGGTTCCTGGGAAAGCTCAGCAATGCGCTCTGGATGTATCTGGAAAACCTCTTTATGGAAGGTATGCGTTCCCTGGGATCCGTTTTGATTTCTGAGCAATACCTCATAATGCGTCCCATGTAGCAGGGCCCGTCTACAACTGCACACAAACTACGTCATCGTAGCCATTGGGTTTATGTGTTCAAGTTTAAATGTGATGTATTTAATGTTTAGTTGCGGTTTGGTGGACACTTAGGCAGCACACCGACGTTGGTCCGACATTGGCCTAACACTGGCAAAGACCGTCCTCAACATCGGACAATATTGGAAACGCTACACGATCCAACGTGGACCCAGTCATTGGAACCAATGTTGGGCCACTGTTCAGCCATCGTTCCAGCCAATGTTGGCCCCATCGTTGGTGCCAATGTAGGGCCATTGCTAAACCATGGTTTTAGCCAATGGTGGTCCCACATTGGCAAAGACCGGCCTAATACTGGACAATATTGGAAGCGCTACCCGATCCAATGTTGGCCGTCAGTGGTGCTGATTTTTGGCCATCGTTGTTACTAGCCCAGATGTTTGCAAGGGCACTCGCCAAGTTGTGTGGAAAAAGGAAGGTACACAGGCTTAAGAGATTGTTTTGAAATCTCCTAACAGTTTATTACACACAGCCTATTCTGACGACAAGTACAAACTAAGCAATTTGTAGTATGTGAGGAGGTACTACTCAGCTGTTATGCAACTGAGAAGATTGCAAAGCAAACAACAACCGGGGTAATTCTTGGGTAGTGGTCAGTCTCTCGGCAGCTGGCAGATTTTTTCCCCCAAATTCTACCGGTAGTCGTCCCTCATTGGCGGTGCAATCAGTTCATCGAACGACGTTTCATCGACAGATCGTTTTATTACCAGGCGATATTTCATAAAAAAAAAAACTCAGAATAGCTTTTTTCTTTTTTTGCAATGAACCGCTGGAGACTCACCGTGAAGCGCCGGGAAAGGGTGGGCTGGTTCGGTAAGCACGCGCCTCAGGAATACGCGCGCGTCGAAATGCCCTTACAGCGTGATATTCGCGTAACGAATGTCGATCAAACGTGAATGTCGACGATATGTGTATTCACGAAAAGGTGGCCCCGAAACGTTTTCGCGAAACGCGGGGAAAATAAGGAAGTCAGTATTCTACCTGCAGTTGCGACAATATTTCAGAGAGATAAGGGTAGGCGACTGTCGGTAAATTTTCGGAGGAAATTATTCTCCCGGCTGCCAGGAAATAAGCACTGCCTAACTCTAGAGGTTATCGCGAAGAGTACCCGTAGAAGAACGGTCAATTTCGCCAAGTAGGTTGCAGCGCACTTACGTTTAATATACCGGGCTTGAAAGATGTAACCCGAGGTATATGCCGACACAGCCCACTGCAGAACAACCCCTCAAACACAAAAACTAGGAGGAAGGGATCCGTGAAGATTCAACATGATGTAGCACACGCTGCCATTTGCCGAACCGAACACAAAAAAATTCACAGGAGTGTCTTGGGCTTCTTTGGAGAAATCGGTACGGGTAGGACCTTTTGAGCGAGATACCATTCACCATGGAGGCGAAATCCAAAGTAGGCCCGCAGGCCGTGTCATACTCGAAACTAGGTCCGGTCTTCGCAGGCATCCCGGAATTGTCAACGGCTAATGCGTCATTCGTAGAAACACATGATCACGCTTCTGCCGTTGCCCTCGCAACGGCAGAAGAGGCAAGCGAAAAAAAGTCTACTGCTAATTGGTCCGGCGGGTGCGCAACTTCTACCTCGCTTTCAGCTTAGGGAGAGAGAGAAAAGGAGGGAAAATAGAAATGCAACAGCTATTTCAAGGCGAAAACGGGAGTGCCCACACAAAAGGCTTGTCTTCAGGGGCATCCCGGCAACGAGCACACAGAACGAGACGATTTGTCACTTGTACCCAACGCTGAGAGTGCAGTGAATGCTATGTGTGGCCTTGGGCAAATGCCGTATTCTGCCTTATCACCAGCTTCGAGTCTATAGTCACGTTAAACAAACCGGAGACAGGACTGGCCTAAAACAGACCTACCGTTTACTCTGCTGTCTATACCGAGTGAACAGGACAGTATTTTTTTTGCGCACGATGTCCGCGAATAAATAAATATATATATATATATATATATATATATATATATATATAGTTGCCAATAAATTTAAAATTATGTGTACACTTTTAGGTTCGTGTTTTAAACTTCAAATTTTTTTACGAAAGAGGTACACATAGAAGACACCACAGACAGCACATCGTCCACTTCCAACACACGATGAATTGCCGACGCTCGCCGACGGAAGGTTGTGATGTTGCGCGAACGACTTTTGAAAGATGCTGCGTACGGTACGCCGGGCGCAACGGCTGGCTTCTCAACCGTTCGAAGCCTGCAAAGGATTCGCGATGACAAAGTAGCGCCTTGCATCTTCAGTAATCTAATGGTGCTCGAGGGTCCTACGTCCAGATTTCCGCAGAGCGAGCGCGGGTGACCAGATCGTGGCGCAGTCGGCTTTAGCGTCGCGAGTGCTGTGTCGTTGCTCTGCCTGCACTGATGACATGTGCACTGGCAGTCGAAGCAGCCCTCCGAGATTTCATTCGAGTTCATTAGACGACTTCATAGTGCGATAAACTGTCGTAACAAGAGTAGAACTCATTTCAGTAGCGGCGTAAGCAGCGGCTTTATGTTCGTTGACGCCTGCGTCTAAAACGACGAAATATTCACAGAAACATTAAATTACAAAAAAATATAGCCCTTAGAAAGAAAAACAAACATGGCAGGGACACGGACAAAATAGAACACGTTAACGGTACGAAATGCATATGCTTACAAAAATACACTGGAAGAAACAGAAATAATTAACCCTAAGAAACAGAAGATTAAGATGACGGCAACGTCGAGGTAAGGCAATGCGAAGGGAGAGCAGCCGGAGAAACTATAATAGTCCTATAGGCAGCCAACTACGCTTTTGTGATCGCGGTTATAAAGCGCCGGCGACGCACGCCCCATGAAGCTGGCTAAATAAAATTCTCGCCCCTAGCGACCGCATGTGACTCTCTTCCACTTTCCTACCTCTGCAGTGCAAAAAAAGGTCGCAAGTCTATTGCCTGGGCCAGGGGTCTGAAACACACGAGCCGCATGCGGCGCACCGTGACGCGGCCAGCAGGCAACTGGCTACGAGTCCCGATTCTCAAATCTCCAGCGCTAGAAATAGCTTGCGCCATAGCGATCTCTTCTCGTCGATTCATTTTCGCTCAAAAAGTAGCCATGTTCTTTTTACGTATTCACACAGTTTATTATTATCTATGTTAATTTGCTCTTTGTTTTTGTCTTTATTTTTGGCTTCCCGACTTTTTGTAATGTACAACGACTTCGCTATTACGGTGCAAGCACAGAGATTTATTTGAATGATGCATCTCGGCTGCGCAAACTCTCAATCAGCAGGAGCAACTGCCAAAGATAAAGCACTACGATCTCGGGATTCTCGTCTTAAAATAATATCATTATTTAGACAAGTATTTGTTCAGAGTGTTCTAATCAAAATCGCCAGGAAAGCAAAAGCTGTCAAATTTGCACAGCCCCCCCCCCCCCTTCCATCTCACTTCGGCCCTCGACCTTTCCGGCGTTGGCCATCTGTCCCCCACACTCAAATGTGTTTGAGACCACTGGCCTAGGTTATATAAAGCACCATTGAGCCGGCTAAAAAAGGGTGGGATGGTTGCGAGTCCATAGCTCGAGAGACGTACATCCCTATTAAGCCGGCTAATGCACATTGAAATGTCGGAGGCCAATGGCTTTATTGGCATAAAGCACCATTTAATTCGGCTAAAGATAATTTCATGGTTTAATATTGACCAACTTAGGCCAGAATATATCCAATACCGGAAAGCCATTGCCTCTGACAGTCGAATATTGTACAAATTATATGGGCATATATAGAATATTGGAAAGCTATTGGCTTTGACAGTCCGATATTGGACAGCTTTTGCCGGCGTATAGCCTATATAAGAAAGCCAATGGCTCCGAGAATCTAATATTGGACAGCTTGTGCCGGCGTATATCGAATATCGGAAAGCTATTGGCTTTGACAGTCCAATGTTGACCAGTCAACGCAAACGTATCATCAATATTGGAAAACCATTGGGTTTGATAGTCCATTATTGGCCAATGTGATTCCAATATTGGAAAACATTGGGCTCGGTTGGGCCATTCTTGGGCCACTCTTTGCCACATTAAACCGAATGTTGGCCCAATACTGTGTGCTGCCTGGGTGTATAGCGCCTGTTTCTTATGTGTTCTTTTTCTTTGTACCGTATTGTATGCGCAGTTTCTCAATACGTTTAATGTTTAGACTCAAAGGTACCAATAAAACGCTGTAGTCCCACAATGCCTTTTAGGGGATAATGCAGGTTGTGCATGAGGGTGACTCACTACACAGACATTGCAACGAGTCACACCGTCATATTCATCTCCGGTGACATTTCTAACACCGATAAACGAGCGAGTGATTCTTGATACATTTGTTTTAAAATGTGCTCTCGACGATGTATTCTCGTCAACATATCCCTATTGAAAAATATTTCTTACCGGAATTGCATTTCCAGTACAAAATCAATTTACTGGATTATGGGACTTTTTTCACTTCCAGTAGAGCCGCAATTCACCGAAGCTTACCGTGTTTTTATTTTTCTTTCGAACGTCAACGCAATGCACTTAGAAAGAAGCCTGTGAACCGTGGGTGGTATATGTTTACCAGATGCTGGACGACTCGGTAACAATAAAGTAGTTAGTCCATATAGACCTGAAGATTCCATGTCTTCATTTCACAGGGTCAATACCAGTGAAACAATTTGCACAGCTGTAGACAAAAGCAATCAGACCAAATAGGAACAACCGAGTTCTTTGTCGCAAAAGATATCTTTCAAGGTACTCACAATGCCGCTGGGTAAATTCCTAGAAGTACGGTAGTTATACTAATAAAACCGAGCAGGTGCACCACACGGACACACACACATACTGTCAGTAGCACGTTTAGCGAAGACCTCGAACGCGCGAAACGAACATCCGCCGCCGTTGAGAAATCACGGGCGCAGATCACGATGTCGTCACTGACAGTGTGTATATGTCCAGGCGGACATATACACACTGTCAGTACCACGCTTAGCAAAAACCACGACCGCGCGAAACGAACATCCGCCGACGTTGAGAAATCTTGGGCACAGTCTTTTTCGCTCGCTGGATGCTCCTGAAGCCGAAAGGACAAAGAGGCGTAAGAAACAGGTCACTGAAAAATATTTTCTTTTCATCTGCACACCCAGCTGCTTTGGAAGATACAGATCGCACTTATGGAACGAGAAGCCGAGACTAAGCGTCCGTTCTTGGTCTTGCTCATTGACAGACATAGAAACCGGTTTTCTTTAAAAAAATAAGTCAGCAAAACGACGCTCTCGCATTTTCCTCGCGAACCCAATGCGAGGGAGGGAGAGTGCGTGGGGACTCGTCCTTGGTGCGAGGTACCATAATTACACACCCAGTCCCCGGCTCGTCTCGGCTTCCCCCTCCCCTCGCGTCGGCTTCGAGTGAAGTTTGGTAAACAGGGAAGCGAGTCACCCGTTTCGGGTAAGATTTCTAGCAAAACCGGGTCGTCTGGTAAACGAAAGTGGCTGCCGGTGCCTATCCAGCGCAATCTGGAAACCCGACGCTGGTGAAACTCCAGCGAAATCTGTATGCCGGCAAATAATCTAGCAAAAACTGGTAAACTGGTTTCGGATGAAAACGGGTGAAACTGCTTACATTTTTGGATCGTGAAAACAGTTCGCTGCACGCACTTCTTGAGGATAGCAACGTCGTCCCGAGCTAAAACTTGCACTCACGAGAATGCCGTCCGAGTGGTCTCGTACCTGCTCTGGTTCAGACTTTTGCCTGTCGCAAATAGCAAGTTGCCGGTGATCGCTGCCCACCTTTTTGGATCGTCAAAGCAGTTCGCTGCACGCACTTCTTGCAGGATTGCAACGTCGTCTCGAGCGAAAGCACGCACTCACAAGAATGCCACTGCATTGGCGGCCACCATTACAAACTACAATTGAAAACGAGCGTGTTGGTTAATAGATACAAAACTTGAAAGTATAAAACAGAGAGGACGAAGACGGGAACAGGACATCTTTAAAAAAACTGGTATGAAAGATGTCCTGTTCCAGTCCTCGTCCTCTCTGTTTTATACTTTCAAGTTTTGTATCCATTACAAACTCAGTCCCCCTCCTCGTCTTGGCTTCCTTGCCTTTAGCCGTTCCCCTTGCGTCAGCTTCCAGTGATGTTCGGTGTCCGGCAAAGGAGAGTGGCTTCCGGTAGGATTCCAGCGACGGGTAATCGAAAGTTGTTCTGGTAATACTTCCAGCGAAAGTGGCTGCCGGTAATATTTCCACCAAAGACTGGTAGCCTACGCTGGTTTCTGGTGAAAATGAGTGGAAATTCACCCGTTTCCTCCGAATGCCACTGGAAGTTTTTGCCGGATTTTTCAATAGGGACTGTAACCTTAGACTAGCAGGATGCTGTCGTGATCCACGCGCATTGCATTTAATTACCCCTCAAGTTGGTTACGTCCAGTCGACTTCTTTTAAGTATATACATATGCGTTCTAACTTATATGGCTGACTCCTAACAGTTTGCTGTAACGTACTTCATGTAACGTAGTCCTGTAGGTTGTGACGCTAGAGCGCCATCCACAAAATGCGCGGGTATAACAAAGTACCGGAGAGAGTGTAGTAGCGCTCAGTTTTGAGCCGGTTCCCTTCGATTGTGAATCCGACACTGAATAATTGTATGTTGTTTATTGTTTATTTTAAGTTTGACAATACAGGATTGCCTTGCAGCTGAGGAAAAAGCCGGCAGCAAATGTCACATTTGGCATTCCGGAAGAAACGGAAAAACACAAAGTAGCTGTGTCAAAGTTGGTGTGTGTTACCGCAAGAGGCACGAACATGGTGTTTCACTTCCATTGGAGCACTATATTTGGCAGTTCTTTCTTTTAGTGACGCTATATGAGAAGAAAGTACTACATGCTACACGCTAATACATAACACAAAAGGAACGGTGTTAGCATACATAACACAAAAGGAACGGTGTTAGCATACATAACACGCAATACATAACACAAAAGGAACGGTGACTCACTGCAGCTGTTTTTTTTTTACAACGGAGCTGTTAAAGGGACCATGAAGACGATTTTATTTAATTTTTTAAAATGGTGTTTTAAGGCTTCTTGGGAACATAGCATGCCGCCCAATTTTTTGTAGACATTTTTGACGCGTATTTATGTGCCGACGAAAGTAGTGAAGAAACCGAAACTGAACCATCTCCAGTCTCGTTTCTGGGCCTCCGAAAACGGAGGTGACGTAGGGAGTGACGTCAAGTGTGAATAGTCGGTATCGGTAGTATTTAGGAGATCGAGACTCTGGTTACCGCGGTGGGTTATAGCAGCGCGGTGGCGCGGTCGTTGCGCCGACTCTGTCAACATGGACGAATGCCGCTCTCGCGAGCGAGTTCGAGCTTCCGTATTATAATATTTCTTGTGAATGTGCAACCAAATGACTAGAAAAACCGTTTGTCATAATTTCTGCTAGTTATAAAAAAAAGAATGCCACTCAACTTCAACTTCCCGAATGTGCTGCTAATTTCCGGGAACTAAATGCCCGAAATAATGTTAAATATGGTGTTTAAGAACACCGACCAGTTCAATTTTGATTGTGCCCGCGTAAGCTGTTGTGGTCGCAAAGCTGTGGTACTTCATGTCGTGCAAGCACGCACACTTAAAAGGACCATGAAGACACGTGCACCTTCGATATTTTATTTTACAATTGGAATAAGCTTCAGGCAATCTTGTCAAAGTCAAAACTAGGGATACCGCGAACCACCCTAGGTTCGAATTCGAAAGGTTTCGATATTTTCGAACCGAATTGAGGTTCGAAATCAAAATATTTCGATATTTTCAACAGTACCGAGGTTCGAATTCGAAGAGTTCGCAACTTTCAAACACCGTGGAGTTTCGCAATCAAAAAGTTCGAAGCTTTTACGGTTTCTTAAAATTCGGATTCGATTGCTTTGAATATTTCTTTACTTGTTATTCGAGAAATTCGAAGATTTCCAACTTTCCTAACTTTAAATTCGAGAGATTCGAAAATTTAAAACTTCTTAGGATCTAAAGTTAGAAAACTTCGAACACTTCGAGCTTCTTTGAATCTGAATTTCGAAAATTTGAAGATTTCGATGTTCTTTGGATCTGCATTTCGAAAAATTCGAACGTTTCAAATTTTTATAGACATAAAGTTCAATAAATTTGAAGATTTCGAATTCATTTCTGCACAAAGTTCTAAAGTTGGAAGGTTTCAATTTTCTTTTAAGGCTAAACTCGAAAAGAACTTAGAAGGTTTCGAATTTCTTTAAAGTCCAAGTGCGCAAAGTTCGAATTCGGGTTTTCATGTTCCTCCACAGTTTCAGTTTCAAATATTCTTTTGACGCCTCAGTGGCTTTCATGAAATCCGGTTTAGAACAGTTCGGGTGTGATATTTAGACTGTGCGAAGTTGGTCACGCAATTAAATGAGACGACGAGTGTCCCGGATGTACTGGAATATTTGCCAGTGCAGAGCGACGTGTGACCATAGAACAGTGATTGTGACCGCCACCCCGGGGGGGGGGGGGGGTAATTAACGTGCATCACGCAGTAGTGATCAGATGAAAGTAATGCTTAACGATACAGTCGATACTCATCCACTATGAAACGGCCAGGGGAAGGCAGGTGATTGAGGCTCAGAAAAGCTTGAAGCGATCTGGCAAACTGCCTCCCTACCCCCTTGCACGCTGATAGTAATCCGATCGAACGCCGCCCGAGTGACGCTGACATATAGTAATATCAGTTTGTACATGATGCAAAACCATGATGGAATGAACTTTGAAAGAAAAATTGTACGAAAACAGAAAAACGAGAGGAGAACGTCTCAAACTCAGCTAGCTCAGGACAACGTCGAGTTTGAGACGTTGTCCTGTCCCCTTTTTTCTGTCTTCTTACACTTTTTATTTCAAGTTTCATTTTCAGTCTCAGGATTTTGCATCACGATCAACATACACCAGCTCGCCTGCACCTTGGCAATTTTTCAGTTTGTAATTGCTCTAGATCAGGGGTGGCCAGGCTGACCCGGCCTAAGAGCCGCAAACAAAACCATGAAACTTCCAAGAGCCGCGAATGTGGGGGGGAGGGGGGGGGGGGCAAACATTTGTTGAGAGCAATAAACAAAACTCAAACTTCTATCAACCTATCCGAGCCAAAAGCAGTCCAACAGTGGGAAAGGTAGCAGTAGCACCAAGACTACCAAACCGCAACCTCTCTTTCGATTTAAAACGCGTTGCATTTCTCTTTTTGGGGAAGTGCTCGTGTGAACGGGAGCAAGGCGGGGCAGGGGGGGGGGGGGGAGGTTGGTGAGGGAGCCGCGAGCCGCACTTTGACACGCAAAAAGCCACATGCGGCTCGAGAGCCGCAGCTTGGCCACCCTTGCTCTAGATGCTTATTTTCCGGGACGGAAGAAACGCCGAGCAAAACGCACAGAAGCCGACACAACTCGAGGTCGAGGAGCGTTCTACCATACCAGTGACGTCAAAAAAGTAAAAACTGGGGACAAAAAAAAAAAAAAAAAAAAGGGGGGGGGGGGATTTTCGAAAACAATGCGGGGAAAGACGGTGTGGTCGAGCTTATTTTAATCTGAAATTATTTATGCATATGTATAGCTACTGTCGTCCTTCACAGCATAAAAGATCGCGTAGATGGTCGTTGTTAGAAACTCGTCACTACTCGTAACATGCTCAGTGGTTCGGAAGTTCAAAGCTATGTCTTTGCAACCTATATAACTAGGCCAATAATAATAATAATAAAAAAATGAAACATAACAATAAATGCGGAAATAAAAAGCTGGCGAGAAAAAAGAAACTATTAAGGATCCGCCGGAAGCGTTGTATTCTTGCAGATTCAGAGGCCCAGAACTACTAAACAAGTTTCTCCTAGCAAAATCTGTACAGGCTAAAAGAAACACGTTCCAAAAACGTAAAACGACAAAAAAAAAAACAAAAAAAAATCTAAGAATTAGTATTTTTTTTAATGACGTGCTGAACTTGGACAGTATTACAAACCTTCCCCCATGAGTTAATTTATTCCTCAACGTGAAAAAACAATAAATACATCATTTTGTATTCTGCAGATGGCAGTAATATGTACTGTCTGTGGTGTTAATTTAAATTCGAGACGAAAACAATTACCGAGTTTAGGGCATAATCGCCCGTAGATACATGTTTGGACATTTCTTCGAAACTCATCTCGAACAACAATATTCTTACCTAAAGACGGCACTTACCTAGGCTATACATAGAAAAGTCTTAAAAAGTTTAACATCTGTACCATACAGAGCTTCGGCTATAACGCGCTTCAAATATGGAACGAACGACAATTGTCAAAAACCCGTCGTCCTTGCTTGCTCCTTCGGGAATTTATTTCTTTAAAACCAAACATGCCAGATGATTGAAATAAACGGCATTGTCTTTCGCAAGGAATGCGGCACCGCATGTCGAAATTTGAGAAAAGAAATTACGAATGTACATCGTACGGCTTGAATCCAAATAAAACCGTCCGCCCGTCTTTCGAAGTTCGACGAACTTGAAACTTTTACCCTAAAAGTTCGAAGTTCTTTGAACTTTTGACTTTTCAGGACTCGAAAGTTCGAAAATTTTCGAATTCTTTAGATAAATAAATTCGAAAGTTCTTTGATAGGATGGATGCTTTGGCGAGTTGGTGAGCCATACTTGACGGTGACAGCGCAGGGAAAACCAACCTCACACCAGACACTCAGGAAGACACGCGCGTATGCTTGTCTTCCTGAGTGTCTGGTTTGAGATTGGCTTTCCCTGCGCTGTCACTGTCAAGTTCGAAAGTTCGAAAATGATCGATTTTCTTAGCGTAGGGAGTTCGAAAGTTCGAAAAGCTTCAACCATTTTAGTGGAAGAAATTCTGAAGTTCGAAAATCATCGATTTTTTAGTCTATCGAGTTCGAAAGTTTGACAAGCATCCAATTTCGCAGCGTAATAAGTTCGAGACGGATCACACTTTTTAGCGTAAAAAGTTCGAAGGTTCGAAAAACGTTGCGTTTCTGAACGTGTAAAGTTCGAAATTTCTAAAAGCGTCGAACTTCTTAGTTTAACAAGTTCGAAAATTCGGTTTCCGTCGATTTTCTCGATATGTAAAGTTAAAAAATTTGAAATATTTCGAACCGCTTGAATTGATCATCGAACCTTCGGTCGAAAAAGTTCGCGGCATCCCTAGTCATAACTCATAACCTGTACTGACGCTTGTGTGCCGAACAAATCACTTAAATAGACCCCGCTAGTATTCGTACCCGTGGCGACGCCTCGAAAAGGCGGGAAGACCTATTTTCCGTGACGTTCAAGCGTAACATCAGAGCAGGCTCGTAAAGGCCGGTTCAAACATCTGCGTTCCGATCTAGACGAACGACAGAAACGACAGGAACGACATGACACCGGGACCACCGTGACACATGATTGCTCGATAAAGCTGCTCTTTGCCATCTCTGTCACGTTCTGTTATGCGAACAGAATCGTCCCGGTGTGATGTCGTGCGTGTTGTTTCTGTCGCTCGGAACGCAGATGTGTGAACCGGGCTTGAGGTAATAGGCCGACCCACCGCCAGTTTCGCTACGCCTCCTCCAGCGCAATGCATTGCGGGAAGTGTAGCCTTTCCGCACGAGGGTCAACGCCGCTGTAGGCTTGCGAGTGTCGATCACGAGCCGTCTCGTGCACTACCACTGCCTCCTGTGAAGCACAACTATATATATGGCTGCGTCACGCACGCTGCAGACGGTTGGTGAGGGGGGAGGGGGTTGTATAAAACGGGAAAAGGGGTTTAATGCCTATGCAGATTGTTATCCTCCAGGAAGGGGGAAAGAAAGATGAGAGAGGGGTTTAGTAAAAATAGTTGGCCGCAAATATGCGGAAGGGTGCCAATCAATCAACGTATGTGAGGAAAAAGTTGGAGAGGAAATGTAGAGCGTTGGGCAGATCAGCTCATGGGAAACAGCGACGCGCGCAATCTAGCTGGTAGCTGTGTCTCTTTCAGGACTCATATGAGTCGCACAGGTCTGCCGCGTCGCCGCGAAGCGGCGGCGCGATTAAGTTCGCGTTTCACGGCTACCACAATTGTCATTGTGGTAGCCGTGAGGGTGTGTGAGATCGGACTTTTGGTCAAAGCGAACGGCGAGCTCTGGTTTTCATTTTTTGTCGGGAGGTGTTTACAGATATTCCGTTTTCCTGGTTGATAACAAGAAAATATTGATATGTCGGCCTGAAATGTTCACTACAGTACACACGGATGAGCACTGTTGAGCACTTTATAAATAGGATTACGCTTCCAGCGAGAGCTCCAGCACGTAGAATCGGTCAGCTGCCCAATGGCAAAGAAGACGACGTAGGCGATAGATCTCTGCCAGCTCCGACTCTACACACTACAACAATGTAAATACCTTGTTCATCGACTCTTAAAGACTACCGAAACCGACAGGTTAACCTCTACGTCACTACCTTTTTCGGAAAACTTGCAAGACGGGAATGCAAAACATCAGTTTTGGTATTTTGCGTGCATTGCTGGGCACAAAATAAGCCTTACATAGTGCTACAAAAAGAAAAAAAAAAGAATGGTATACGAGGCCACCACCGTGTCGAGAAACACTCCTTTAGAAAAAATTTGGAACGATTATGCATCTCGCGAGCTTCGAGTGCGCACGCAGCCAAGAGCACGACAGAAAGCAACAATTAAGTCCGGCCGTCTGGCTGTCGAGTGCCGAGCCTCAGCTTCATAGGGCACGCTCCTTACGTAAAGAAATAGCCGCTAGACAGGCCGATCACGCGCCCGTACAGCCAACCGTATCCGAAAGAACGCCTCGCCGCACGCACCACTCCAGCAACGTAAGCGCACAGCGCACTGCGTACAAAGAGAGTGGAGCATTTGCGCTTGCGCCACCTGCGCCCTGTCCGTAGCGGACACCACGGTAGTGCGCTGCGAAAATGCGAAGAACGCGAGACGCCAAGAAGCCGCGTCGATGAAAGAGAGAGAAAGAGAAATGTCGTCTAGACGTCCGAGTAAAAAAAAAACAAAAAACGTATCGACGAAATGTAGCAAACTCTGTCGAGCATCGAATGTCGAAGAAACGGTCTGCCGATGAAACATCGCACTGTCAATGAAACGATCTGTCTATAAAAACTTGTTCGATGAACTGCGCGCCAAGAAAGGGCGCGGCTTGCCACATAAAAAGTGGCGCACCCTACGTGATCGAGAGCGCGACAAAGAGACACACGGAGACGACCCCAAGCCCCCGATCCACTCTAAACCAAATTAAGCAAAGCGATGCCAAACCAATCCAAATGAAACCAATCCAAGGACGGCTGCACGTATCAAGATAATAAATGCTGACAGTATTTTACAAAGGCCGAGATGACTGAAAAACAATGTCGGCTGATGATTCCTTAAGTCGCAGCCTAGTGCGGCAAGCACGGTCGATCAACAAGAGCAGAAGTAGCTCGAGTGAGAAGGAAAACTCGGCCTCTAACGGTCTGTGCTCATAGAACAGCATACGACTGACGGACACCACAGAAGTGCGGAACCCCTCACCCAACACATCCAAAACAGGGATTATGGTGAGATTTGAAACCAGACGGACGCCACCCTACCTAACAATACCGCCCCCCCCCAAAAAAAAAAAGAAGAGAGAGAGAAAAACATTTGGTCAGTGTATATGTTTATTATATATATATGCTGCATAAACTTCCATAGAATTACGTGTGGGTGGCACACGAAAAAAGAAACGGGGATGATATATGCATTAATCGTTAATTTGTGTACAAATGAGCGAGGTATGCACAGCGAGGCGATGCTCTAATCACTGCGACGTTGTCTGTGTAACCTGTCGGAAGGCGCGTTTGTGTTTTTCCGCTGCCCCTTTCAGCAGGCGAAAGTTCAACACACCCAATTTCGTCAGCTTGCATTTAGTTATTTTCGTAACTAATCAGGGTGAACGAGATTTGGTAGAAATGTGCGGAGCATAAACATAAACATATAGTACATTTCTTTCAAATTGGATAAGCGGTTCAGAAGTTCACTGTTTTGGGGTAGTTTCTCCGTCGCACGACTCACGCGGAGACAGACCAACGGCTTGCGAGGAACAAAAAAACAACAAAGAAAGCAACCTGTAAGCGTGATGACCTGTGAGTGTGAGGACATGTGGGTAAGATGAGTGTGAAGACCTGTGTGAGTGTGAGGACCGTGAGGACCTGTGAGGTGTGAGGACCATGAGGAGCTGTGAGGTGTGAGGACCTGTGAGTGCGAGGACCGTGATGACCTGTGAGTGTGAGAACCGTGAGGACCTGTGCGAGTGCGAGGACCGTGAGGACTTGTGAGGGTGAGGACCGTGAGGAGCTATGAGTGTGAGGACCTATGAGTGCGAGGACCGTGGTGGCCTGTGAGTGTGAGGGCCATGAGGGCCTGTGTGAGTGTGAGAACCGTGAAACCTGTGAGCGTGAGGATCGTGTAGAGCTGTGAGTGTGAGGACCTGTGAGTGCGAGGACCGTGATGACCTGTGAGTGCAAGGACCGTGAGGACCTGTCAGTGTGATGACCTGTGAGTCTGATGGCCTGTGAGTCTGATGATTTGTGATGACCTGTGAGCGTGATGACCGTGATGATATGTGAGCGTGACGACTGCGATGATGACGGCGAGTGAGTTTTGGTTTTGTGTTGAACCGTGAGGGTGAGTCCGGGCGATGACCCTATTTTGGATAAATCGTGATCGTGAGTGGGCGTGAGTCCTGATTGAGGAGAAAATAGCGATCGTGAGTTTGAGTGAGGACAGCTTAAAATGCCGACCTATGGCTGCGTTGCTCAAAGCGTGAATTTTCTTCAGGACTAGGCAACGATGGTGTCAACCTAGTCCATATGTTCCACAAGCGAAGGGATCCAATTCAAACGGCGGGATGGACATATACCATACCCGCGTTCCGCAACGGCCGTGTATACCGTGTGCGACTCGATGTACGCGTCAGCGTCCCGTTCCGTCCACGTGCATACGGGCCCCAGGAACACATCGGTCCTCGGAGGGGGCGGCAGGTCAGCGAGAAAGACCGCTTGAACCGTTCGCGCCTCAAGGCAAGCTGGACAGCTACAAGCCCACGTAAATGTCTACCGCCTCATCCAGGGCCAGGTGGTGTTGCGATATAACTTATTAAAAGTCTTTTTGTCGCTGCCACGACCGGCCAGAGTAAAGTCGAAAACGCATCCTATAAATCCCCTTTATAGGTAGGTTTCTAGGAACAAACCCCCTGAAGGGAGAGTCGTTCCTCTACCCTTCGTGGATTGTTGGGATGACGCGAAGCAACAAGCTGTCTTGGACCGGCAGACAGAAATCGTAGTGATAATTAACTCGCCTGCCAGTGTTCCCAGTGTCAACTGTTATCCTCGCAATATTTCCGACACCCGAAAACAAACTCGTCCGCCAGCGTTCCCCGTGTCAGCTGCTGTTCTCAGAATATTTGTGACACCTGCTGACAGAAACCCTTCTCCACCCTGGCCCTCGACAAGCGCTTACTTGCTCACCGCATCACCCCAAGACTAAATCCTAAATATGTCCTCTCGTCTTAAATCCTAAATCCTAAACCCTAAATCTGCCTCGAGTTCTGGCTGTTTTACCTCCTGTCAGCCGTTATCCTGCCTTCCAGCGAACATACGGTGCCGCTCCTCTGCTTCAAAGGCGGAGGAGGAGGAGAACAACTTTATTAAAATACAAAAACTACGGCCCTGTGAAAAGGAGCGCATCCTCCAACAGAGCCCGAATACAACTTACTTACCTCTTGCCCGCACTCCTCGTACAGCCCCCGGTAGCATGACCTCCTCCTAACCGCTATTCTGGGGTGCTCGAGAGAGCGCGCCCGCAACCTCGTCTTTCAAGTCCTTCGGTACTCGACACGAGGAGACACCTGCTGAACTCTGCTGTGAGACAAATCGCCAAAATACCAACAGAATTTGTCTCAGCGGGCATCGTTAGCGTTAGTGAACAACCCACTCAACGAATCCGTGAGACTCCCTGGTGAAAACCAGAATCGGAGGCATTCCGACCGGGCATACGTTGGATGCGCCCTTCATATGTGGGTCGCTCTATAATAATCGCCGCCCGATCGGTCTGTGCTTCACTCGTCTCCCAGGGAGTGAGGCAACACAACAAGAAGACAGCGAATGGGTTTACTATTCTTCCCGGTTGCCCGTCCTCGAGAGCCGGCAGTTCTGGCCCGCCGACCCTTGTTGTCGCCCGTCGTACAGAGCTCGCAGTCGGAGGCCGTGTCCAGGCTTGCAGGTCGTCCTTCCCACTACAGCGCCGCGTAGGCTAGTTTTCTCGGGCTATCATAGCCCGAGTATCGCTGCGGAACCACTCCTGGGTCGTCATGGCCCCGGCCGGTATGGCCAGGGCTCACCATCCTTTCCGGTCCTGGTTAGAACCTCGCTGGTGGACCGCTCCAGCAATCGCCATGCTCCAGACCAGCCTGAATAGCTCCATCGTTCCTGCCCGGCCTCAGCTCACAAAGCATGCTATGTAACGCGCCAGCTCGTGTCTCTTTGCCCGACAGCCTGTCAGGTGCCCTCCGCCCCGTTGTCTTCGACCCTCGCCTCCCACAAGCAGCCCTTGAAATACTGGAAACCTACAAACCCTCACGTGGTTTTAGAACGGACAGAATAAGATAAATGTGATCTCAGAAAAAACTACCTTTTTCGTAATTATGTATTAGAACTATTTGCGTTATTACTGTACGTTCAATGACTAAAAGCGGTCACGACCTGGGAGAAGGTACAGGTCAACTTCGAATTTCGCTTCAAAGAAACACTTGAACATAAGTTGCAAATTGTGCGCCTTTTTTTCTCCGAGTTTCGAGGTCAGTGGTGCACGCCATCGTACCTCACATCCAAAGCCAGCTTTGCTTCTAAAGGACAAGCGATTTGTTTTGAAGATGCAATTTGATTCTTCACTGCTAAACGGAAGCATACTCGCCTTTGCAAAAGAGGGTGCTAAATTTAGTGATGCGCACGTGACACGAGAGAAGAGAAATCATTCGTGAGCTGTTGCTACTCGGCACTTAAGTTATGAGCATGCAAATTGGTAATAAAACTATTGGCCAACAAGCATAGAGTTTCATCGGCATGTTAACGTGGAGATCGAAACCAGCACCGGGTCAGTTGACTTACGCGCGGCTCTGGCGCCATGCCGCTGCGGTAGTCCTGCTAACGAAAGACGTGTTTGAGCGAAAGTAGTGTCCACACCTGGGTCGGCTTGCTATCTACTTCCTTTCATGTCATGTTGTACCGCAGCGAAGCCTTGAAGCTCGAGCTCATAGCTTTGGCTGCTGCCCTTTATGCGAGAGAGCTAGCGTTTCCAAGATGTGCCCTAGTGCAAAAAGCTCCCACCTGTAGCCTTTTCTGCCTACATAAGAATGTAAAATAGAGCACAGAATCAACATCTTAGCCCAAACTGCAAGAAACAAAGCCTGCCGAGCCTCGGGCGCGCGGGGGCTTGAGACTCGACTTCGCTTGCCACCGCGCTCGTTCGCCATAGCCTCGCCGTGCTTTCTTTCACACAGTCCAGTGAACACGTTTATTCTAGAAAAGCAGCCCTTCTGTAAGAAAAAGCGGGCTTTCTTCTAAACCTCGGATTGGTCTGTAGCCGCTGGACTCACCGCCAGCATGCCGACGTAGGAGGTGCCCTTCCACATGTAGGGCTGCGCCGAGGGCCTCTGTGCCAGCTGGCGCACCGAGTTGATCTTCTTTACCTCCGATCTGATCATGAGGCAGGCCCGCATGTGCACGCAGAAGGCATTCATTAGCACGATTGTGGCCAGCCACCAGACGCCACTCAGTAGTCGCAGCACGCTGCGCCGTGGAGGCGCCGCCGAACCTGCAGCGCCCCGTAAGAGAAGAAACCAATTCGCGCTTTTAGCCCCCCTCATTCAGACTGCGCATCCATCATACGAAAGGAATGGTGTTCGCTGCAGACATCAGGACATGCCGAAGCACGTTTGCTTGATACAGATGTATGCTTCGAACATGGCTGTACACAGCTTTTGTATGGCTAATGTGAGAGGGCCGTTAAAGAAGGAAGAACCACGCCTCACACAGTGTCCGCAGACTCTTGTGCATGAAGTATTAACAATGTGGCGGCAACCTAACTATCCTAGCAAATTAATAGTTAACACAGACTGTAATGAGTTGATTCGAGGCGATGGGGGCACATATGAACATGGCACGCAATGTGTTCCTCGGCGACGCGAACGTGGTCGTGCGTGTACGTGTAGAAACTGAGGGAGAGGAGTAGACGAAAGAGCGCGTTAAAGGGATACTACAACAAAATTTCGGTGCTCATTTTTGGTTTATATGTGTTCAAAGGAGCAGTATCACATCGAACATACCAATATCTTTTTAAAAAAGTCTCGAAAAGGAATTTTAAAACGAATTAAACGATTAACAAAGAGCACCTGGTGGATGTCGCTAGTGCCTCGCTTGTAATGCCCGTCTAGGAATCATGAAAGTTAGTGAAGGAGGTTGTCTCGCCTCCGGTCACGACGAGAGAAAAGGGGAAGGAGCAACTCCCCTCTTCCCGAGAATCCCTTTTGTGTGTCGCAGAAGAAGACTATAAAAGATTAAACCGTCACTCAAAATTCGCACAAAAGCAGCCGCTTCGGTGGCTGGAAAGACTAGGCCATCCTCTCGACGTCAGCCTCGCCGTAGCTTTGCTCGTCCTGAGACGACGTACGTCACGATTGCGTTGGGTGTCACGTGGTCTCCGCTGAGCATTCTCCGAGCACTTGCCAGAATGGGCCGTTTATAACGAAAAATACAGCCACCAGGCTCAAAATACAAACGTGCGATTATCATTTACGGATATTGTGGATCGTATTCAACCCATTTTTGAACACGACGGGAATATTTCCAATTTCGTTGAAGTATCCCTTTAACATCAAAGCACCGATATTTGGTTGTAATGATTACTGGATGCCCGCACAGCTAGCCGCCTGTGTCCCTACTAACAGCTCGAACGCATTTGAACAGTGACTAGAGACAACAACTTTCAGCCTGTCCACTCTCGTGAAGAAGCAAGACCGGCGAAGCTGTACTATGATGGAAATTAAGTATTTATAAATGTAAAGATTAAGGTTAGATTGGGTAATTGGATTTGTGACAAGCGTACTGTCCCCGGTTGTCTTTGTTATACCACGTCGACCGCCGGAGGGTCATGAACGGGTGGCGAGGCGCCACTAGTCGTTCCTTCGCCACGTTCGACCTCGTTAAAGGGGTACTCCACCGATTTTTTGAGCTACCTCAACTAACTATATTTTCTGACTCCCCGGCCTTTACTCTCTCCGGTATGCTATTCAGAATCGGGAAATTCATAATAGTTATTGCGAAATCGGCAAATGAAAATGATGCAAAAACCAACATTCAAATATACGCGCGCTTTTCAGGGCCATGACGTCAGTGGCAGGCAGGCTTGCCAGTCGAGCAAGCAGCCAAAAAAAAAGAATATGCCGATCATTTGCTCCGTGCTGGAGCGCGGGTACTGCAGCGAGCTTCCCAAGCATTCATTCGACACCATGAAACTGCTTCGAATCAGTTTAAAACAAAATCTACAGCCCAAAGAGTGAACCCCTGCCTTCCACTGACGTCACTTTTTCGCTGTTGCCAGTAGAGACTTCGAGCTTGAAAAACACGGTGAGGACCAAAACTGTAAATTCAATACCTTGCAAAAAAACAATATTTTGACTTAATATTTGGGATACTATTTTCGCGATGTTTGTTGGTTAGTTTAGCAAAATTTCAAGCAAATCGGAGACAATGAAAAAATCGGTGGAGTAGCCCTTTAAGTGCTCCGGTACGGGTGGGTACTTGTAGCCGTTCACGGTCGCGAACCGGGGCTCCGCGCCTTTGAGCAGGTAATCTCGGCACGTTCTGTACGCCGGTTATTTGTAGACGTCCGCCACCTCGATACATTGCTGCAACGCGCACGCGCCCGTTTCCCGCTTCTAGTCCGACACGCCGCCGATCGGGGATGCAACTCCGGCGCACCAGAGTCGGTCGCACACGGCGCAAGTGACGCCAAACGGGCTCTCCGCGAACTCCCTCCGGAACCTCGCCATCGCACCCGGGAACTGTTCAGCCGGCGTTGAGTGCTGTCGTCGCCGGGCCTCGCGCTTGCGCTTGGCCTCCGTGGCACGATCGTCGTCCGTGGCGTTGGCCCGCCGGCGCCCTTTACATCGCTGTTTCTGTTCTCGGTGGCGGCTTTCCAGGCGAGCGATGTGCTCTTCTTTAGCAAGGGAGTTCGAAGCGCGGGACGCAGTGGAAGTCGAGGCGACAGCGGCTTCGCGTCGGTTGAGGACCCATTCTCGCTGCTGCGAACGTCGCCGCTCCTTCCGCACCCAGTCTCCTTTCCCAGAAAGGGCATGCGGCCGACACATCCTGAGTCCAAACCGAAACTGATAAGAGCGTAAGAAAAAGCGCGCTAAACAGACGAGAACGAAGAAACTCACGTGACGAGCGCTGCGCTCCTCACGTGTGTTTCTTCTCCGTCCTCGTCTGTTTTTCGCGCTGTTTCCTACGATGAATTCCCAGCAACGCGCCGAACTATCCATTATTATATGACAGCTGTAGGGTGCGTCCATCTGCCGGCCGCTTCCGATGACAGGGTGGAGACACCAATGGAGCCATAAAGCGGCACAATATGGCGCCTGAGGTCAGTATTAGCTTCACATTGAGTGTAGTTCCTGCAGAGAGTGCGTGAGAAAGTCGTGGTGCAAAAACGTTGTGTTTAGGGAAAGTTCCGGAAAGATAGACTCAATATGACGCCAGTGAGAGCATCGCAAAGTTCGCCACAAAATGGCGGGTTTCTCTACCCTGTCAGCGGAGCGGCCGTCAAATGGAGGCAACCTAGATAGCCGGAAAGGTTGGCGCCATCCACAAGCGACGGAGGCAACCAGACTGGTTGTGTGCTTGCCGCAGTCGCTTATAGATGGCGGTAGCTGTCCAGAGGTCTGTTTAGGTTTCTTTCCACAGGTTTTTGATACCGGGCACGATCCTGGGGAACCTAGCGCTTAAAGGGACAATGAAGGCAATTTCGGAGATCTTTTTGGCGATTAAACTGGGTTCCAGGCACATCTCAGGCCACGTTGCCCAAATTTCAGCCGAAACCGGCGCTTGTGTGCCCCGGTAATCAAAGAAACAGTCGCGGTAATAATCGTACCGGGATCGACTGGGGCGACGCCCCAAGAGTTGCGGGAGAAGCCAGGAGAAGCGGAGCTCACGTGACCGATGCGGGGCCAAGAAGCGCGACGTCACAAGAGACGCGTCAGCGATTGCTCGAAACGAGAAACGTGCCCTCGGTCACGTTTTAGTTCGCGATTTTTAGAAATACTGTTCTAATTTCCGCTTGAATAACCATCAAAAGTATAAATCGGAGCGGAAATGATTACTAAACCGTAAATAAAGCAGCACCATTGTTTTTTTCTTTGCTACGCTGAACGCGAAATCGGCAGCGAGCAACTATGGGCCAACAAAATAAAATTAAAAAAGAACACGGTACTCGAAAGATTTTGCAAAATGGTAGCTGTAGATGGCTGTTCTAACGGTCGGCTGAAGACCAGTATTCGTTCGGGCGACGCTAGTTTTCACGTGTAGGTAGCTGTTCGTGTTCTTTGACGACAAAAAGAGGACGTCCGCGAAGGAAGCGGATCCCGGAACGGCGGGATCGCTGCCGCTTTCCCTTCGGCATCTCCCCCGCGTGCGTCCTTCGGCATGCCGGCCGCTCGTTGCCGGCTGGGCGGTCTCCGTTGGGTGATGGCAGTGGCCGCCACACACGTACTCCCGTTCCGTTGGTGTTCGGTCACACTGTAAAAAATTTTTACCCCATTTTACGGGCAAAAGTTGCCGGTTCAATATTGCCGGTATGGTTTGCCGTAATCTAGAAACGGGACTGTCTGTAAAACCAAGGCATATAATTCCGTAAAATGACGAAACGTCCGTAGTTCACTTTACAGACAGTTATCCGTTTTCCATTTTACGGGTAAAAGTTGCCGGTTCAATATTTCCGGTATGGTTTGCCGTAATCTAGAAACGGGACCGTCCGTAAAAACAAGGCATATAATTTCGTAGAATGACGGAACGTCTGTAGCCCACATTACGGACAGCTATCCGTAGGAAATGTGAAAGCTGTCCGCACTAAATACCGAAGGACTATACCTTTCCGAATTATATAAGGCCAAAGCCTCGAGCCATCCGTACCACCTGCACCTCCGATACATCAGGCGACTCACCTGGCAGAGCTCTAGATCTGCCAGGGGTGTCACCTGACTTATCAGAGGTCCAGGACTGGTGCGGATGACTCGTAGCTTTGGCCTTATATAATTCGGAAAGGTATAGTCCTTCGGTATTTAGTGCAGGCAGCTTTCACATTTCCTACGGATAGCTGTCCGTAATGTGGGCTACAGACGTTCCGTCATTCTACGAAATTATATGCCTTGTTTTTATGGAGAGTCCAGTTCAAAAAGACGTAAATGTCAAGTGTTTCATTATTTAGTGCAAAAAGCTTCCATATTCAAGCAAGCCTAAGTCACATGAAGCTTTTGGGGTAGATTGGTATGGAGAGTTCATAGCTCCGTCACTGTAGATACGAACTTGAATAATCTTTCATCCTCAGCCAAAAAGTTCATGTTTTGCAAAAGAGAAAGAGCACACAACCGGCACTTCTCACTGCCAGGATTTTGTTTGTGTGAGCTCAGCTGTTCCTATAGATGACAGCTCAACAAACGAACCAATTAAGAAGTTTCGCCACAATACCTTTATTGGAAGAAGGCATGCCTTGCTTTAACTTTGGAGAAAATTTACATTATAGTTGTCCTTGTGCTGGCCATTTAGATGCCCCTCCATGCTTGTGCTTGAAGTTGTCATTCAATTGAAGACCTCCTCGGTATCTTCATGGTGCATGTAAGGGCAGCTTGAAATAAAGAGCAGAAGAGGATTTGCATTCAAACACAATCGCAACAAATTGTATATGACATGCACGGTTAAAGTAAGTGAGCAACGTGCTTACCAACTAGCCTAGCTCCTACTAAACATGACATATAAAGTAAACCCCCCGTAAATTGAACCAAAGTAAAAATTTGCATTGATTTGAATACCGAACATATCAAGTGCTTGAGAAATAAAACTAGCCAATTAAAATTGCACAACTATTCAGTGATGTTAAGCATATTGGATTGAGCCAGATCTCCCTTAGTATATACAGTAGGCTCGCGATAATTCAAACTCGGATATTTAATACTTCTGGTTAAGTCAAACAAATTTCAAAACTTTCGTTGACCCGCTACGTTTTCAATGTATTTATAAGCCGCTTAACTCGAACGATGTTTTCGTGTAATTCATACTTTTTGTTCTCGCAGCACCATTGAGCGCACTTCTTTCGGAGCACCGGTGCACTGCGGAGAAGCAACACCCGTGGAGCTTGCTTCCGCTGGTGTTGCTTTTCCGCAGTGCACCGGTGCTTGGTAAGAAGTTTGTTTAACGGGGTTAAAGCAGAGCAGAACCGTGTATAAACTGTTTTACTAAAAGAGTGCGAGAGATAAAAGGGGAAAGGGCTATCGGCGCTTTCCCCCTTGCTGGAGCGTTAAAGGCAGTGAAAGCCCCAGATGAGAGGCTTTGCCAGTGTTCGGTGTAAGCATTGCCCGAACTTCGTTCGTGTTTTGTTCTCTGTTTTAAACTCCCAAACTTAATTAGAGCCATGGGCTTGGATGGCGACAGTCCCCCGGTCATCAAGACACCATTGCTCAGTTATACGGTGCACGAATAACGACAGAAAGCGTCGAATACTGTCCGAGAGCCTGTGTAGCTTGCACGAAATCCGGCAAGGCGAGTACGACTGCAGTGTCTTTAAACTCCATCGCTTTCCACATGACCCCGATTTCCGGCAGTAGTGGCTTGCGTCCCTATATCGAAAAGACTTTTCCCCAACACCATCCTCTCGACTGTGCTCGGAACATTTTGTGAATGGAGTGGGCATAACATTTAACGCTGTACCGTCGATGAACACGGGGTGCGCTCGCAAGGTGTGTGCAAGTTTTCTCCTGATATTTGCTTTCAGCTTGTAAAATTTTGGAACTGAATTTATTTTAATATAGATATTTCGAAGTGGTGACATTGACTCAATTTTATTATCTACAGCACTTAGTTGAAGGCTGATTTTCGTCGCCAGGTGTGGCTGGCGATTGTCAAAAAGTTAGTTCTATTGCTTTGCATGAATCCCAATCTCCTGCGCAATACCAGAGAGCCATGAGCCCATGCTGACCGTCACAATGCGACTAGATTCTTATTTTCAAAATTAGTACATAATGTAGCTGGAAAGAAACCTTCAATTTCTGTTGCTTAAAGTTGAAACATGCTCATGCATCACTGCTTATAAACATAGAAACATGCTCATGCATCGGTGTTTATAAACGTTTTATTTGAGGATCCCGTGCCAACGAGTGTGTCTTTTGTCGAGAACTGAAAACAGCAAAGTCGAGATGGGCCTTTTGCCGGAGCGAGTCGGTCAATGATTCAACGATTCGAAATTGATGCATGAGCATATTTCAACTTTCAGCAACAGAAATTGAAGGCTTCTTCCCGGCTACATTATGTACTAATTTTTAAAATAAGTATCTAGTCGCATTGTGACGGTCAACATAGGTTCATGGCTCTCTGGTATTGCTCAGGTGATCGTGATTCAGGTAGACCAATAGAACAAGCTTTTCGACAATTTTCAGCCACACCCGGCTGCAGAAATGAGCCTTCAACTCAGCGTTGTTGATAAAATTGAGTCATTGTCAACACTTTGAAATATCAATATTAAGTTAAATTCAGTTAGAAATTGTTACAACCTGAAACAGCCATTATCTCGAGAAAACTTGCACGCACCTTGCGAGCGTACCCCATGTTCGTCGACGGTACAGCGTTAAGTTCGGTGTGCGCTCCATTCACAAAATGTTACGAGCACGGTCGAGAGGATAGTGTTGGAGAAAAGTCTTTTCAGTTTACAGAAGCAAACCTCTGCCACCGGAGATTGGGGTCATGTAGAAACAGCCGCACTCACCTTGCCGGATTCCGTGCGAGATACATAGGTCCTCAGACTGTATTCAACGCTTTCTGTCGTTATTCGTGTACCCTAAAACCGAGCAATGGTGTCCCGATGACCGAGGGACTATCGCCATCGATGCTTGTTGCTTGAATTAAGTTTGGGAGTTTAGAACAGAGAAGAAAGTGCAAACGAAGTTAGGGCAATGCAGATGCCTAACACCGGGACGCAAATAGAGGGCTTGACAAGATCTCTTGGCCAACCAGAAGCCGAAAAGAATCTCCTAGCCGTGGTTTGGGATTGGAGGGAAATGTTAAAGAGCACCTCATGTTTAAGAGAGAAAAAAAAACGCCGCTCACCTGATGTGCATTTCTGGAAACAGGCTTTGACTAGCAATAAATTATTGCCTCAGGAATGAAGTGCTGCTTCAGTAATGGTTCCTGCACAAACAATTCAAGTGTAAGAACACAAGCCCCAAAAGTTTCTTGCCATCCTCCTCCGTCTACTTTTTTGTGCATCTAATTAATTTCATCCCTTGGCAAATCCTAAAGATTTCGAAGTGCTTATCCTACGTCTTTCTCCTAGAGCCTAGTTCATGTTGCAGAAACTTGGCTGAGTGGATAAGCTGGAGCGTTCATTGTTCATTGAGACACTTTTTCTTTCACCCCATCCTGCTCTTGAAAGCAGAAATCCTCTCCCTTGAGCACGGTCATTAACGACTTTTTACAGATCATACGCAGGAGGTTGGCATTGCCAAGACAAACTCATGTCTTTACTTTGAGCATGGAATAAATGTATGTCTGATCTACGGAAAGTTCCTGTTATACCAAGGCTCGTACTATTCCGTTGTCAAAGGAGCAGGCATTGTTCATAAAAGCTTCGCTTCATTACATTGTTTCAGAGAACAATTGTTCTTTTTTTAATAGGGATCAATTAATCATATTAGGACAATTGTCAAATAATGGCAGATTCACGCGATGGATTGAATCGCAATTTTCATCCGTGGACCGTTTGTCACGTTACCATCATGTCGGCTATTCCTCCGATTTGCACCTCGTCAGCACACGCCCAGACTTAAGGGCAAAGTGCCCTTCCATGCCCAGATTTTTAGCGGGTGAGTAAAGGCCCGTTCGCACTCTTGCGACCGAGAGAGACCAGACCGGTTTTCAAGCCTCTTGCGACTTCTTAGGTCCAACTCCGCTGCATCGCATCCGGTCCTAAGAAGTCGCAAAAGGCTTAAAAACCGGTCTGGTCTCTCTCGGTCGAAGTCAGTCGCAAGAGTGTGAACGGGCCTTAACAGTAAAAGCATTTACGGTAGAGCACCAACAGCAGAGCAATATTTTTAGTTTTCGAATGATCCAAACAAAGATAGTGCACTGTAGTTTGTCCATTCGCTGTTTCATTTTGTCGAACCATTCTTATTTTCCACTCGTGAAAGAAGCTGCAAGAACTTTGCCCAGCCGACAAGCCGCAGGTTCTGGTACTCCTCCGGGTTGGTGTCAAGAAGCTTCAGTGAAAACTTGCCTAGCAAGCTGCAAGCTTCCCTGCATGTCCACCCAGTTTTCAACCCAGCCAAGACCTTCCTTACGGCTGTAGTGTGCTGAAGAGTGGCGCACAAGCAAGCAGTGCATGAAGGTATTTCCAAATGCCCCTCCGCAACACCAGGACTTCATCACTTAGACGCTGAAGCCTCCTGGAGCAGGACGATACTTGTGTCATATGGTTAGTAAAGCTAGTAGCGCTTCACGCTAAGCCTGTCATGATGCTTTGTCTTGCTCGGTATATAACAGCAGCACACAATACTTTTTCATAATAGCACAGTGATCGTAGTCGCAAACATCACTTCTGACCTTGGAAAACTGTGCCACAGTGCGATGTTGGCATTTTGCGGAAATGCAGGGCCGGGAATAGGTTCAGTTTGTCCTTGCTGTCATCTGCTCGTCTCCTCCGTATGGATGTGCTCGGAGGACTGATGCTCCGTGGACGTCTTGTCACTTGATCAATTTATCTGAGGATAAGTTCATGTGAATCGGCAATAAGTGGACAGCGGAATCTGCGGTGACTTAAAGGGGTTATAACCCGAAAATTAAACGGATCTATTATTCTTGAAATGGATTGCTCATAGACTACGTAGTATATACACCAAGTTACGCAATTTTAGAGCTCTGGTAATTGCACTATTCAATTTACGAATTTGTATCATTTTCATCTAGAGACCAGGCAACACTGCCCAAGTTAGTCACATCATGGTGCCCATAAAGCATGTGACCATGAACGCTCATTCATTCTAGGGGCCCCCATGATCGCCCAAGCTCTCCTCGCCGCGGTACGATCAAAACCGCTCGCGCAACTCGGTAACCCAAATGCTTTTCTCGTTCTCGCCGCCGGCCCGTTGACCTTCCACCCTGCATGCGCCTGCGAGATATTCCCGGGCGACAGTGACCACAACGAGTTCGTCCGTAACTCGCCGTCACTGGAGTCTGTCGCCAGCGGGTCGCAGTCAAAATGAACAGCTTTCAACATCTCTTGATAGCAATCATACTCATCGCTGCTGCAGTCAATGTCGAACACTCTGACAATGCGAGCGATGTCGTAGACGTAATCATCACAAACCGCATGCTCGAAATGTGGAAGGTAAACGAGAAAACTGAAGCTCGAGATGCCAAAATAGCCAAATCTGTCAGTGCGTGCAAGGAGACATCGCGCTGGAGGCTGGCTACAAAGCCATCCTCCAGTTCTGCTTGGATCCGCCCCTCCGAGGGATTCACATTTAAGTGGATTTATCCACGAAACTATTGCGCCATTCTCAAAACAAATCTAGCAGGGTTACAGGAACATCCAATGGGTCCTAGCACTATAGCTATCTTATATTGTATTTTTGGCGTGTCATTTCACGCCAAACATTTTTGTTGACGTTGCCTGCACGTTATAAAGGTGTGTCTGGTATCCAATTAGACATTGTCGAAGGAACGAGGAAACTGCATAATAATGTCGCACACTGTTTACCTTAACCGTTTCTTTTTTCTTCAGTTTTTGATCCTAAGTTGTTTTTTCTATATTTATTGCACGTACAGCCCAAGCTGCACATGTCTCCACAATCAGTCGCCATCCTTAAAAATGTGTACAATAAAAAAAATACATGCTGCCATCTCTGAGCAGCACCGCAAACTATGCTCGGAACAAGCCTGGGATGTCCAAAAAGAGCAGAGGGGCGAGGTATAGTGCGCGGATGAGTTACACCCATCCTAAACGGTTTAGGAACAACCCTAGGTGGACGAGCGAGGCTCGTCCAAAATGGGTTAAGGTGCACCAACACCTTCCACGTTGTTGAATCTTATGTAGTAGTATATGATCCTAAATTACCAGACTAGGTTACAGAAAATAAAGAGTAAGAGGAGGACGGGACGTCATACCTTTTTATGTTCTCATTTTTTCGCCAGTCCTGTATTAAAAGGTTTTCATAGTAAAAGTGACGGTTGTATTTTATCTACCCTTTTGTTTCTCGCAATCTCCTGCCTACCAACTCAACCAGCAAAGTAATGCCCCCCCCCCAACACACATCCAACCCACAATAGATATTTTTGGATACAAGATGCCATGAATGTGCTGTGCATGTGAACCAAGCTGAAGGCAAATTTGCGGTCTGAGGGAATAAAGAGTTACAAAACTGACAAACATGGCAGTAGCATACTTTTCACTTTTGCACATGTACAAGAACCGCTAATTTCTATTAGAAAAGCGGAAAAGCCCAAGGCTATCAGGTTACTCACCGACAGCAACTACCAGGAAGAGAAAGGGGGGGGGGGGGTCTTGATTGTGAGGGCAGCTGGTCTGTAATGCTTGTGCTTTCCTGAAAGTTGGAAGTAAGAATTTTAAAGAAAAATGACCCAAACTATTGCAACAAAATATTCTTTCATTTCATTTCTCGTACCAAAAAGGTTGGCATGAGGAACTTTGCCCAACTGACACGACGCAGAATCTGGTAGTCATCTGCGTCGAAAAGCTTCTGTAAAGACGCGTCTACCACGCCGCAATCACTTTGAATCTCCAATCAATCTTTCACCCAGCAAGACCTTTCTTGTGGCTGTGGTGTGCTGAAGGCACAAGTGCAAAGTGAGTGGAGGCATCTCCAAATGCCACTTAGCGGGCCCAGGACTTCACCGCCTCCACGCCAAAGTCTCCTCGAGCAGGACCATGCTTGTGTCTCTGCCATGGTTTGGTTTAGTAAGGCTAGTGGCAATTCGCACTAAGCGTATCATGGTGTTATGTCTCACTCCGCACGTAACAGTGGCGCACAGTTCTTGTTCAAAGCAGCAAATTTCGATTTCGATCTTGGACAACAGTGCCACAGTGTGGTCACAAACATGTTCGGCTCGTCCTGGCTGTCATTTGCGTGTCTGCTCCTTCGTGTGGATGCGCTTGGGAGACGGACGAACCGCGGACATGATCAATCCATCTGTGGGTCAGTTCGTCGTGTGAATCAGCCATCAATAAGGAGTGCTGTTCATTTTGAACTTGATATAAATAGCCCTTTTGCAAAATCCCCCAAGCACGAAGATTTGTGCGAGACTGTCCCTCGCCTAGCCGCTCTGCCTTGAGATTGCATTGCCTTGTCACTTGCCTCCTCTTAATCCTCGGTTTTTCGATTCCATTACCCGTCCTTATCTATTCCAATGTATATTTTATTGCTTCTAAGCATAGGCGTTGACTTCGGCGGGGGGGGGGGGGGGGGGGGGGCATCGAGGCTCGTGCCCCCCCTGGTGAGATCCGCGGGGGGGAGAGGGGGGCAGGGCAGGGCCTTACCCTCGGGCCCTGCCCTGCCCCCCCCCCCCTAAGATATAGCGGTGTGCTGTATCTTAGTTAAGTAAGCGGCAGTCGAAGGCATACGCTACAGTGCGAGTAAATGGAGCGAGCGTGGGTGGCCAAATCACAGTGCGCTCGGCTTTCGCATCACGATAGTTGATTCAGAGCTGTGCCTATCCCTATGACATGTGCGCGGCTGTTCATAAACGGCTCCTCTCGACTGTACGCGGGCCTAATTGAACCAACACAAACAGCTAACAGTGCGATAGGAATCTGTAGCAATGGTAGTACTCATACCGGGAAACGACGCGCGAAGCGGCGTGTTGTCCGTCGGCACTGCCATCGAAAAAGGCAAAATAAAGACACAAATACTATATATATATATATACAAGAAATATTGTGCACAGAAGAGAATAGAAACCCTTAGAAGCGATAAAAATACACTGGAATAGATAAAAATATGTAATGGAATCGAAAAACAGGATTAAGAGAAGGCAAGCGACAAGGCAATGCAATCTCAAGGCAGAGCGGCCAGGCGAGGACAATCTCTCCCACAATTCCTCGCGGGCGGGCCGGGGCGCTCGGGAAAATAGCGAATCGTCTATTAACTGAGCGGCACCTTTCTGTAGGATGGCTAACCCAACCTAAAACCCCTGGATATGTTTGTGTTAGTTTCTTAAGTGGTGTCAAAGTGCCAGTGCACGAGGCCCGTGCCGCACTTGGACGCAAATGGCAGTGTAGCCCTGAAATGAAAGGCATTTGGAAGTGTGTCCCTCGCGTTCATACAATTTAAGCTGAACCGTATGTACGCGATTTAGCGAGCGACGGCAATGAGCGACAAAGAGCTCTCATTGCTCGGTTTTTGGATCTCTAGAAAGCTTTGCTCATCGCCTCGGTCGCTTGCTCCCGTCGCTTTCATGTGGCTTGCCTCGTCGTGCAGCTGATCGAGCGATAGCAAAAAGGATCGCCATCACTTTTCTTGTTGCTCGCTAAATTGCTTACATGCGTTTTATACTTTATAGTTGTTGGCACTTGCCAAAATGTGAAGCATGCATTTTCTTCAGGGCTTTGCCCTCGCTGACTCTCAGACTGCTGGGATAACTTTGGGTTCCAGTGAAATACGACCACGTGAGTTCTCCCTTTGCTTATGAGCTGAGGAGGAAGTAGTTTAAAACACTTTTTTTTTTCTGTTTTTTTTTTTACAATAGTCAATGCGCGGTTTTTTTGTTTTTTTTTTTTTTCTCTCCTAACCTTTACAGTGAAGTACTGCCAGAGGGTTAGTAAATAAGTGCACCATACACAGAATTTTTTTTATAAGAAGTCAGTGCCCCAGTCGGGTGAGAACTCGTTTATACTCTTCGCAAGCAACATCATCAATACAGACCTTACTTCTAAAGGCGCACGTCACGCCATGTTTCGAGTAGATTCGAGGACGAAAATCGAACTTGAATCTAACCTCGCACAGTGGAAGCGAATACAAGCGCAATCACACTAACGGGTACCTTTAGCAGTCATGGGTTCCGCAAAACACACCGCCTAGCTGTCTGATACCAAGCCGCCACCCGATTTGCAGAAATCAAGCTCCCTGATACACTCACCAAGTGTCTCGCTTGGCCCCCCTTGCCTCCGGTGGGACCTTTGCCTTTGGTTGCGTTCCCGCAATCTGAGTGCCCGTGCAGTGACAGGTCGGTTCCGTGGCTTCCTTGGCAAAAGCTCGAGGGTCATCCAATGCGGAAAGCACCTGTGCGACAAGGAACCGCACACGTTCGCTTTCACGCCGACTGCACACAAAAGGATCACGTTATAAACGCTCCGAACAGAAAGGACTCAAAAAGTAAAACGAGTGAGCGAGCACTCACCAATTAGACTCATATCCACAGCTGGTTTTATGGGCACGCCGGCACCTAGGACGCTTCCTTTTTCCGAGAACGTTCTTCGATGTTTGTTCCTAAAGTCTGAAAGCGCCCGAAAGTTGCGAAAGTTTTGAAACTCGCTTCGTTTTTGAAAGTTTTTGCGTTTTGTTACGATGGCGATGGCGATGCGGCGATGCTCGTTGGTTCCGAGTTCCGACCAAGTTTATTTGACGCAACGTGAATTTGCTTGTTTTATTCGACTTAAATTAAAACTTTAAGATATAAAAAAAAATGTTTTAAGATTTATAAAATTATTTGTAATAAAGCATGTCGAAGCGCAATGTGTACTAAACTGGAGCTTGGCTTCGTCAGCTTCGTTTCAATTTGACATGGCGGCGACCACTATTGTGCCGTGTACCGTGCTCGACCTATTTGCTGTGCATTGGTTGTCCTGTTATCCACCTCTTGCGATCCTCATCAGCCCCAAGCATGCTGTCTAAGTATTGTGTCCTCGCCGGAAAGAATATCCAGTCTTCTTGGAAGCGTTGCTCGAATGTCGTCGGCACCCACGAACCGACTCGGCATGCCTCACGTCGTTGCTTGGTTCCTCCGCGTTTCCGGCGATGGATCCCCCAGCCCTGGCCTCAGCCCTACAGGACGTAGCCGGTGAAAAACAATCTACGACAACGCGGTGTCTTTGGAATGCGATTGCTACGATCAGTGGCTCTTAAAACCTCAGTAGCCCCCTTCAATAGTGAACAATGCGATGTGAACGCCCTTACCTTCAGTGTCCGGAGACTGCTGCAAACCTCCGACGAGAGCGGACGTCTTCTCCGGGCTCCGCAAAGCCCAGAGAACTGTACGCGACTGTACGTGATCCTGGTATAAACATCGCCGCGCTCCGTCGGCCCGCCGCAGCACGTCCGCCGAGAGATCGGTTCGCTCGAGTCTCGTTCTGCGAGCGGCACGCCCGTTTCTGCTTCGAATATGGCTACAGCCGACATCGCCGCTTCGCAGCTCACCAATATCTCTGCGTCCATCCTGAGACAGGACATGAAAATCTCTCTAGAGCGAGACGACCAAGGTGGGAAATGGATCACCCCTGGAAAGCCCCGCAAATCTCGTCTTCCGGCCGACTTTGACCCCGAACTTCACGTAGTTATAGTGCATCTCCCAGTCCGTCGTGCTGGCGCAGCTGCGCTGCCTCTTGACAGTTTCCCGGCGTTCTTGCAAGCCGCACAGCTCCTTGCTCATACATGTACCGACGTGTCGCTCCACCTCTGGCAAAATAACCGTCCTCCGCACCCATCACAAAGCGATCGTCAACTGGCTACTTCGCATCACCAATATCACCTTACAAAACATTTCCCCTCCCGTCCACTCCTACCAACCCCCGACGAGATCATCAATGATCTGGAGTCTTATCAAGGTGACATCCTTCAAGCAAGGCGAGTAGGCACAACAGGTTCAGCCATCATCACCTTCATCGGAACCCATGTCCCTTACACAGTGTACTACCGCCGCCTTGAATTTCGCTGCCGTCCTCACAAACCTCGAGCCCATCATTGCAACAGCTGTGTCGAGTACGGACACCGCACTCTGGCCTGCCCGGGCAACCAGCGACGCTGCCCTTCGTGTTCCACCACCCTGGCCCGCCCAGACGAACCCCATCCCTGTACTCCCTGGTTTGCGTTGCCTCAACTCGCAGTGTGGTTCACAAGCAGGGCACTTGGTCCCGAATAAGCTGCTGCACCTTCACTCACTCCATGAGACGCATCCCTGAACAGTTCTAGCGGCATGTAAAGCGTGGATGCAGGATTCGGTTTATGGCAGTCACCTTGACAATTGCTACAGTGGAGCACACTGCTTACAGAAAGAAGAACTGTAGGGGTGTGCTGGTCGTGGCACCTTTTCTACTACCCTTTTGGCGACGCCGCGACCTGGAGCTGGAACCTCTCACAAGCATGGCAAGGGGCTGCTATACTGTGCATGCTACCTGGCTTCCGTGAAAGCTGAGTCCTATGACCTGCCCAGCGAGCCACTGGTGCTCATTAACACGATTTAACTAAATGTGTGCATACTAGACGTCTTCAAGTTGAGTCGCTCGGAGTGCAGTGTATACCATGGAACCATTTCCAGTGGCCCCAAATACTCGACAGTTCGACGGTACAGTGTGCTCAGTCCACTTGTTCTCAACATGTTTATTAATCGTGATCCCTGCAATCAACTCCACTGCTGTTACGGACGACCTGATACTGGTGCCGCTTATCAGGTGGCCCAAGAAACCACCAGGGTTTGCAGAACAACATCGACAAGGTCTACTATAAACAGCCAGCTATGCTTCTTCGCGCAGCCTGACGACAGTTTTGTTCAAAACGTGCGGAACACTGGGTTTTGTACTTAGCGTGTCCAGTAGACCAGGCCATAACAGACTTACGTGCCTTTCACCAGTGGCGTACCAACTTGGTTTTGAGTTGGGGGAGGGGGAGGGGGGGGGCAAACTAAACCCCCTTCCCCTCCCCTCCTCCCCCCCCCCCCCCCCGGGACCGAGGAGCGGTGCCCTTGGTATCCCTTGGGCGCTGCCAGCCACTGTTTGCCCTGCCCAGTGGTGGCTGTTTTAGGGGGGGGGGGGTGGCAAAACACATGACTTGCCCCCCCCCCCCCCCCCACTCTAAGAACTGGGGGACAAGCGCCCCCCTTGACCGCCCGGTTGGTACGCCCATGCCTTTCACAGCCCTGGTCCTGCCACACCTAAAGTATTGCAGCTCCATATGAGACTCCTGTGAGATTGATCTTGTAAGATCAGTTGAAAGTGTTCATCGAAGGGCAACTATACACTATTCTTCGGCAGCCAAGCTCACTCCGGATCACTCACTGCTTTGACATTGGCTAGAATTCTGGCCCTTCAATGGACGACCAGAGTTGATCTCAAGTGTGGCCCTCCACAGGTTGTCTTATTATGCCTCCTAAACAGCGTTGTGTAACTGCAAGTTCATGAGACAGCACTGAAAGGAGTTGTTTGCAAGAATTGGGCTGGTGCCTTTCAACCGTTTCGTACTGTAGAGCAACAGCCTTCCTTCTTGGTGTGGTCTTCACCGTTCTGGCAATCCCTTTATTTGCACTCACGCAGAACCCCCCTAACAATCATCACAAGCTCGAAAACATCTTAGACAGGAAACTCGCTACCTTCACTCCCACTGAGGTAGAGCAGTGCCTATGTGCTTTAACGTGAATTGCAGACTTTTACTTGATTTCTATTTTGTGTTTCCCCCCACTTTTATTTGTTCCTTTTTCAGGGTACTGCGGGTTTCTTGGTATAGTCTTTGGCCTCTTTACTATAACGAATTGCTCTTAGCAGGATTAGACGATAAAAGCACTTCTAACGCTTTTATCCTCTACTATGGTACTCTTTGGCACACAACTGTACTATTTTATTCAACCTAACGAAAAACGGGTTTTATGTCCGTTATGTAAGAAACGGACACACTGTCCGTCAGAATTACGACAAATTGTTTGTAAAATTACGGAAATTTTTTACAGTGTGTGACATAATTGTCAATTCCGCGTCGTTTCTGTAGCCATCGGTTCAAGACAGGTTTTCTGTCGCTCGGTTGACAAGTATTCATTCAACGCAGTAGCGTACTTCAAGTCTTCAACGACCCGCTGATCAATCTTGCCCTGTGTTACACCATTGTAAAATTTCATTACGGGCTTGAATCATCGCGATATGTGTCATAGGCCTTCAAGCGATAAGAAGTGTTTTAGAATTTAATCAATTTAATTGTAAAAAGTTGATTCTCAAACATATTATTTTTGTTTTACAAGAAATTCTTAACACCCTCTGAGTACCCATACATTCAACCATAATAACGTAAAAACGCAGCACGAGTAAACAACGGGCAAGGGGAGCACAGCGTCATGCACGAAGCCCGAGAAGCCCGGGCAATTGGCGCCTCGCAGTCGCGCCCAGCCGGAGCGCCGGCAACCCGGCCGTGGCCGTGGGGCGGTCGCCGCGACGTTGCGGCGCCGCGCGCCGCCGTCCTCTACTTCTCAGTGTAAGCGGGCACACGGCACACGGCGAATTCTACGCATCCCGTGGAGCCAGTAAATTCATTGGAGTGAGACAGGTGGGCGACCCCGGTCGCACGGGGACTGCGGGCGGGCGCGTTTAGGAACCGCGTGTGAACGTGGCATTTCGGATCGGCGTGAGCCTTTTTGGAACCGTTTTTCGTAAAAGTAAGTCTCAACTTCACGTCTCCATGACCTCACCGGGTTCCTGTGACATTTCGCCTACCCTCCTAGAGTTTCCCCAAAAAATAAACGTCGTTATTGCTGCGTGAAAGACTGCCACAGTCGCGAAGGTGACTCAAGCGTCAAACTTTACCGCTCCCCTTCAAGATTTTGGGAAGCGACACGGCGACAGTAGTGGATTACTGCAGTGCGACGCATCAAGTAAGTGAATTTTACATTAATTGTTGAATTGAACGAAAATACATGTGCAGGTTTGGAGAGTGGGCTGACAAACTCGTTTTGCAGACTACTCGGCAAAATAACATATTTGTACAAGTTGTTTTACGAGTCTCTGAGACAGCCACATAGAGAAATACGGTGGGAAAAATCGGGCCGATTGTTGGGCTTCGCTGTGTCATCGAGGATCAGACGATCAGGTCTTCAAACGAGATGCCCGTTGCCCCGTTCCGGTACTCGTAGTTCTAAGCGTGCATTTGGTTGCGACCGCGCGAGCCGTTCGGCACGCGCGGTCGCAACCAAAACCTTTCAAACCTGCAAGTTTTGAAATAGTAGATTTTCGTAGAAAAAATGTTTTGTTTGTTTCGGCTTCAAAATTTAATCCTGAGTCTGGTAACAAATGTGACGGCGTGCCAAAAATAGGACGCAAAAGGTTTTCTTTTGAAAAAGCTCATGCGAAGCGTAAATATCCTTCTCACGTGCACTTTGTTGCCTGTCGCCTTTTTACACCAGGCTTGTGTACTGTTCTCTAGCATGAAGAGTTGGGTTCTAATTACCCACATTTTATTCTAGTGTCATGGGGGCGTCGGGAGAAGAAGAGGACGGCCGAGCGAGGCGCGAGCGGGGGCCAGCCGGCGAGGAAAGAGGAAGAGCGTGCTGCACAAGGCTGGGGCCGGGCAGAAACGATAGGGCCGTTGTGGCTGGTCCGGCCCATGTCGATCCCCGGAGCATTCCACCAGCGAGGTTCGGATCAGGACTGGCGGAAATGGCGAGCCCTTGCTATACCGTCCGAGGCCATGACGGTCCAGGAGTGGTTCTGCAGCGAGACTCTGACTGTGATAGCTCGGAACAGCTAGCCTACGCAGCACTGGCGTGAGAAGGACGATCCGCAGGCCTGGACATGGACACCGACTGCGAGCTATGAACGACGGGCAACAACTACGGTCGGCGGGTCCGACTGCCGGCTCTCGAAGACGGGCAACCGGGAAGTGCAGTAAACCCATTCGCTGCCTTGTCGCTGCCTTCTCAGACCGATCGGGCGGCGATTATTATAGAGCGACCCCACAAGTGGTGAAGACAACTCAAACTGGTGTTCAAATCACAACTCTAGTATATGCTCCAAACATAAAATAAACAGGGACATGGCGCGCACGTGCACACAGGAACTGCTGAAATTAGGGTCGCTGCCGCTCGCCACGGCCTGACGGGCAGAATGGCCGCCCCATTAACAGAGGCACCTCCGCTTGTGGAGCTGAATGCAGCACTCTTGAGGCTCCCCCTGGCCATTGCTGGCTGGATATCATGCGCTTGTGCTATCTTGCCCCGAACGACACATAAAAGCACGATATCGCACTATGTAAAACATCTCACTCGAAGCTTTGATCTATCATGACACCGCCTTCGTTGCACTTTTTGAGTGTTAACTCATATGCGAAAAGTACGGTGAGGTGTGCGGAAAGATAAAATTGTTTGTTCGATTGGGTGATGATGAGGATCATGCGAGCCACTTAATTTTGTCGCAGCCGTACGAACGATAAAATTGTTTGTTCGATTGGGTGGTGATGGGGATCATGCGAGTCACTTAATTTTGTCACAGCCGTGCGAACGGTATAGTTGACGCAATCTTAAAATTCTATGCGCACCGGCACCAACTTGGCAACAGGAGCCGAAATCCACACGAGCCTTTCTATGCTACAGAGAGAGGAGCGCTAACCGTTTGGAGCGCTTCCCCAACTCCGACGTTACCGCAGCGCCTCGAGGCGCCGTCAGTCCGTTGGCGTCTCGCCGTCTGCCGAGAAGCGGAGAGCGAACGCCGAGAAGAGACGAAAGCGACCACCCCCCCCCCCCCCTCCCCCATACTCCCTCTGCCCTCCACAGCGGGTTGAGACATTGCAGAGGGCGCTGGCAAGGAGGAGCCTGCAAGAGCAAGCACTTCCCCCCCTTTCCTCCTCCACCCTCCACAGGACCCAGCGCGCTTACATGGCGGAGGAGCAGGCGAGCGACACCCGAACCAACCCTGAGCCCCACGCAGTAGTTGCGAAGCGGGAGTCTCCTCGCACACTAAGATGGCCCGGCAGCTCTCACGTCATCAGTCAGACTATTGCAACCACCAGACTCATATCTGCCCTAACCGCTCATTTACACTGGAAGCGGATATGCGTTCGCAAAGCGGTTGCGAACGCGGTTGTATAAAGATCCAGTAGAACTGCACGCGCACTCGATGACATCAAGTGCGCGTGCAATTGTACTACACTTTATACTACAACCGCGTTCGCAACCGCTTTGCGTACGCGGATCCGCTTCCAGTGTGAATGAGCGGTAAGACTCTCGTCTTGATCCAAGCTCATGCTCATGAGCCTTGAAACTCACAATCACACTCAAGAGATCGCAAAACTCACGCTCATGAGTACTTCACTTAGAACTCAAGCTCACACTCACACTCATGAGTACTTCACTTAGAACTCAAGCTCACACTCACACTCATGAGTCCTCAGAACTCACGCTCATCAGTTTTCAGAACTCACACTCAAACTCATGAGTTCTCTGGACTCAAACTCACATTCAATGGTTTACAGAACTCAAGATCACACTCACGATCAAACTCAGGCTCATGTGTTCGCAGGACTCGCACTCACACTCACACTCATGAGTTCTCAGTACTCACGATCACACTCACAATCAGACTCACGCTCATGAGCTCTCAGGACTCACACTCACATTCACACTCATGAGTTCGCATAACTTACGATCACACTCACACTCACACTCATGAATTCACATAACTCACGATCCCACTCACACTCACGCTCACAATTTTTCGAGACTCGCGGCCTCACTCACGATCACCTCAAATCTGACGGTGAGCGTGAGTGATCGTGAGAGATCGCACTCATGAGTGAGAATGCCGAGCTATGAACGCAGCTAGTGGTTTTGCCGTATCGCTTGCCTTGAGGTGAGAAATGCCCCTGAAATAAATACTCGAGCGTCGTGTCTTACTTCTAGGCTTACTCGGCGAAATACAAACGACGAGTCTGGCCGGGTTCACATCGCTGATTTGAAGGGATGCTACAGTCGCAATGGGGAAAGTGATTAAGTTGAGGTTGCGGTAGGACACAGGAAATTCCCTGTTCCTGGCAACCCAGGAGCAAGCTTCGGAATACGGACTCGCTGAGTTAGCCGCATGATACACAAAACCGTCGGCAAGCAATTTTTAATTGGAGGCTATGGCCACTGCCACAATCTGGGCAGAGTATTTATTTGTTGTGTGTTGTTTTAACAATTTGTTCTGCGCAGAATGGAATTTTGCATAGACGGCCATAGACGGCGTCACCCAGGAACTAAACCGGGAGGAAACACGCGCCCCTCCGTTTTCCTAAGTGCTGAGGGTAGCTGACACTTGTTCGGTTTGATGAACGGTTCAAGCATGCAGTTCTACGCCCGCGGCAACCTCCAAACGCGACGGGGTAGATCTGTCCGCGTCGGGGGAACCAGCTTAGAGTAGGCCCCTTGCTGCATCGTGGTGAGGGGGACAGCGAGCGAAGGACAGATTGAAATTCTCTGTCAGCTTTGCTAGATTAGCCAGCTGAGGCCGTCACCAAGAAAAATCGACGCCGAGGGTACCACCACCACCAACGCCGCTTTCGGACGCAGCAACGTGGCCACTCCGGCAACACCAACAACAGCTGTTGTGAAAGGCCCCGGAAGACAAGTTTCGCCGTACAGTTCGATTACCACAGGTGAACGGCCTGGAGCGTCGTCGCCAGGTGGTGACGGTCAGCTGTGCACGGAAGCGAGGCAAGAGGCGCCTTGGCGTCGCCAACGTGCCTCTTGGGAAGGGACGACGTGGCTTCCAACGAAGGGTTATCGAGTTGAGAGACGCGAGTATCATCGGTTCTTGCCTTCCAAACCCCTTTCCTTCCTGATTCTCTCTGGCCTCGACGCACGGCGCCTCGGCAGCCGTGGGACGCCATCGAAAAAAAAGGGGGCTTTGCGTCCTCCCCCAGTTTCGAGCTTCGATGGGATTAGTCCCTTTGCGCACGGAAGCCCAGACGAATGCAATTCCGGATTTTTGCCCCGTCCGGACTTTGATGGCGCCGTATTAGTAGGGATATGAAGTGAAAGATAAGTACCAAAGGAAAGGAGGGGAACGACGTTTCGACCAAACGGTCTGCTTCGGGTATACTAGGCGACAGGCGACACCGTGACCAAGGTCGTCTGCCCTTGGCCCCTTCGGTGTGCGCGACGCGAGTGGCGGTGTGTGAGGGAAAGAGGGAGAGGCGCGCCTGAACTTTACGAACAATGAACCCTCGGGGTTCCCTGCTAGGGATGTGGGGAAAAGTGCCGTTATGAAAGCAGCAGCAGGCGGCTGCTACTGTGTGTTCTCTAGTGTCCTCGAGCGATCTCAAGCGCTCTCCCGTCAAATGATCTAACCTGCCCATATATATATATATATATATAAAGAGTTATTCGAGACACCCATCCTGTTCCCTGGTCCTTCCCAATTCCGACGTCTACATGAGATCCTGCCTGGCTCAGCTCCCTGCCTTGAACCAAGTGCCCGGACAACCGCTCGGTCCCAACAGAGCCGCCTCTCCGACACCTCACACGGCCCCGACCAGAGTATTCACATGTCCCCCTAGTCCATCGATGTGGAAGAACGCCTTCCTGATGCCCATGAAGTTCCGAATACCGGAAGTCCTCCGAAGACTTGACCTTAAAGGGGGGAGAGTGCGGGAGACGATGGTGGGAGACAACGGGGCGTAGAGCACGTGGCAGGCGGTCGGCTGAAGAGACGCGAGGTGGTGCGTGACAGAGTATGCTGCATGAGGCTGGGGCGGGGCAGGAACGATGGAGCCGTCCTGGTCTGGTGTGCCCCATGGCGTTCCCTTGTGTGGTCCACCAGCGAGGTTTTGGCCAGTACCGGAGGGAACGGTGAGCCCTGGCCATACCGGCCTGGGCTATGGCGATCCCGAAGTGGTTTCGCAGCGAGACTCAGGTTATGAAAGCCCGAGACAACTAGTCTGCGAAGCGCTGGAGTGGGAAGGACGATCCGCAGGCCTGGACACGGTCTCCGACTGCGAGCTCTGATCGATGGGTGACAACCAAGGACGGCGGGCCAGGACTGCCGGCTCTCGATGACGGGCAACTGGGAAGTCCAGTAAACCAATTCGCTGTCTTCTCGTTGTATTGTGTCACTCCCTGGAAGACGTGCGAAGCACAGACCGATCGGGGGGCGATTATTATAGAGCGACCCCACAAGCTTTGGCCATAAAACTAGAGCGATAGTTTTATCAGGAAACTTTGCACACGCCTTGCCTGCTCGGTTTGGTCGCACCGTAGCGAGGCTTTAGGAGAGTGTCAACAACCGAGCTCGGCTGTTGTTTTGGCGTCATAACGTTTACAATTAACTCTCAGTTTTTTTTAAATGTTATCGCTTCTAAAACGGTTTGAGAGTTTAACTTCCTGCAGAACACTGAGACAGATAATCACGACGAGCAATAGAAGGACACCAGCGAATGACAAAACTTCAAACACAAATTGAAAAAAAAAAGAAAGCTGATGCACGTTGGGACAATCAGATAACGTCTCACTCGCCCATTGCCCCTCAATTTTCATAACATTTTGATTCGCTGGGATCTTTATAGTCTTTGCCGCGATTGGCAGCTTTTGTGTTTCGCAGGAAGGCGAGCTCGCAGACTTTTGTTAAACCTCAGTCACGATGTTCATTAATCGCACAAATGCTACTGAGTTCGCTGTAGAACGACCAAAAACGTTCCCGAGGGTACGCCTCAAGCATGTTCCAAACACGTTTACTTCATACATACTTAGAACGCGTGTCTGCAAACGGCTGTATTGTACAAAAACGAAACACCTATCAGAAAACGGCTGCAGACTGTCTATTGTACAATATATTCGCAGTGTTATCGAGGCTTTAGTGTTGGTCGCACATTCGTGTCCAACACGTGATAACGCCGACGGTACCCGCCTCTCCCAAGTGATCGTGAGGTCGCCCGTGGTTTGGTCGAACTGCACTGCCAAGAATTACGAATGACGATACTTAGACGAGAATCGCAACGTGACAAAGAGAAGTATATGTGTCTTTCTGGTCCTAGTGTCGTCCCTCCTAATTCCTCGAGGTGCCGTTTAACCAAAACAATTGACGACCAACTTTCTCAATTCCAAACACACTGCTGGGGATGAAAAAAAACAAAAAAAACATAACATTTTCTATGCGCCCTCTTTAGCGTTCGACCAACGAAGACCTGCGTCAGATCGGGCGCGTCGTGGAAGAACGGGGCACCGCGCAGCCAGCGTCCATCCTGTACGGTGAGGCACTGCTCAAGCGCGTCGCCCAGGGCCGTGCCGTGGTCATCAGCGACGGCACATCCCTGGTGTACCGGGTGTCCAACGTGTGCGGCGCCTTCCGCGAGAGCGAGTTCTACCTGGCTGAGGAAGGCCTGGTCTCGCACCCGCTCAACAGCTTCATCAGGAAGGACGTGTGCCCGGAGTTCCACGCGGGCGTAAACCGCGTGTGAGTATCCTTCCTTACTTCGCCGTTGGCTGCTGGGGACGACAAGATGGCATTGTTGGCCTGGACGAACCAGCTGTCTGTAGAGTGTTGGTGGGCGTTCAATCGGTGAAAACACGAAACTCGACCGAACGATGACGCAACACTTGTGTCTTATTGGTGCCACATTGTTGGGTTCCTTTAGGTAATGCCGAAAGTTCAGCACTAAGGTCTTGTTAGCGTACTCTCTAAAATTGCAAACACTTAAGGGGGTAGATCTGTCTGTCCCAGGGTCTAACACGCTGAAGCCGCGCTCACACATCTAATACACCCGACAATTGACAGTCTCCAGAACGCTGCCAAAGGAGTGATTATTCCGTGTATGACGGTCCTTTCACGTTGGTCACACAAGAACTGCCTGCAGCCATGTGTTCTAAGCATAGATATACGCAGGTGGCGTCATTTTAACCCGAACATATTTATTTAAGAAATTAAATCCGTTAAAGACATACTAATGCGGTGTGTGCAGGTGGGTTATACGGCCAGGGGGACATAGTATGGGCGGCTAATCTTTGCGATGAGTCGCATATTTAACTAAACTTTCTTAAATAACATTTTACATAGTGCCGATAAACGTATGGCATGAATTAGAAACTTGATGAAAATCATCGAAGTTCACTAAATCAGTCTATTTTAGAACGACTCGAAGCACGTGGGAAAAGCGGAGGTGCACCAAAGTTACCACTCGTCCAGCAGGCGCAAAGTTAGCTATGGTGTAACGCGGATGGTTAGATTATCATATGTGATCTTAGAACCGGTAACTTTGCACCTGCAGCAGGAGTGGTAACATTAATATCCCTCCCCCCTTTCTCCCCCGCGTTTCCCATGTGCTTCGAGTCGTTCTAAAATAGACTGATAAAACAGACGCTAAGGGCCACGGTAAGGGAACTCCTCCCTTTGCATTGCAGAGACAGCACGTGTCAGCCGGCCTTTGACGAGGTGACGGTTGAATGGAGACATAGAGAGAGGGCCACCCACGAAATTATCGAGGCTTTTTATATTTCGTGCCTCGGAGAAACATCTGTAAGTGAGCCGTCGGTTGCCTTATGTGATAAGAAGCTGTCCTTTTTGCGCCAGACCAAGACTGATTTGGGCTGCGTCTAGTGAACCTATTTTGATGACACGGGCCTCGTGGAGGGCGTATTGTTTGATCGCACACTGTGTTATCTGGTGCTGACGGATCTGTTCTCTTTTCCTTTTCAAATAAAACATTTAGTTGTGAGTAATGGTGTTGTGCTGTCGTGTATATTCCTTTCATCGTCCTCGTTTTGTAAAGTTGTTCCACCTACCATGTCAAATTTAATTTAGTGCTTTTCGGTGATGATCAACGAATTTTTATTGAACCATATGTTTATATTTACTAAATAAAACTTAGATAGAAATGGCATTTTAGTTAATTTCGCTGCTTATCACGCAGATTAGCCGCCTATTAATGTCCCCCTTGCCGTAAAACTCACCTGCACGAAACGCATTAGTGTATATTTTAAGGAGTTTCATTTTGTTTTGTATTAGGTCTGTTCGGATGAATGATAAAACGCCTTGGATATGAAGTAAACATGTTTCGAACATGATTGAAACCTGTCCGTGAATGACTCTGTCAGCATGTCAAAAGACACGGTGTTCAGTGCACAGATAACATGGAGTTTTGGGTAACCGTGTTTGCACATTCAATACGGCAGGATGAGCCCTCCGGTACGAATTGCGCATGCGCGAGCCGCTTGCGGCAGTATATACGCAGTTCGTACCGGAGGGCCCAACGTACCGTATCGGATGTGAAAAAAACGATTCCCTAAAACTCCCTGATGGAGGGTTTTAGGGAACCGTTTTTTTTTTTTTTTTTTTCACATCCCATACGATATTATGGGCTGTCCGAAACGAACTCACCATGTGCTACCGCAGAAGACTCGCACATGAGGAGTTCGTTCCGGAGAGCCCATCGTACCGTATGAGATTTGCAAAGACGGTTCGCTAAAAATCTCTAGTAACACAATTCTGTTCGGAAACGCGTCAGTCATGTACAAAGCACGTTTGGTTTATATTTATATTCTTCAAATATGTCTCCAAAGTGTGTTTTTATGACCAAAGTGACAGGCCTAAAGAAAGACCTTCCAGAGAGTGCCTGCAGTCTATTTCTATGATGTGTTAGCTCTGGAACCATGGCTTAAGGATGTAACCAGGGACAAGCAGATTTACACCCTTAAGGGTGTAACACTTTTCAGCGTCTAGGTAGTATATCTGTACATCCTCGGCGCTTGAGTGCAGCATCCGGCGCCTTGTCGAGGCCGGACTGGTGAACCACTGGTGGACGGCTGCAACGGGCGACATGAGCCGCTGCGGGGGCTCCATCCAACCGGACTCGGCAACCATGCTGGCCCTGTCCGTCCTCTGGGGCATCTTCGTGCTCTGGCTTGTCTCGCTGGGCTGCGCCGCGGCCGCCTTCTGCTGCGAACTATGCGTGCGTCTAGCGCTGTCCTGGATGGCATCGTGCGGCGGGCGTTTCTGGTGACCGTGCTCGGGGCCGCCAAAGGCCGCGGTTGATGAGCATTAGCTGGATAGCAGAAGGACACGCACACCCTGATCTCTCCGCTACTGGAATAGCTATTGAAAGATAGTAACGAACGGCTACACAATGGGAGTTTTAGCATGGCAACTATCACAACAGTGTAGTTGGAACGAGAGTGTGGGGAGCTCATTGCGTAAAATTAAGATTTGTAATGCAGGAAAGTCTAGGCGTTTTAAGGGTCACCACAGACATACCGACTGTTTTGCGGGGACCACCTCCTACACAGTATTTCTTTTTGTCCGTATTGCTTGCAATGTTATTACGTTTAAAAGAGTGGCTCAATAGTTAATTAAACTTACATCGATAACACCTGATAGTGGAACACACAGGGACTTGACCTGCGCATGCTCTAGAGTGCTGGCAAATAAGACTGAACCTATGGATCTCCATTAGTGATATAAATTCAATTGAATCTTCATATAGTTTGCATGTTAGTATTACATGCGATTAACCAAGCTTAATCAGATAGGCATTAACGTTTTTATTTTTATTTAAAACATCTATTTTTTTACTGACTTACCCGTTTCATTGCCGGAACCAGATAATCCTCCTGATAACTATAATAGCTGCGCTCCGAGATAGTCCGGATGTTGATGGACTTGAACAACATTAAGGTGGTCGATGGTGGAGCACCTGCAAAGAGAATGGCAGCAGAAATTAAAACATTGCAGGCTGCTTTGCCACTCACATTAGGTTGGCTACTCCATGTTTTTTCTGCTCGTTCAAAGAGGTGCTGGTGACAGTCGGCAGAGCACCGGTGATGACAATAGAATTGCTGCAACGGGCGAAGCAGACGCGACACACCTCGAGGCGCTCGAGGATGCACTATATGAAGAAAATAAAAAAAAACTTGCGCTCCGGAAATGATTGGGGTTATGTGGATATTGATACAGCGTGTAGTTGGTCAGCCATTTCAAAGTTGCGACGAGGCACTCGCTGTAGGTGAGTAATTTAGCCGGTGCAGTACAACCGCTAGCCTGGGGTCTTAAACGTGCACCACACAGTAGTGATGCACGACCGCAAGTCATTACGATGCTCATGCAGACCTAAATGAGCAGGGGTGGGGATTGAACCCAAGATCTCTGGGTTCTGCAGCGCGAGCTTTCGTTCCACGTGCTCTGACTCGGCGACCCACTCGGCCACCGATCCCCCTTGCGCTCTTTCTGAGGTGATGCCTCTTCGCAATCACTTTTCTCACTGAACATGTAAACTAAACTGTAAAAATACCGGGGGTTCCTTACAAATATTACCCTAGGACACTTTCATACGTAAATGCCTTCGGGCCCTGAGGGTACTTTCAATAAATAAATAAATAAATAAATAAAGGCAGATAGCTGCTGTCCGAATCACAAGGAACACCGAACTGCTCCACGCCGACATCACATTCTTTAGTGCAAAGCTATTTCAAATGGTCAAAAGCTGGCATAGCATGACCATTCGTACAGAAAATTGTGGGAATTCCCTACGAAGGTCACTGCCGCTCTCAGCACTGGGATCACGTTTGACTCCTCCGCCGTGTCACTGTACGAGTCACATTGGTCATCTCTGTCATATGAGCCGTCGAAGCTGCCTAGGTCATCTGGCACACATTCTAGCTGACTATTCTTTCTTGCATCCAAAGGCCTACCCAGATAATCACTGAGATTTACCCGCTCTGCACTAAATACAGGCTTGGATGGCAGCAGTGTGCATCTGCGAAGGCTGTCGCCATCTCCTTCACTCAGATTGTCAGGGACTTGGAGCATGGTGGCTGTACTCCGGACTGGAGATGGTTGCTGAGTTATGTTCTGTGGCCGCCTTAGGACTTCTAGGAGCACCGGTGGCATTGGGCAGTGATCCTCGGGACCCTACACCTGGTTGGAATTGGGCGGCCAAGCACTGCATCCTTGGTCGGCCTGCGTAGCTGCAGATATCATACACATCTCAAACTGATAATAAAGTTTACAAAAAATACTGCTGAGGTTTTCATGTATTTATGAGAACCTGCCATTAATTATTGGGTCGTACTCACACACTGGTGTTACGGTTTCTGCAGTTTATGTCTGGGTGGCAACAGTTGCACGGGGGGGGGGGGGGGGGGGGTGTAAAACACCTGCAGCATAAAGCATACAGCGAACGTTCCAAAAAAGATTGAGCATGATCTACATATGTCCACACTGGAAACTGCACTCATAGTCAACAAAAGCGGTGCGCAGTCCACAGGAAAGGCAAATGGTTGGAACTAGCACTTTCAGGCACAAATAAACGGCAGAACTCGTGGCCTTGATACATGCGGCATCAATTGTAGGCCGCTGAGAACTGACCAAACTGCAGAATAGAAAAAAGGGGTGCCGGAAGTCTTATCCCACTCCGAGGTGTTTGACGCTCGATTAGCGCAGGCTAAGTTTCTCTACTACGCCAACAGTGCGCAAGTATTTCCGTCACAACGATTGTCGCCCGCATGGCACGTGTTCTGCAAAAAAGTATAAACACAAAATCCGAGTGCATTTACACCGTCGCATAATGTGTGTCACAGGGACCGCAGCTCGGTGCTCATATAGCATGCTATCATTGTGGCATCGTATGATTTGCGCATGCTCCTGAACACAGTAGGATTTTTATGTTGTTTTTGCTTTCTTTCTCAATTTCACTCCCGTACCTCATCCATTCTCACTCTACGATGAGCCTCCTCAGCACACCGTAACTAAAAGATTGTCAAAGTGAGAATTTCCAAAGTGAGAATGGTATGTTTTCTAACGCCTGGCCTTCAGTACGCGCTCGTTGCTTTTGCACGCATGTCCTGGCTGTGCTTGCCCGCTCAAGACACAGAAAAGTTTCACGAAAGGCTCCCAAAGCCTTCCACAGGGAGGTTTCCACTCAGTTGTTTCTGCAAAAGGAGACGCCTGCGGACACCACGTGGCAGAGCATGCATTGAGCGACGCACATTCCGTCATTCACCTTTAATTCGTGCCTGATGGTAGAGTACTGTGAGCTCGGAATCAATAAAAGGCTTAATTGGCAATGGCGAGATTACTCACCAGGGTGGTGCCTGCATCGACATGTTCAGAGGCAGCTCCTCTTCCTGGTCGCAATTCGGCAGGTAGGTAGGAGCAGCAGTGAAATATTAGTGGAACATGCAACTCGTGCATAATGTAAATTGCGCTCTGCGAACCGCAATGGACGTAGTAGGAACCCACAGAGGGGGCCTCCGAGAGGGCTGTCGAGGCTGCATGCAGCTGCCGGCATCGACAGGCCACTTGGTCCGTTAGGCAGTTGATTGAAGGTTCTGGATGCAGCTGACTTGTTTCCAAAGCAAGGGATAGCTCTGAATAATTCATATCAGCTTGAGCAATTAAATCTTTATTTCTCAACTATGCAGCTCCATTTCACGAGCCAGTGCAGCACACTGTGCGACAGTGAATGATTCAGGAAACCCATATCAGGCCAACTAAACAGATCATACGTAACGCTCTGCAGATATGAACAAATAAGCTCTGATACATGACATTGTAAGACAAATGTAAGCTGAGCTCTGCGGACCAGAATACGCATGAGAGAAAGCTCACTGGAGCGGGGCCTCCGAGAGGGCAGTCGAAGCTGCACACAGCTGACGTCATCGTCAGGCCACTTCATTCTGGTGGCAGCTGGTTCCGGCACATAAAGAAAACTGATAGTGGGCTATGTGCAGACTTGTGCCCGTTATTCGAAAAAAATGTAATGGATTACAATTACAACTTACCCAGCCTAAAATGTAATGAATTACCGTTACAAATTACTTTTGCTTAAAAGTAACAGATTACTTTACTTATTACTTTACAAATTGCTTTACCGTTACTTTTACCGCACACCTATCAAGAAAACATTAGAAACAGCTTTTGATGTTTTCAAGAATGTTCTGTAACACTACTTTCCAATTCTCAAACGCCCACATTATGGTAGCCTTTGTAAAAATAAAATACTTTATTTAAAATAAAGGATGTAGGTGCACTCGGTTCACCTGTAAGCTGACGAGGCAACGAAAGCTGCAACCACACCCACCATCTCGCTAGCTTACGGAGACCGGAAATGATCCCTGGAATTCTGCAGACAAAGCTAGTGGTGCGCATGCTCAGTAGCAGTGTCTACCCCCGATACGAGATTCGGAGGTAGGGAACCGACCAACGAAAGCCCCCTTTTGAAACTGGCTTTTTGAGCGTGAGAGCAGCGTCTCAAAGTGGCGGTCTTGTGCATGTAGCTTTGTGCAGGGGCGGGAGACGTCGAATAACTCGGAAAGGGTGAAACGGTGTAACAGTCAAAAACAAATAAATACCACGAGATTTCTCCTGCCAAGGAGAAGTAAAGCACAATTGGAAGGAGGTGGAAAGGGACAGAGGCTACTCAGCGTTGTCGTCTTGATATTTTTTCCCCAAATATATGTATATGCCTAGAACATTTTTCTAGTGATTCTAGTGACCGGTCATAAAAAATTGTGTTTTCATTCTGGTCATTCTTCTCTTCATGATGTTTTCTACTATGTTGTACTTGCTCCATCTTTGTGCAGCTGAATTTTCTGCTCATATTGCTCGAGTTCTGTATTATGTTCATATTTTTAAATAGTAACGAGTAATTAAAGTAATCTGTTACCAATATTTTGTGAGGAATTTATATTACCGATTGCAGGCGCAAAAAGTAACGTGGCAATTACAAAATTACTTGAAAAAGTAACGGATTACTTACAAAGTCTGGCTACATGGATCACTTGTTTTCGATGGAATAAATAACACTGAAAAATTTATATCAGTTTGAACAATTAGGTGTTCTTAGCAAGCACAGTTATGAACCAGTTATTTCTCTTAACTGGTTCTGAAATATGCACTCTATTTCACGAGCCAGTGCAACACACTTTGTGGCAGTGAATGTTCCAGTTCCTGAACTAGATTAGTCAGTTCTAGCGAAGTAAACATATATAATGTAACATCTCTAGGATATAAAAATTATACCTGCAGTAAGCAACAATGTCTTGCTAGAAGTGACCTGTGCTTCAATTAAAAATGATGCTGCACTTGCTCTTGGTAGATAACGCGTAGGGACAGCCTTAGCTCTCAGTCGTCGCGCACGGTTCACGTCACTGCGAGGCCGGTAATCTTCCGGAGCGAAATGATGGGAACATATCTGTATAAATATGCTAGGCGGGCACCCGATTGGTTACAGCCAAGCGGCTGCCAGGTTGTTATTTTTCGGTAGCTTATAAGTACTGGAACCCCGGGGACAATCGTGAAGCTTGCATCCATTTATGGAACCGCGGGGCGATTTTACGGGTGCCGACATTTTACAATCAGCACCAAAGCGCGCAAACCAACAACTCAAGTTAACGAAGCAAAATTGTTAGCGATAAGTAGACGTCGCCGGCCTGCCAGCCCCGCTTTAAAAACGAATGCCCGAGCAGCGCTTCCGCAGGCCTGCACTTGACACAGTATGCTGTAATCCATGCCAAGTTAAGAAAGCTTTTTTATAAAATCCCTAAACGCCTACCTTATTGAAAGTTGCTCTGAGGGGACTTCAGGAATTCTTTAAAGGGTGTGAAGGGGACTTCAGGAATTCTTGTGATGTTTGAAGGGTGCACCGATATTTCCTGGTGGGTTCGTTGACCCCGTCAGAGACTCTCCTGAAATGTCTTAAGTCCCCTTTACAATGCCTTGAAATGTCTGAAAGCCTGTCAAGAACTTTTCTAATGGGGTCGGGAAAACATTCAGGCCTCTTAAGATGTCTGTGTGGCCACGGCCTAGGTGGAGAAAACACATTTCGCAGAATCAGAACATAGCTACGTATTGTTCGCAAAGGGAAAACAAACAATTATTTGGAGAATGTCGATCGTATGTGTGTACGGTCAGTTTTTTTATTGCTGCTCTTCTATCAAGCACAACTGGGCTCCTCGACCCGTCTGTCACTGGCCGGGTGTTCGGTCGCCAAGGGGGCTACGGGTTCGATCGCCCCATGTGGAGAATTGACAAGGCGCGGGCCGAGTGTTGTTGGCCGAGCGGCGTTTTGAGGCGAACAAGCTTTACTTGTTGCACTAATAATAATAAAAAAGGGGAAGCCGACAGCAGCGCGTTGCCCAAATTCAGGGACGCTGGGGAGGTTCCGAGGGCAAAGCGGCAGCGACTCGTCCCGGGAACTGGTTTCCCCGCGGGGGACGGTCCCCAAAAAGGAAGAAAAAATATAAACAAAACCATTTTGCTTTTCACCAGAGTCGGAAGTCCTCTCTTTTTCGTCGTCGTCAAAAACACGAACAGGCAACTCAAATCCCCCCTCTTTTACAACGCCTACACACACACACACTGCGCTTCTCCCCGCCCGGCATTGGGGAGAGGGTGCAATATCGCCAGGGCCAAACAGCACGCCTCTCCAATAGTCGGCGGGAGAGAGTGGTGCGAGGAAGCCGAGGAAGTCAGGAGGCCGCTATAGCCATTTTCTTTCCGCTCGTTGGCGGTTTGTTTCTCACCGCCGTGGAGATCTGGAACGGACCGGTTTCCTCCATCCAGAAAGGTAAGCACGGATTTGAGGGCTCGCCCCTTGGTCTGTGCCGTTTCTTCCTTGGTTCCGCAGGTGAACCCCAGTTCGGCGTTGGCCACCTTCAGCACCGCTCGAGCGCCATCGTGTTCAGCGCATTCAAAGAGATGGTGGCCGGTGTCGACCTACTCGCAACAAGCCTGGCTGTCGGGATCAGCGTCCCACCGCATGTAGGGCGTGCGCACCGGGATGATAGCACTGTGGATCTTGGGAAGGTGGATGACGGCCGCTGTCCCGCCTTGTTTCTTGCGCGTCTTCGTCCGACCGGCTTCAGAAGCATCCAGCAAGCGTAAAATACGCCGAAGACGCCGCCCCGACGACATGATGGATGAAACTGTGACTGTGCTCGGAATTTCTCAACGGTGACGGAATCTGCTTGCGAGTTCGTGGTTTTCGCTAAACGTGCTTACTGAGGCTGTGTATGTGTACGTGAGGTGCACATGCTCCGTTTTATTAGCTGAACTACCGTACATCAGGAACTTACCCAATGGCAGTGTGAGTACTTTGAAAGATATTTTTCGTTGTGATAAAGAAGTCGATTGTTCTTATTTGATATGATCTCTTTCGCCGACAGCTCCTTACACCCCAGGTTTGAACAAGCGTTGGTTTTCATCGTCTTTTTGAGTTTTAATACGCATGTGAAACTCAATGTCCGCAATAAATTTTCGTGTTGAACTGAATTTTTGTCTATGATTCACAGTCATTTGGGCGTCTAAAGGGTTGATGGGCTAAGGGGTTTGGGTTGAAGGGCTGTGGGGCTGGAGGGTTTTTACTGAGGGGTATACCTGAAGGGCATTTTTGAAGGGTCTTGAAGGAATGTGAGGTCCCATAATCCTTCAAGGCTGATGGGTCCTTTAGAATTATTTTCAATAGGGCGACGCCGAGAGCAACTATCAATCATCAAAGCTCTAGTTCAAGGCTATCGTTTGGGTGGTGGATCGGCTTAGATCGTTGTTACTTGGCATCCATTTTACCATTGTGACTGACTGACAGGCTCTGGTGTACCTTAATGCACAAAGAACACAGAAGCCCCAGATCGCAAATGGCATGATTTGATCCAGGAGTTTGATTTCTTAATCAGGCACCGTCCCGGATCACGGATGCTTCATGTGGACTCGCTGAGCCGAGGCCCAGTGGAAGAGCCGGTGGATACAATCTTCTTGAGTACCGCTTCGATGTCTGCCTCACCTATGACCTTGCAGACCAAGTGCTAGTGTTACAACGAGTAGATGAAAAGATACGAGAAATGGTGACCATACTACAAAAGCCGGGACATTGCCGCACCGGGCAGGAGAAGGGGAAGGTGAACGACTACATTCTGAAGGATGATAGGCTCATGAAAGTAATCGAACGGGACGGGAAGAAAAAGTACAAGTTTGTGCCGCCCAAGTGTATGCGGAAGGCTGTAGTAGTGCAGTCCACTGACTTAATGGGTCACGTCGCACTTGACAGAACAGTCGCCAAGATCCAAGAGAACTTCTGGTTCCCGCGAAGGGAGGACTAGGTTCGGAAACATATTTCACAGTGCTTTGAGTGCATTTCCAACAAGATACCTGCTGGCAGATGAGAAGGTATCCTTAAAGGGGTACTCCACAGGTTTTCTCATTGTCTCTGATTTGCTTGAAATTTCGCTAAACTAACCAACAAACATCGCGAAAATAGTATCCCAAATATTAGGTGAAAATATTGTTTTTTCGCGAAGTTATTGAATTTACAGTTTTGGTCCTCACCGTGTTTTTCAAGCTCGAAGTCTCTACTGGCAACAATGGAAAAGTGATGTCAGTGGAAGGCAGGGGTTCGCTCTTTGGGCTGTAGATTTTGTTTTAAACTGATTCGAAACAGTTTCATGGTGTCAAATGAATGCTCGGGAAGCTCGCTGCAGTACCTGCGCTCCATCACGGAACAAGTTATTGGCATATTCTATTTTTCGGCTGCTTGCTCGACTGGCAAGCCTGCCTGCCACCGACGTCACGGCACTGAAAAGTGCGCGTATATTTGAATGTTGGTTTCTGCATCATTTTAATTTGCCGATTTCACAATACCTATTATGAATTTCGCGATTCTAAATAGCATACCGGAAGGGTAAAGGCCGGGGAGTCAGAAAATATAGTTAGTTGAGGTAGCTCAAAATATCGGTGGAGTACCTTTTTAACCCCATACCACCAGGCACGCGACCATTTGAGGGGGTGCACATGGATCACATGGGTCCATTCGTTTAAAGTAAGAAACGAAACCTGTACCTACTTGTCATCATTGACAATCTAAAACAAAATGTGAGACTCTTCGCAGTTCGCGACAGATCAAACAAGAACGTACTGCTGGCTATGCAGGAGTTTATCCCGGAAAGAGACTTGCCGAGAACCCTAATCACAGATAAGGGCAGTTGATTTACCTCTCAGGCATTTGACGAGTTTTGCCGTGCACGAGCCATACACCACGTGGTTAACTCTACACGACACCCGCAAGCGAGCGGTCAAGTAGAGAGAGTGAATAGGACAGTACTTCCTGTCATCACAACCTCCATCACAGACCCCCAGCAGCGCGAGTGGGACAAAAAACCGGATTTTAGCTGAGTGTAATTTGAACAACCCTGTGAACAAAACATCGGGAAGGACTCCCTTCGAGATTCTACATGGATATCAACCAGACCTTCACAATACCGCAATAAAACGGCTCGTCGAAGCTGAGGCATCGACGTGGCAAGACCCCAAGTAAATGAGGGAACGTGTGCGGCAGCACCTCATTGAGTAACAAGAAAAACTGAAAACCGCATACGACCGAAGACACTTCCCTGCGCGACTGTAGGATGTTGGAGACATAGTCTTTATGAGAAGAGCCACTAAACCAACAGGCAAGCCAACGAAGGCTCAACCGTCGCGTCACTGAGCTTGACAAGACCAAGGCCAGTAGATTCGCAACTACGGCGCATGTTCCCAGTTGAAGGGATGGACGTGGACGACAAAGAAAGCACACTTGGAAGACGACTTATCATCGTCAGAAGAAGCAGAATCCGACAGGGAGTAAGTCACCGTTCAACTCCCGAGGCGCTCTGCACGTAAGCGTGCGATCCCGAAGTGAGCACATTTGCCACACATATTACTTTTCGGTTGTATCGATATTGTTTTGTTTTTTCTTGTTTTTGCATAACATGCATTGAAGCATTTATGCGTCCATTGTACTGTTCACGTATATGTAGTGTCGATTCCTGTGTAATCATATTTTTGTTGCCGTAAACGAGGACGTTCGCAACGCCAGGATGCTCGAATGTAAGCGAGCACCATACTGTTTTGCCCTTTTAATTTATTTCGCCGTGCGCATTTCAAGCGAGCGCTATTGTGTTTCGCCCTTTTATTTCGCTGGGAGCATTCCCGAAGCCGCCTAGAAACTCGGAGAGCACGAAAATTGTGTTCTCGGAAGATTGTGATTATTCTAACTCCTCGGCGACAAGGTCTTTCACGTGGATTCCCGCGCCATGAAGACGCGACAGCCTGGCGTCAGACCGGCTGCAACATCGGGTTACAGCCATGGGCGAGACCAAGCTGCGCAAGAGAACTATGCGCCAGGCTAACTGCGGGACTCAGAGCGAGAGTGTTTGTGCGAGGGTGGTACGTGACCACCAATAGTGCCCGTCTTGTAACCTAAAATTTTAGCGAGAATATTACACCCAGTGTATCTTTAATTACCAAAAACCACTTTGTCAAGACCTCGTTTATTTTTAAGAACATGTTTTATTTAAGACAAAGTATCCATAACAATTTATATGACAAAATAGACCCCTCGAAAAACCCCACCAAGAGAATTGACTGTCGTCTTTTTTTTCGGCATAAAGCATGTGAATGTGCCCCAGTGCATGTTGAACGCTAATGCGGCACTCGAATCCAATAAACACTGAGCCGAGTTCACAGTTATTGCTGACATAACAAACATTCTTGTCGACCAAATGCCTAAAGTATAAAAGTATTGGGTAATTAGCATAGTAGCTACACTGTACTTCATTTCATCATAATTTGGCAAATGGCGCAGGCTACAGTTTCAGTGAGGCAATATGCACGTTCGAGAGACGCATGTGACAACACTTCATCAGAGTGCTCTCCTTCTGCACGTATTTGTCACATACCTTCACTCGTCTCTCTGATTGATTCAAGGGTGCTGTGGCGCTTGCCCTTTGCAAAGTTATGGTGGAACAAAGTAGAGGCAGCACACACGTTTGAAAGAGGTCCCTTGAAGAGTTTTAGAGGAATGGTAGTAAACATTTTCTAACAAGACTGCTTCTTCGGGCAAGAAACGAACTGAAATGCAACTTATCTTCTTCAGTTAATTAGAACAAGTAAATAATCGACCAACTGATACAACGCACTCTTGAAGTTAGGGTTGGAAAGTTAGGGTTAGAAAACATTCCACGAAGAAGAAAAATGTGGACTTAATCTTTTATTTTCGAGATGCATTAAATTTAACAAATTGTTGAAATGTGTGTTGTTATTTCTGGGTCTCTAAGGAATCAACTGAATTTTATTTCTCGAGATTTTAGACGTTCCATCGATAGTTTTGACAACCATCTAAGATGAGTCTGATCCCACACATGGAGGATAGTGTGGACTATTGATACCAATCGGCAGGGTCAAGATCCTACTAATACTAAATTCGCAGGGACGTCGAATGCAGAAATTTATGCACAGATCAATCAAAAATATGAATACTTCCTCTGCTCTGAGTTCTAAGGGAATAAATGAACTGTTTATGAACGTCAGCAATTAACTTTTTTTCCGAGTGAATAGTTCGAATGTTTTCTAAGAGTTCTTGCGCACGTCAACTGAACGAACGCCAGCTTTTCACTTAAAAAGAGTAATGCCATCACATGCAAGCTACTACAGTGAAAGAATGTTACATCCAAATCTTGAGAACTGCCAACCCGTAAAATCGCCCATTAGTACTCACACATTCCCACGTTCAAACGGAGCTAGAAACATGTAAAAATGTTATGGCAAAAGTTATATCGTAAGAAGTTTTTATTAGTATCAAACGTAAAGATCGCAGGAGCTTCTTCACTAAACTTTGCTGTCATTATGCGGCTTCCTACGGCTGAAACAACTTTCCATAGGCACTACATGCGACGCAAACATTTCGCATCGATTCCCAGACAGTCCAACGTTATAACAGGGTTAGGAGAATGGAAAACTTTATGCTAAAAGTTCTATCAATCCTTGAACCCATCCGAGAATCCGAGCACCGCTACGGCGATACGACTGATGCTGTCTCGCAGGTGCTAATACCCAAAACAATCTTGGGAGGGTATAAAGTTTCATTCCTTTGGATCTTCACGATATACCTGAGTCATAGAGAACGAAAAAGCCCGAAATCGTCGGCAAGCAGTGGCATATGACGACTACTGCAAACAGAATAAACTCCCATCTACGAGCTCCGGGCGCTGCCAACTTACCGGTGACGTCATTGCTCTTCTGTGGTCACGTGATGAGTAGTCGCCGTTGCGTACAACATGGCGGCTACCCGGGGGGGGGGGGGGGGAGGGGGGGGGGGAGGGGGGGGGAGGGGGTTCACTTTCAATCTTCCGTTTTATCAATCTAAGCCCCCCTATATCGTCGGATTTATTTTTGCCTGCAGCTCTCGGCCACTCTAGGCAACATCTCGGAGTCGCTCGGAATACGTCCAGTACGAGTAGGCTTCATTCACATTGTTGACGCTGGATCGTGCACCCCCGCGCTCGTTTCCCCACATTGCAGGAACCGCATGAAGTCTTATTCGGCAGCAACGACGAGACTACGACGATTGTGTGCTTTCCACTTGGTATGTAGCAGGAGGCTGAGCGCAAACCAAAAATGCAACGCAAACCCAAGATGCAGCGGTGTAACCGTCAGCCGTGGTAAAACATGTCCCTTCCCAACTCCACGAAAAGAAATTAACTCGTTCTTCACTTTTTTTTTTGTCTTTGCGCGGGAATTAGGTGAATCATTCCCTAGCCATGTTCTTTATGCACTTTCCCAGTTCACCGATTTTTCTGTTGGGCGACTTCAATTTTCCTTCTATCGTGTGGAAAGAGTGTAATCTATCCACAATTGCATCATCATCGGAGTGCAATGACTTTGTGAATCTTTGTTTAGATTTTAATCTCACTCAATTGGTTACTAAACCAACCAGAGTAACCACGTTATCTTCAAGTATATTGGACCTCGTTCTGTCGAGTCACCCTCACCTAGTTTCTCCCATATCATATCTTCCAGGGCTTAGTGGTCATTGTATATTACATTTTTATGTTAAGGCTGCAGTGCTGAAATCACCAAGTCACGTAAAACAAATCCGAGATTATGCAAAAGCTGACTTTGTCAAAATTAACAATGATCTAGCAACTTTTATTGATACATTTCTAGAAGGATTCTCTGACCGTTCAGTGGAAGCGAATTGGCAAATGTTTAAGAATAAAGTAGAATCCCTTACTAACCTGCATATTCCTCTTAGGACTGTACTCGAAGACTCCCAGTCTCCGTGGTTTAACAGAGCCCTCAAACGTCTCTCAAATAAAAAGAAGCGTTTATTTCGAGCAGCCAAATTTACCACATGTGAACGGCGGTGGTCCAAATACCGCACTGCAGCTGCAACATATAAAGAGGAAGTTAATAAGGCCAAGCTTGAGTTTTTTACGCGCCACCCTACCCGATATGTTAATAAAGATCCCTAAAAAATTGTGGAACATCATGAATAAAAAACTGATTTTTCTGTTAGTCTAAAAAATGAAAGTGGGGATGTTATGCCAATCGAAGAGTGTGCGAATGCATTGTACCGAGTTTTTGTTGAATCCTTTTCTAGTGACAGCAGCACGGAGTGTCCTCTCTTAGACATTTCAGAGTACTTGCCGATGGACCCCATCTCGCTTGACTGTGCTGGTGTCGATCATGTCATTGAAACTCTAAGATTGTCATCTTCAGCGGGAGTGGACGGTGTTAATTCGAAGTTTTTGAAAAATACTAAACTTTACTCTTCTATCATTTTAACTAAACTTTTTGATCAGTCTATTAGAGAACATGTTCTCCCTTTGGATTGGAAGGTGCGGAAGGTGGTTCCTATTCACAAGACTGGTGACAAACATTCCCCTTTAAATTATCGCCCAATTTCTATAACAGTGTTCCTTGCAAACTCCTTGAGCATATAATATTTTCCAACCTCGACAATTTTTTAGAATTTAACAACTTCTTCTGTACATCCCAACATGGATTTCGAGAAACATTTTCATGCGAGACACAGCTTGTATCATTCACACATGACCTTCGCTGCATCCTGGACCGAGGATCCCAAAGAGACTGCATTTTCTTAGATTTCTCTAAAGCGTTCGATAAAGTATCTCATAAATTACTTCTTCTGAAACTGTCCAAACTTAACATAGATGCTAACTTTCTTGCATGGATTCAATCTTTTCTATCATTTCGGTCACAATTTGTTACAGTAAATAATAGTAATTCTTCCTTTTCGTCTGTGGCCTCTGGGGTTCCCCAAGGATCTGTCTTAGGACCTTTACTTTTTCTAATATATATTAACGACCTCCCTCTTAATGTTTCCTCGTCTATTTGGTTATTTGCTGACGACTGTGTGATTTACCGAGAGATACATAATGATCACGATAACATCTTACTTCAGTCTGACATTCACGCTATCTACCAGTGGTGTGACGTATGGTCTATGACGCTTCATACTAACAAATGTAAGTCCATGCGTGTATCTTGGCAGTCACGTGAAACTCAGTACTACTTTCTCAATCAGGCTCAGCTTGACACGGTATTTTCTTACAAATATTTAGGTGTACATATAAATTCTAATCTCTCATGGAAAACACATGTACAGTATATCACATCTAATGCTAACCGCATGTTAGGCTACCTCAGGCGTAACTTTTCATTGGTACCTGTTTCCCTCAAGCTAATTCTTTATAAAACTCTAGTTCAACCGAAGTTAGAATATGCAGCCTCTGTCTGGGATCCCGGACAGGCCATTCTCATCACCGCGTTGGAAGGCATTCAAAATAGGTCCGCTCGTTTTATTCTTTATAATTATCATTATACATCTAGCGTAACTTCTATGAAAACTACTTTGTCACTTCCGCCCCTCTTCCTGCGACGTAAGCTTTCACGCCTCTCTTTATTTCGCAAAATTTATTTTCATAACTCTGTGCTTCGCGACAAATTAATCACTCGTCCCTTTTATATTTCTGCTCGTCACGATCATCAGCACAAAGTTGAGGTACCAGTCGCTATCACATCTACATTCCAATCTTCTTTCCTTCCTCGGACATCCCTCGACTGGAACCACCTTCCCGGACCTATTGCATCCATAACCGAGAGTGTGCTTTTTAGGTCTGCTCTAACCAATCATATTTTTTTAATGAGTGTGAAGATCCATGCATTACAGTGTTTTGATCACAACTTTGCTCTCCGCCTCTGTAATGCCTTCGAACCCTGAGGGTAAAGCAGATAAATAAATAAAAATAAATTAACCCGAGACTGGGTTAGAAACGACGCATCAAAAAGTAGAAGGACCAGAAGGGTCAGAGACAGGAAGGAACAAGGAAAGTTGGGTAGACGTCGTCCTGTCTACACAAGTGAAATGTGCACAAGTAATTATATATATATATATATATATATATATATATATATATATATATATATATATATATATATATATATATATATACAAACTAAAGTAAGCAACAATAATTTAACTGTAAGACATGTAAGACTAAACTGTAAGACATGCCCTGTCGAAAATTTCGGAATGGAAGAGGAACTCATAATGCTAGCAGGAAGATTTTAATTAGTTAATGGTACGCGCGAAATACAAACTTTTAAAACCTTCAGCACGGCAGTAGGGTCCGACAATCGTGCTTGCATGTTTTGACGAGTCTGAGATTAGGTCTTAAAGTGCATAATTTTTTTAACCAAGACAGGATGACTCATGAACAATGGTATATTAAAGATTTAATCAATTAGTCTCGCGACGACTCAATAAATGTGAATATTTGATATGTGAGAGAATTTTGTGACGGAACGAATTCCTCCAAACCCGTTACAGACAAAGCGTAAAAACCTTCTTTCGCACTGCATTTAGCTGTTCGGATATTCATTTTTGTTGTGGCGCCCTAGTTTGTGGGAACCCTATCTAGGCCTGGCACACGCAGGCCGTGGGGAGCGTTATGGCGACGTCATCCCGGATACAGGGCAAGGCCGCATTCCTCGAAGAGGGCGGTACCTACCTCGCCCTTTTGGGTGAATGTGCCTCCGGCGCACCCTGGGAAATGATTGTGGACGCGGCCCTTCTGCGGGATAAGCCGCACCACCTACCCCGGGCGCGTCCATTTTCCGCTGGCTCTGGGCCAAGGAGCCTCTTTCTTTTTGAGCTTCGCCCTTTTCACGAATCTGTCTAATAGGGCAGCGTGGGCCCCCTCCAGGTGAATCTTTCTAATGCGACAGCGCCGACATTTTTCCATTCTTTTCTTTTATTAGTTTGGCTGACGGGCAAAAGTATGGTAGCACAGAAGCCAATAAAACACGTCAATCTACGAACCCACAGACGTCCTGTGTTTCTACGTGGTACCCCCTCAAATGGGAAGCCCACATCAGGCGCCCGAACGTGAGGCCTGACCAGCGACTCCAACCAAAGCAGGACTCATCCCTTTCGCAGTACAGCGAACCAGGTCAATTTCCGGCCATGGATTTTGTGAACGGAGGGAGAGGAATGTGCCCAAAACCCGACGCCGCTCAACGGCTTCGTGGCCACGTCAGCCACGAACGGACGCGATAAGCCAGTGTCTTTTCGAGTCGAGCCTCGCCAGCGAAGGTAACTCACAATGCACGGAGTGCACCGAGGCACTCCCTTAAGACCGCAAAAGCGGGTCTTAAGGGAGTGCCTCTTCCATTCAGGAATATTCGACGGGGCATGTCTTACAGTTTAGTTACTGTTGCTTACTTTCGTTTGTATATGTATATATATATATATATATATATATATATATATATATATATATATATATTTAATTGCCTGTGCACATTTCATTTGTGTAGACAGGACGATGTCTACCCAACTCTCCTTGTCCCTTCCTGTCTCTGACCCTTCTGGTCCTTCTACTTTTTGATGCGTCGTTTCTAACCCGGTCTCGGGTTAATTGAACATGGCTAGGGAATGATTCACCTAATTCGCGCGCAACAACAAAAAAAAAAAAGTGGAGAACGAGTTAATTTTTTTTCGTGGAGTTGGGAAGGCACATGTTTTACCACGGCCGACAGTTAAACCGCTGCATCTTGGGTTTACGCTGCATTTTTGGTTTGCGCTCAGCCTCCTGCTACATACCAAGTGGAAAGCACACAATCGACGTAGTCTCGTCGTTGCGGTCGAATTAGACTTCACGCGGTTCCTGCAATGTGGGGAAACGAACGCGGAGGTGCACGATCCAGCGTCAACAATGTGAATGAAGCCTACTCGTACTGGACGTATTCCGAGCGACTCCAAGATGTTGCCTAGGGTGGCCGAGAGCTGCAGGCGAAAATAAATCCGAGGATATAGGGGGGCTTAGAGTGATGAAACGGAAGATTTAAAGTGAATCCCCTCCCCCCCCCCTCCCCCCCCCCCCCCCGGGTAGCCGCCATGTTGTACGCAAAGGTGACTACTCGTCACGTGACCACAGAAGAGCAATGACGTCCCCGGTAAGTTGGCATCGCCCAGAGCTGGTAGATGGGAGTTTCTTCTGTTTGCAGTAGTCGTCATATGCCGCTGCTTGCCGACGATTTCGGGCTTTTTCGTTCTCTCTGACTCAGGTATAACGTGAAGATCTAAAGCAATGAAACTTTATACCCTCCCAAGATCGCTCTGGGTATTAGCACCTGCGAGACAGCACCAGTCGTATCGCCGTAACGGTGCTCGGATTCTCGGATGGGTTCAAGGATTGATAGAACTTTTAGCATAAAGTTTTTGTAATCTCCTAACCCTGTTATAACGTTGGATTGTCTGGGAATCGATGCGGAATGTTTGCGTCGCATGTAGTGCCTATGGGAAGTTGTTTCAGCCGTAGGAAGCCGCGTAATGACAGCAAAGTTTAGCGAAGAAGCTCCTGCGATCTTTACGTTTTATACTAATAAAAAAATTTTAAGATATAACGTTTGCCATAACATTTTTACATGTTTCTAGCTTCGTTTGAACGTGGGAGTGTGTGAGTACTAATCGACGATTTTACGGATTGGCAGTTTTCAAGATTTTGATGTAACGTTCTTTCACTGTAGTAGCTTGCATTTGATGGCATTACTCTTTTTAAGTGAAAAGCTAGCGTTTGTTCACTTGACGTGCGCAAGAACTCTTAGCAAGCATTCGAACCATTCACTCGGAAAAAAAGTTAATTACTGACGTCTATAAGTAGTTACTTTATTCCCTTGGAACTCAGAGCAGAGGAAGTATTCATATTTTTGATTGATCTGTGCATACATTTCTGCATTCGACGTCCCTGCGAAATTAGTATTAGTAGGATCGTGACCCTGCCGATTTGTATCAATATTCCACACTAACCTCCATCTGTGGGATCAGACTCATCTTAGATGGTTGTCAAAGCTATCGTTGGAACGTCTAAAATCTCGAGAAATAAAATGCAGCCGATTCCTTAGAGACCCAGAAAAAGCAACACACATTTCAACAATTTGTTAAATTTAATGCATCTCGAAAATAAAATATTAAGTCTACATTTTTCTTCTTCGTGGAATTTTTTCCTACCCTAACTTTCCAACCCTAACGTCCAGAGTGCGTTGTATCAGTTAGTCGATTATTTACTTGTTCCAATTAACTGAAGAAGGTAAGTTGTATTTCAGTTCGTTTCTTGCCCTAAGAAGCAGTCTTGTTAGAAGACGTTTACTACCATTCCTTTCAAACTCTTCAAGCAACCTCTTTCAAACGTGTGTGCTGCCTATACTTTGTTCCACCATAACTTGGCAAAGGGCAAGCGCCAAAGCCCCCTCGAATCAATCAGAGAGACGGGTGAAGGTATGTGACAAATCTATGCAGAAGGAGAGCACTCTGATGATGTGTTGTCATATCCGTCTCTCGAACGTGCATATTGCCTCACTGAGACTGTAGCCTTGGCCATTTGCCAAATTATGATGAAATGAAGTACAGCTGTACCTGGCCACAGGGATTTGTGGTTTAGCCTAAGGTAAAAGCTAACTTGTTTCGAGAATAACAATGTTGGCGAGCGTGCCCGATTGCAGCCCTGCATCATTTCAATATCACAAGAAAGGACAAGGGGGCGCATTTGACATTTCATTGCGCCCGCAAATCGAAGCGATTAGGCATCGGTAGCAAAAGCAGCTACAAAGTACTTTGCCTAGTCGAATAGTCACCAGCAAATTCATTGTCCGGGGTGACGCGGGTCAGCTTGGTATGTGGACATCCGTGTTCACATTAAGCGGAATCGTGGAACTATTTTCACATTAACTTCGCGAGCCGAGCCAGTGCGATGCACTGACTCACGGCAGAAAAGACAACTTGCTCTCTGCCTTTTTTATCAATGGGGCCTTGAGCACCCGGGGATTCGTCGAGTGTCCTCGGTTGGACGGCTCCACCTTGTTCGGAATTTCCGAAGCTTCACCTGGGTAAAAATACGGGAGAGAGGGAAGAGCGCAGGCTGCGTTCCAGTGCCCGGCGGCTTGTGAGTCAAGGCGCGGCCCACGATGAGGGCAACAATGCCGGGGCAACGTCATCATCGCTGGGGCTGCCTGTTTCCTGCGCGCCTGAAAGACTTGGCCACTTCCGCTGTGACCAAGATGGCGTCAAGTGTTCTCCCGCTGTGTGGTTTCGCCTCCAACCCTGGGAACCTGAAGCTGGGGACTTGCTGCCAATCAAGGACTTCGAGTGTCATTCCCCGACAACCTTCGCCGTCATGGCGACCCTGCTGCTGCCCCAACCTGCGGGTTCCCGTCCCGATGCCTGGAGCCCGCCAGCAAGAAGTGGCATAATGCGACCGTTCGGGTGGGCGCTCGTGCCGACGATATCGACGGGCGCGCCGTCGGGGGACGCTTCGGCGTCGTCATTCCTGGACTTCGGCCAAGACATCGTCCTGCCCCTGCGCCATAGTGAGCTACAGACTTCTACCCCGAGGGCGTCCCCGAAGACATTTTTATTTATCAACCACCAGACGCGGTAGTTTTTTTTTTTTGAGGGTTGGTAGGACAATTTTATTCTTAGTCCTACCTTAGCCTTAACGGGGGAGGAATGCTGGAACCACGTGTTCCCCGTCTCCCTATTTAGGCCTAGCACATGCAGGCCGTGGGGAGCGTTATGGCGACGTCATCCCGGATACGGGGCAAAGCCGCATCCCTCGAAAAGGGTGGTGCCTACCGGGTTCTATTGGGTGAATGTGCTTCTGGTGCACCCTTGGAAATGATTGTTAACGCGGCCCATTTGCGGGATAAGCCACACCGCCTACCTCGGGCGCGTCCATTTTCCGCTGGCTAGATAATCCGGCCACGAACGGCGGCCGGACCTCTCGTCGGGGGAGGCTCTGGGACACGGAGCCTCCTTTTTTGAGCTTCCCCCTTTCCACGAATCTGCCTAATACGGCAACGTGGGCCACCTACAGGTGAATGTGCCTAATGTGACAACGCCGACATTTTTTCCGTTCTTTTCTTTTTATTAGTTTGGCTGACGGCAAAAGTGTGGTGGCACATCAGCCAATAAAACACGTCAATCTACGGACCCACAGACATCCCGCGGGTTCTACGTGGTACCCCCCTCAAAACATCCAAACACTCTAAAACAGGTCGAACTGCTCTATTGTAAATTACAAGTTTCCTTGAGGATGTGCAGTGCTTCAGCCGCACTTTTAAAAAAAGTTTTTGCCGAGTTCTTTTTTTTCTATCTATTGAGAGTATATGACTGTTTGAGTCGAGATCAGAAGTGATTATCACACCTGAGAATTTGAATTCGAACAGGTTGTAGTGGAATGACCTCTACATTGTAGTTAAATACCAAGGGGGCCTCTTTGCGGGTTTTGTTCCTTGTAACGCATTTTGAGTTGTCTACTAACATTTGACAGTATAGCTCGTCAAACAACTTCTCCCAGGGTTATTATTCGCGCACAGCAATAAAATTCTGCAGGTTCATTCATAATTGAAGGTCACACATTATGATGAATCCCGAATGGCTTCTAAATACTCGTTCATAGTTTGGCGACCGAGTACGACCGACGCCGACACAAGAAGTTTTTCAGCGATTCGAGCCACAAGCGGTTTAAAATGCAATCGTGTTGTTTCCAGTCGTAGTTGGTCGCAAAGGTGTAAACCAGGGTTAAGTTCGTTCAAGAATCCTTGGATCAAATGTCGCAGTCTCATTTTGATATGTCGGTCAAGCTCACAGTATAAGAAGAGAGAAAAGTCTGAACAGCACCGCCCCGCCACGGAACGAGTCTGTCGAAGACTCGCTGGCATTTCTTCAAACGCCGTGCGATGAACAACGTGACTAGGATGTGAACCGATCCTATCCGCGCGCAAACGTTTTTGAGTCCGCGCCTGCGCAAGATCCTTGAAGTGACAGTGCACCTTCAGGGGCCCTAAACTCGTCAAACACTAAGTTGGAGCCGAAAGTTCGCGGAGCGCGCCGATTGGACGTCGGCGAAAAAAGCGCGAAGTCATCGTCGGGATAGTCCAATCAATGCGCTCCGTGAACTTCGGCTCCAACTTTGTTTTTGACGAGTTTAGAGCCCCAGGAAGGTGCGCGAAGCCCAAGTGAAAGTTTGGTCCCTTCTTCTGGCCTTGTTCTGACACCTATTTCGCCTTCCGTCGTGGTCAAAGTAATCGACATTGCCACCTGGTTTCAGTTATCCGTAGAACATATATTATATGCGGTGTGATTCCTTTAAGTCGTGTTTGACGAATACGCTTGCACCGAGGTGTGAGGCACTCGTGCCATCTTCCTCTCCCTATCGCGAGCTTACACGAGTATTCGGCACGAGGCGCTCACTTGGTGTCTCCGCGGTTGTCGCAATGCCTTGCAAGAGAAAACAGTTAGTTGAACAGGAGATCCCTAAATAAAAGCGGCAACGTGCTCACAATGACCGTTCTCAAAGGGGCCAAAGAGACGCTGGAGCAGAGAAAGCGAGGTTCGACAACGAATAGAGCAGGTTCGTCGCCAATTAGTCAACGACTCACACGGCATAGAAGGCAAGCAATGCTTCCGCATGTCGATAGTCTGCAGCGAAGCACAGCAGAAAGAGGTTCATTTATTTTTCACCAGGAAACTACGGATTGAGTCAACTTCTTTCGTAGTGCCGTGACAAAAAGACTGAAGTCTTTTAATGTAGTTCGTTGAGTGCGCTACAGGCAGTAGAAAGCGTTCCCTAATCGTCTTTACCTCCGTTGCTCGCTCATTTTGGGCCGGATATACAACATGACATTAACGACGTGCCTGGGTTTGATTATGGTTCCTCCAGTGTGCGGAAACCAGTGTAATTGATGAAGGGAGTCCTTTATACGATGCTGCGCCATTCCCGGCTAACATCGAAACGAAAAAAAAAAAAAGAAACGACGGCTGGATTGATGGTTGATTAACGCTCGCGTCATTTTGTGGCCAACGAATCAAATCGAGCCTTAGCTGGCAACACTGAGAGTTTTCTAGGTACAGGGGCCAGTATTGCTCTCGTTTCCGCCTTCGTTGCGAAGTTATTAACTTTGTATTCCAACAAGGGTTCACCTATTTTGCGAGCGCCTCCGCAATCTCAGCTAAGAAGCATGGACCGAAAAACGATTCGGCTGGCAATAGTTTCGGTAAACTACACTTTTTCCTTGATTCTTGCACGTTATGACAATTGTATATTTTCAAGTAATTCATTTGTATTATCTGTCGCACCTTAATGAGGACAGCGGTTGCACCAAAACGCTCGGTCGACAAGTACACGTACCAAAGTGGCCTGCTTACTCTTGCAGACTCTGCTGCAGTGGTGAGACATAGCGTAGCCTAGCATTTTATTTCTAGTGAAATTTGAAAACCTCTAAATCAAAGGAAAGGCGCCAAAAAGCAATTCACGGCGCCGAGAAAACATAACTAAGCCTTCAGTGTGAATTTTGGACTGTTTTTTGTGTGTCCTGTTCTTGTTTTGTGCCGAACTTTGCACGCCTACTGCGTTACCACAAAATTCTCCATAAGTGTGTGGCTGGAGTTCCTGAAATGGCCAACAAGTAGTCGCGTCCTGAATTTAAAGTAAACTATTTCCTGACACTCGCCATGTGTTGGAAAAAAAATCTGCTTTCGTACGGAAGCTGTCTCTAACGGCTGCATACTAACTGTTTTTTTTTTTTTTTTATGATATGGTTTCTGATTTTAGTGTATGTATAGTGAATACGCTACAACTTATCATTATAGTGTTTTGGCCGTGGGTCTATCTAGTTCCAAGTGTGAGATAGATGTATAACTGCATTTCTTTTCAGTATACGCCGCACATAAAAATGGTTACGAACAATCAAGGCGAACACATCCTGTCCGGGCCAGTCGGCAACATCTTCAACTCGCTGGCTGCCGCGCTTCGCTTCAAGTGCGTTCACCGCTCAGAGGTTTAGTCGTTCGAAGGATAGTGTGACAATCGTTGTGTCACTGGAAGTGAGGCGAGAATCGCTGCAGAAAATAAAAGCGAATGCAAAATAAGGTCGGCATAGATCGTTTAGTAAACTTATTATCTTTGAATGAATGAAAACTAGTTAAACCAAACGAAAAAAATAAAATATTTTTCTAGTAGACATTTGGACAAACTCGAAGCGTACATATCCATGAAGCACACGCGCTTTTAAAATGCTTGAGGCGGGTCTGCATATACTTCTTTCATGATGTCTGCAGCAAAGGTCGTGTATTTTTTGTGATCTATGATCACTGCAGCTTCTGGTATAGAGTTCCTACTCTACTGCGGAGCACACCAATACACGATTAGAGACGATCCTGTGAAAGATGGGCTCAGGTACTTCTGAAATCGTTCCTACAAGTGGACGATGGTGAGAGCAATCATAGTAGCATTTTAATTGGCTTCATTTATCAAATTTAGAGCAGTACAGGCGAGTAGCTACTATCGAAGTAGTCGGAGCTCGCTGTAGGTGTCCCTTCCCGGACATTTATATTTCGGTGTGGTCACTCTCCCTCCCAGCTACACCATCGCCACGGCTCGCGAGGCGACAACGGGCAGTCCCCAACCAGACGGGACGTGGACAGGCTTAATGGGAATGCTCTTCAGAAACGTGCGTATGTCTAAGATTTGCCGTGCGTATGCACTCTGTCTACTCTCCGCCTTCCGGAAGCGCTTCCGGCTCTCTGTGCTGATCAAAGCACCCCTCGGAAAACGTCTTGACGATACGGAATACAAATTGAGAGATTTTTAAATGTATCTAACCAAAATGATTGAGCTGCGTGTAAGAACGCGAGTTAACTTGAACGATAAGGGATCCAGAGTAACGGAATTTGATTTTCCTGCGATACTCTTCTCCCGAGCTATCCAAAGTTGTCTCCATCAAGTTAGGCAGAAGTATGCTCGTTGCTGGGCGCACACTTGGGATTCATGACTGAATTCTTTGGCAGTTCTACCTTGGCCACATACTGCATTACCACCCAATTTGGAGTGTCGGAGTATTGCATTATAATTCTTCTTTTTTTATAGTCGTTTTTTCAAAAGCAATGGTATTTTTCCAGGGTCAAAAAAAAGCGTTGGTAGTATCTAAATTGGACTGAGGGGAAACCTTTATATGGAATGGACAGGACGTTACAGCAAAATATGTCTGGAACGTTGTTACGATCTATTTTCTCTTTTTATTTGTGCTGACTTGTTTTCTAATTGTCTTTCTCGTTACCAACTCGTAGCTAAACCATCCGGTGTATTTTTAACAAAACATTTATACCGATAATACCTTAAGCGATTTTTGCTCCATCTTTTGTCTTGATGTCCGCCAGAGCCCTTAACCTTTAAAGATTTCCAGCCCGGTAAAAGCGACAAAGGAGTTGTTGTGTTTTCTGCGCAGGAAAGCGACTTGGCAATGGGTCCGTTCTTCCCGGCAGAGGAAAGGCTGGAAATCGCGAATCCAACCACAATGTTCTACCAGGAGGTGTTGCGCATTTTAGCAAGCAGAAGGCGAGCACAGGACAGCAACGTATTCGGATACGTTTTGGCCTTTGACTGGATGGTGAGCGTTACACTGTACTTTATGGGACTTGCGAACTTTTACCCCCATAGTCCTCATTGAGGTAAATACCCACCCCGTAGTCCTCTCTTTGCGCGGCTACGGCCGGGTCCGTCCATTGACTGCTTTTTTGGGGGACCGGTGGAGGAGAGACAACACCATCACAGTGAGTTCGTTTTCCACGTGTTTATTGGCTCAAATTCCAACACGCTTTACTCTTAGGCGGGAAAAGTCTGGGCGCTGACTCAATTGCCAATATCACCAGGTTGGTTTCCCGCGCTGCCGCAATAGACAGGTTCACGGGAAGTCGGAGGCCCACAAAGAAACACCGAGCTCCGTGAAATCAGGGCTTCCGCCGACGAGAACCCCGGCCCTCCTTCGGGGCCGGCTTTGTAGCCTCGGAGATATGGACGCGCTCAGGGAGGCCGGTAGCCTCCCTGAGCGCTTTTTAATTACAAATTGGGTAATGTATTTGACGTGTGTATTTAAATACTAAAACGTGAATATTTCAAATACAATTGTAATTAAATACAATTTTGTGGGTGAAAATACATCCCTCAAATTTATTGTCACTGTCCAGAGCAGGAAGAAAACTACGAAACTACGTTCTGCACCGAATGCAGTGTCTCTCAATCAAGCACACGCGCTTAGTGACTTTGTCATTACGGTGCTAGTCCTGGGCAAGGATAGTGACGAAATCGACGTTCAACGGCAGACTAAATGCCTGGGTCGTCCATATTTTCGTAACTGGTGCGAGTTGCAACAGTAAAAAAGTAACTAGCTAGTGCTGCGCGTCTTGGTCGTCTCGGTTCTTTGTTGGTCTATACCAAAATGTAATCGACAAAAAAAGCTGCTTGAAGCTCTGTACTTTTTTCACCTATTACGCCCAACCTGATTACATTTTTTTGCGGTTATATTTCTATTACGTTACTAGAGCCTCGCTTACTAACTCCCGAGTGTGCGATGCAAAATTAAAATGAGATACCCAGAAACCCGTTGCAGGTGCCCTGAAGTCGCTGACGCAAATTTTGAGGAATGTATTTGGAAAAGTATTTCAAGGAGACCAAATACATTTGGTTGTATTTGTATCTTATATTTAAATACTTTTTTGGAAATGTAATTAGATTTGTAATTAAATACATTTTTGACAAAGTATTTTGTATTTGTATTTCTATAGATATTTGCATGTATTTTGCCCATCCCTGTGCCTTGGTTTTGGAGCATCCGCAGTTCTGCCTCCATTGCGGTTCGCATTGCGAAAGGAACCGGTCGAGCCTTTAAAAAGCGCGGTGTCGCATCTTCCTTCAGCTCCAGATGTACCGCGTGGCCCTTGTGCCCGTTTATCTCTGGATCAAAAACTTCCTCGTGTGTCAGCCACACGTCATGAAGGGTCTTGCCCTGGTCAAGCTGGTATATCCCGCTGACTCTGATATTGAGTGCCGGGATCCAGTTTCTCCCAAGCAGATTGCAGCCCGAACCTGAGGCCACGATTAGCTGGAGCAGATAGTCTTTTGACTTGTGTCGGACGCGCACTTCTGCCGACCCGAGAACTTGTAGTTGTTTTCCTGCCATTGGTCGGAGCGTGATATGTTCTTTGTTCAGTGAAAAGGCATCCTTTGGCCAGGTTTTCCTGTATGTGTCTTCACTGATGATGGAACACGCAGCTCCGGTGTCCACTTCGAACTCCATGGGTCGTCCTTCGACTTTGAGTGAGACCATATACTTCTTCACCGACGTGGTATAATTTACGCCGTTCAGCTCGTATAAGTCCTGGGTATCCTCGTCATCACTCGAAGGTGCCGACTCATCATGACTAACCGCGTGTGTTGATCGCCGCCTTTGATTTGTTTCAGTCTTCTGGTAACACGCCCTTTCAATGTGTCCGGTCCTTCGGCAAAAATTGAAGCGTGCCGTGCGGAATCTGCATGTAGCTGCGACGTGTTGTTCGTGACAGCGATGGCATCGTTGTTCACTTGTTACGAAGTCCTGTTTCTTTTGCTTGCCTAGGTTCCAATTTTCACGTACTGTTGATTTTTTTTTCAACGGTCGTCATTGATTTTTATATCTCTCACGAGAGCGCAGCCGGCTCTCGAGACAAACCCACGCGCTCGTGCGCAGCGCTCGCAGACTTGCCCGCCGGCCGTGTGCCGGTAGATACATCACACTTTTAACCTCAAAAGGAACAAAGGTTCCCTCCAAAAGGAGGCAATGTTGCACCCTAACCCAGGGGGTAAGGGTGCAACATTGCAGGGGGTAACGTTAACTCCAAAAAGGGTTGCCCTGTGTGCAAGTCGATTACCCATCTAGCGAAGGCACTACGTACTCTTTTTTTAAGAGTGTACTCTGGAGATTTAAAAGCGTAGAAGCAGTTGCAAAGTAAAAAAGTGAAAGCCGTTTACAACTCCCTGTGACGCCGAATTGGAGCGCAGCTCTTGAGGAGGAGGAGGGAAGGGTACTGAGGGGAGGGTAGACCCCTCCTTCTCCTCCTCCTTCTCCTCCTCCTCCTCTCATTCTTTAATATGCTCCGGGGGGGTCACCTGACCTCGGGGGGAAGGGGTCACGTGACCTCGGGGAGGGGGGGGGGGGCTGTCGCGTGACCTGGGGGAGGGGGGGGTCACGTGACCTTGAGGTAACCTTGGAAGGGGTCACGTGACCTCGGGGGTCACGTGACCTTGGGAGGGGTCAGTGTGACCTGGGGGTCACGTGACCTTGGGGTGACCTTGGGAGGGGTCACATGACCTTGGGGGTCACGTAATCTGGGGGGTCACGTGACCTTGGGGGTCATGTGACCTCGGGAGTCACTTGACCTTGTGGGTCACGTGACCTGGGGGTCACGTGACCTTGGAGTGACCTTGGAGGGTCACGTGACCTTGGGGTGCCCTTGGTTACGCCGACGGCGACGGCGACGGCGACGCCAACGGCGACGCCGCTCAAGCCGGAAACGGGCGCCTAAGAGATGCGCTCTAAAAGACTCTTCCGAGGCGCTGCGGTGCCGCTTTCGTAAGAGCAGATCATGCTGTAAGCTTGCCATGATGGCTATTTCTAAACTGTAAGTTTAATTAACACCCCTAAGGGTGTCTTTCAATGTATGTAATTCACTAAGGAGATGAGCTGAGCTAGTTGGTTATTATACACCGTGCGTGGATCCAGCTGAACAAGAAAGGAAGGAGAAACAGAAAAGGCAACCGACCGCTGGATTACTATTTTGATAAACCGTCCTTCTCTTCCGCTAGTTATTATGCGTATTCCTTTGCTTCTTCTTTTTTCTTTATCCTAAATTGTGTTGCGCCATTCCTTCTATTTCTACTTAGCGGGAAGCGCGCCTTGCAGAAATAGGTATTCTTCAGGTTGCAAAGTTATTGAGCCTAAGCTCACACAGTTTTAGACCGCAGCTCTTAGGCGTCCGTTTCCGACTTGAGCGGCGTCGCCGTCGCCGTCGCCGTCGGCATAACTGCGCGGTGCATTATGGGTAAATTTTTCCGAAAGGATCCGAGGTCCTTCTGAAGGAACTCAAGGTCGTCCCGGAGGAACCTGAGGTCCTTCGGGAGGACCTCGGGAGGACCTCGGGTTTCTTCGGTAGGACCTCGGGAGGACCTCGGTTTTCTTCGGGAGGACCTCGGGAGGACCTCGGGTTCCTTCGGGAGTTGCATGCAACAGGTTGCATACAACCTGTTGCATACAGTGGGCATGCAACCTGTTTTAAGCAACCTGTTGCATGCAACTGGCATGCAACGAGTTGTATGCAACCTGTTGCATGCAATCCAGGTTGCATGCAACCTGGTGACGTTAATGGCATCCGCATCGTCATCGTCATCATTACTGATGACGTCATCAGTGACATCACTGATGACGTCATCGGCATCCGCATCGTCATCATCACTGATTACGTCATCGGGACGTCATCGTCAAGGTCACACGACCCCCCCCCCCCTTCAGTACCCATCCCTCCTCCTCCTCAAGAGCTGCGCTCTAATTCGGCGTTACAGGAAGTTGTAAATGGCTTTCATTTTTTCTTGTCTTCTTTTATAGCCAAGTACTCCAACATCTCCCTAGCAAGCTGTTTTTACGGTGCCTATAATGCGTGCTTGCTCAAGCTTGCTGTGCATTTGCAAGTTTGCCAATGGGCACCGAGGTTTCCTAGTCTCACGAGGTTTTTCAGGTTGGCTACATGTTCACCTGCACGGTCGCTTATGGAGCACCCGGTCTGTCGAATATAGCAGCGCCCTCAATTTAACGGTGTCTTGTGAATGACTCTCTTTTGGCACGAAACGTAGCTTGTTCTGAGCCTCGTACCACATTGATTTTTCTTCTCGGTTTTTGACTGATTGATCTTGTGTAACTAGGAAAAAGCCTTATTGGGTGTCGAGCACACAACTTAAACGTTCTGCCGGTTCGCTATCTTTTTCAATTTGTGGGTGACCCTTTGAATATACGGGACCACTGCAAAGGAGCTTCTTAGATTTACTTGCTGGTTCTTCAATATGGACATTGCTCCTCTTGACAGCTCGGCATATTTTTTTACGCTTTGTCTAAAGGTACGTTGGACGTACCCGCAACGTCGAGCCTAAAAATGCGTCGGACATATTGTAAGCAGCCTGCGACGAAGCTTGATTGGTCGTCGAAATATTTATTTTAATGTCGGGCTCCGTTGAGGCGTGATGACATTCTTTTTCTTTTCATGCTCGATCTTTTTCTTCTTTCCCTTTTCTCCTAGCGTTCACGCGACACCGTCACATGCCGTCACCTCAAAAAGGCGTCGACCCGACGTACACAATACTCAAAGAAACTGGTGTTATGAAGAAAAAGCACACACACAACACGCGACAGTTGCAAGTGCTGTACACTTATAAAACAGTATTTAAGTGCACGCAAAACACAATCCCCCCACGCGGTAATTCCAAGTCCTTTGCACATATAAAACGACATTCAAGTACACAAACGACACAATCGTCCCACGTGATAATTGCAACTCCTGTACAGGTATAAAACAGTGTTCTATTCAACAATTTTAGGAGAGTGAAAATTCCGCAACAGACTATAGATACTGTTTTAGTTTTTCTACGTGCACAATATCCCGCCCTGAACTACCAGCGAACGCTATTTCATAATTCACAGGCGATAGTTTGGCCACAACTTGATGAGGCCCAGTGTACATTGTCCGTTTTTTAAGCCCCACTGGCGGGGTCCTCAACAGCACCAACTGGTCTCGTTCTAACGTTATGTCTGTTCGGTCTTCGCCAAATAGTCGCTTCTGCTTCTGCTGAGCCAGCTTGATGTGTCGTGCAACCAATCTACGCGCTTTGTTCAAGCGCTCACGCACGAGCATCACGTATTCAGAGCTTGCATGCAGTTCTTGCAGCTCTTTCCTGTTATAAGCCACATCCAAGGGGAAAACAATGTCACGTCCATACAGAAGGAAAAAAAGAGAAGTACGAACCGTGTCCCGATATCCTGTGTTATAGCAGAACACTATATAGGGCAAAACATCAGCCCCCTTCTCTCCAGAGGAGGTTGTGATTCTCATCACCTGTTTCAGCGTTTGGTTGGCGCATTCGACGAGGCCTTTGGCAGCTGGGTGATAAGCTGTAGTCATTGCGTGACGCATACCACGGTACTTGAGGTAATCAAAAGTCGATCTGGCAGTCATCTATGTGCCCCTGTCCGTAACTAGTACTCTGGAGCATCTGTGCTTGAGGATAATTCTCCTCTCGATTAACTTCTGCACCGTTGAAGCCTCAATGTTTCGAACAGCTCTCGCCTCAACAAATTTGGTTAGGTATTCTATGGCAACTATGACAAACTTGTACCTTTGTGAAGCCTGGAAGGGCCCAATTATGTCGAGTCCAACAGTATGAAATGTCAAATCGACATTAATTGGCTGCAGCAGTCCGTAAGGACCCGTCGCAGCCATCTTCATCCGTTGACAAAGGTCACAGATTTCACGAGCCGTTGGACATCCAGATACAGTCAAGGCCAGAAACATTTACTGTGGAATCGACTTCCATGAAATTCGTCCATTAATTCCGCTCGCTTTGTCGCCGGCAAGCATAAAACAAATCGTTCATGCGTTGGTCCTGCATCACTTTTGTACAATACATCATGAAAAAGCACAAATTGTTTACTTGCTTTCTTCTGCTGTTTCTTTGTACCAACCTTTTTCTGCAGTATCTTTATGATTTTTGTACAGAACGGGTCATCCTTCTGCTCGGAGTTAAAGTTGGGCTCTTTGACCTCAAGCACATCGCAGGTACGGGTCCTCCCAGTCTCTGCCGAGCCGTTGGTACTCGAAGGTTCCCCTGAGAAGAAGCGGCTTAAAATACGGGAGAGGCAATCGGGGGCAGTGTGACATGCGCCAGACTTATTCACAACTTCAAAATCGCATTCTTGCAGCAGGAGAGACCACCTGAGCAAGCGTTGGTTTTTTTCTTGTAACAAAGAACCCAGCAGGCGCATGGCGATCTGAAACAGCATGAAACTTTCTGCCCATTAGGTAGGGACGTAGCTGTTCCATTAACCACTTAACTGCAAGGGCATTAAGTTCAGTGGATGTGTAGTTCTCTTCAGCTCCGGTTATCCGCATCTGCGTCAGAGAGGAGCAGACTGGTGTCGTCAGCGTACATTATGAAATGAGTGTCTTCATCAGTATAAATACTAAACAGTAAGGGCCCCAATATGCTACCTTGTGGGACACCATATCTGATCGGCATAAAAGATGATAAATGCCCATCAATGCACCCATGCTGCATACGATCTTCATATTGTCACGAATGATAAGTGATGATGCAGCAAATAACTGAGTAAACTGAACGTTTAAAGGGGGGGGGGGCGAACTTGTGCCCAAAAATAAAAGGAGAATGAAAGATAACAGAGCGTCGTGGGCGTCGAAGGCGGCGAAGCAGCGGGATCGAACGATGAGGCGAAACTGACTGTGGCTCGCCACGCGGAGCCCTTATGTATGCGTGGGCTTCTGGAATAATCGGCGTAGAACGTTCGACGCGTAGAACATTCGGACCTCGAACAAGCATCAGGATTTTCGAATTTACCAGAATACTAGTCTGCAGGAATAAACAAAAAGATGCGTCGCTCCCAGGAATCGAACCCCGGCTTTTCGCGTGGGAGCCAATACGATAACCGTTAGGCCACGCGCGCGCTGCCTACTTGACCAGCTGCGCGCGCGGCAATATGAACACAAAAGTGAAAGTGAGGGACCACGAATGCCGTACTGGTATAATTTGTCAACAAGTATTTTGTGCTTATTACAATAAAGACTTTGCTAAAATCTATAAATATGCCTAACGTCAAAAGTTTGTTTTGTATGTTATGTAAAATAATTTCCTTTTGTAAGAGGAGTGAGGATTCCGTCGACTTTCCCTTTCTAAAACCGAATTGAGACTCAGAAAGTACTGAGTGTTTCACAAAAAAACTATCTAAACGACACAAAATAATCTTTTAGAGCCCTTTAGAAAAAAATATGTACGACCGATATAGGTCTATAATTAGACAAATGATTCGTTTCACCACCCTTATAGAGCACTAGCTGACACCTTTGCAAGTTTCATTTTTCTAGGGAAATCTCCGCACGACAAGCACAAATTGAAGATGTGTGCAAGATATGGCGCAATAATGTCAAGAATATATTTAATGAGTTTATTTGAAGGTCAACAATATCAGATGTTTTACTATTGTTTAGACCCATAAATGTTTTAAACACTTCATCATAACTAGTAGGACCAAGAAAGGTAGATTCATTGATTCCTCGTGAAATACCGTCCACAGCAGCCTCACAGTATGAGTCGAACGTCAGATTTACGAAATGGGAATTCAAACATTCAGCCAGCGCGGCTTCGGACACCAGTCCGCCATCTATGCTAAGTGCTCCTATTGAACTGTGCGATCTACCGCGCTGTAAGATTTCATTTATTGATTTCCTAACGACATATGGACGCTTCTTTGAAGCCTCACAGAAGAGTTTTTTTATCATATTCACGCTTTTCCCTCCTTAGATCTGCTGTTAAGGTATTGCGATATTTCTTGAAGATAACTAATTTATTTAGGTCTTTCGTAGTGATATAATCTCTGTACAACCAAGTTTTGTGCCTTATCATTTTAATGTGAAGAGGCGTAATCCAAGGCTTACAAATTTTTTTTTATGAGGTAATTTTCTTACATGGAAAACATTTCTTATAAACAGTTTTTAATCTATCAATAAAGTTTTCATATGCATCGTTGATGTTTATCTATGACAGTATCGGCGTCCAATCTATAGATGAAATTTCATTTCTAAAATACTAGCGATTTTGATCTGATATATACTGGTAAGAAAAAGGCTGTATAATCACCTTAGTTATAAGATATTTACACAGGAAGGAAACAAAATTCAGAATATGATCAGTAACGTCACAGCAAATAGTGCCCGCGGCCTTAATCTTGGTGTTTATATTTGTAATAAAAAGGTCGATGACACTTGATGGGCATTCAGTGTCTCTTGTGGATGACATAATTACTTTCTGAAAGCCATAGGAAGCAAGGGTATTATTCGATTGCGAAGATAGACCGGTATTGTTTTGCATATTCAGGTTAAAATCTTTCCCTATTATAAGAGAAAATTATTTGCGGACGAAAATTCCAGATAGCTGTCCAAAAAAGACAGAAAATTGCAGAAATTCGCTGTTGGTGGGCGATAAACAACAGAAAAAATTTGATTTTTTGCATCGTACAATCAAAATTTCATAATCATCAGTAATCTCGCTAAATGAAAGAAGCCTTTCACACTGAAGGGCTTTAGTGACCATTATCAAAACACCTCCCCCTCTCTGTTCACTTCTGTTCAGAAAGAAGTTATTATTGCCTGGTAAAACAAACATATCCTGTTCGTTTCGACACCAAGTTTCGGAAAACATTATGATGTCGAACTTAACTTCACACATTGCAAGAAGAGTGATAATGTCGTCTATCTTGTTTTTATTGAACCACCATTTAGATGAAGCCAGTGTTGTAGGGAACGGCGTTCCTGGAACGCGTTCCTTTTAGGAGGAACGAAGGAACGCCGCCGTTCTATTTTGCATACATGGAACTGGAACGGGAACTCGTTAAAATTTTACGGGAACGGAAGAAGGAACGGCGTTCCTTTTTCTTCGTCCGGCGGGGTCATTTTTATTTTATTTCTAAGAGAGAAATTTTGAAAAAAAATTTATAAAACATTATATTTACGAAGAGGAGGATCTCTAAACTTGAAGAAGAAAACGAGAAGGGACGGACAAACAGAAACTTCCAACTGGAAGTTGGAAGTTTGTGTTTGTCCGTCCCTTCTCGTTTTCTTCTTCAAGTTTAATTATTCCTACCAACCCGCTCGTTCTCTTACAGGAGGATCTCGTTCAGTTTTCTTGTTACATAGGGTTTATTTTGTGGGGTCTTCGCTTGGTAACAGTAGGGTGCAAAAGAGCTAGTGACCATTGATTATTTTTGTAGTGCCCGAGACTGCGGCACAGAAATCAGAACATTTGGTCGAAGGAAAAGACAGAAAGAGGGTCGTCTCGAACTCAGCTACTTTCATTGTTTCCATGAATCCTCATACACCCAGAAATCTAAGGCCAACTGCAGCCATCACTGAACTTTTACAAAGAAACCTGTTACACCAAAAGAACAAGTTACTATACATCATACGCACCCTTGTATCCCAAACATTGGCCAGATGCACAGAAATTAACCTCTCTGCTCTTTCCTCTTCAACCACCTTCAAACTAAACGAGTCCAGCCTTCACAAAGAAGGACTGGTAGTTTTCAAGACTGACCTACAAAAAGCCCTACCTTCTTCTCTATTTGCCTGTCTTGTTCACAGCAGCATCGAGAAGCAACTGTCCTAAAGTTCAAACACGGGACTTTGTTAGATTGAAACGTGTGAGGCTCTTTAAAACGCTCGCGCAAAAGGCGTAACAGTAGATTTGGCTCGTCTGAATTGTCTACCACAAACGTGACTATGGCAAAACGCTGAGATTTTTTTTAAAAGTGAATATATCAACAAATGAAACCTTGCATCCGCTTGTTTTCTTTTCCTAGCGCCCTTCCATCACGGCATTCAAATTCGTCTGTTGCTATTTAATGGGATAGATAAAAAACATGTTGGTTTCATCTAACTAAATATTTTAATTAGCAAAATACAAATATAACGCATATTTAACGACACGTTCCATTTTTTAAACTGTAACGGGAACGAGTTCCTTTCTCTCAGATGGAACTTGTAACGGGAACGCGTTCCGAAAATCAAGAGGAACGAGGAACGAGCTTCCGTTCCTCTTTTTGAGGAACGTGTACAACACTGGATGAAACACAGAAATATCTTTCGCATCAAGACAAGTTTTGATATTTGAGGGCAGAATCGATTCGTGGTAGCGCATCAGATAAAAAAAGAAAAACACAAGGTACCGGCTTTATAATAGGCTAAGAATTCTAGTCAAGATCCTCAAAATGCGTAATTGAGACAATCGGAGTGCCAACCGATTTTCGTGCCATTATCTTGCAGTTTCAAATAGAAACGAAGCTCCATTGGCACTCTCGATTTTTTGGGTGGGTCTTTCCAAGCAGTCGTTTCGATGTGGGGCATAAGTGCTCATTTACAAACACAGGTGTTGACCAATCAAAACCTAGTTCAGAAGCAGGTAACCGCTTTTTCCTTGCTTTTTCCAAAACTGAATCACGCTTGTTCCTTTGTGCAAACTGTACGATAATGTTACTGATCGGTGCGTCCCTCGTCGGCACACGGTGGCATACCTCAACGTCCAATCCGGTTATCTGCTCACCCACCAGGTTCCCTATCTTACTGATTAGATGCATGACCTTTTCGTCATCGGTTTTCGGAATGCCCTTTATTTCTAAGTTACAGTCTCGGGAGTACTGTTCACACTGGGTGAGCCTCATTTCAACATCTCGGGCACCCTTTTTCATTATATCATAGTTTTCCTCAAGGATGCTTGTTGATTTTTCCAAGGCTGAATTTTCTTTTATGATACTCTTTAATTTCGCCTTAATGTCCTCAAACTGTCTGTTTATAAACTCCATTCCCCTGTTTATGCTCTTAAGTTCTGAATGAATTTCGCGAAGATCAGACCTAAACTCGCGTTCAAGCGAGTCACGGAGCACCTTGAGTTCTTTTTTTATATCATCTTAAGTTCTGGAAACATTTTAGCCATCTCTTCAGACATTACAAAAAAAAGCTCAGAGACAATTTACAATTTGAAACACAATAAGCAAGAAACAAGCAGTTTTTGGCAGTAGTGACGGTGAAAAAAAAAAAGGGAGGGGGGGTAAGGTCGTAAGCAGCAATAACCAACCTGGAACGGTAGGGAAGATTTCTTAAGACAATGTACAACCAGCCGTCACCACTGCCAAGTGCCGCGAACAGAGTGCTGAACCAGGTCTTTTGTAGCTAGATGTCGCTAGGCCAAGTAGACAGATGACCAATAGCAGCTGGCAGGTGCGGGTTTTGATGACGATGACACGTTGCAATTTTCGCCGTGCCGTTTTCGCCTGTCGTCGACCGTGATCCGTCGGAAGCTCGAAATCGGGGTTTCCAGCGGCGCTCGGTACCAGCCTAAGTCAACCTGGAACGGTAGCGAAGATTTCTTAAGACGATGTAAAACCAGCCGTCACCACTGCCAAGTGCCGCGAACAGAGTGCTGAACCAGGTCTTTTGTAGCTAGATGTTGGTAGGCAAAGTAGACAGATGAGCAATAGCAGCTGGCACGTGCCGGTTTTGGTGACGATGACGCGTTGCAGTTTTTAGCCGTGCCGTTTTCGCCTGTCGTCGACCGTGATCCGTCGGAAGCTTGAAATCGGGGTTTCCAGCGGCGCTCGGTATCAGCCTCAGTCAACCTGGAACGGTAGCGAAGATTTCTTAGGACGGTGTACAACCAGCCGTCACCACTGCCACTGCCAAGTAAGGGAGACCGTGCGGATAAAGTCTCTAGGCAACTGCATAAGTCAGGCTTTAGTACATTTGGAAGCAATTCAAAAAGCTTTCTATAAATGTAGTTTTTTTGCTCTTTATTTATTTCTTTTCGTTTTACTTTTTTTATTTGTCATTTAGGATGTTTGAAGTGCGACCTGCTTATGCCTTTCCAAAAAAACCTGTGAAACATTTTTGCTTTGTGCCATTCTCTACGTGTATTGGCCCAACTACCGTTTCAGTGTTTTTTTGTTGTTTTTTTGTGGAGAGGGCGAGTTATGATTCAGAAGTATGAACGATGTTTAGAATAGTAGGGGAAGATATACTTTTGTTCAAGTTTGAAGGTGGATGGATGTTGCCTTATCGCGTCGACCTGCAAAGGTTGTCAACGTTCTTGCATCGTGTGATGAAGACTTTGGCGCTTGAACTGTATAGACTTCGTGCTTTTGTGTTGGTGAAGATGACCTTGAGATTGAGACTATATAAGGAGGTGGACTAAATAAAAGAGCTGAGTTTGAGACGTCGTCCTGTCTATTTTCTGTCCCTTCTACATTTTGATGTTTCTTCTCCACCGCACTCTCAGGTCAATTTAACATGGTTAAAATAGTAGTCTCTAAGTTTTTACAGCGAGGGTTATGCATGCTTACAGAAGTCGCTATCTCTTGAAAATTCAAATGAATTGATTGGGATTTTGGAGCGGTGATGTTCGGTGTTATCGATGGACATTAAGGACTTTTACTGTTCCCTTGAAAGGACTCGGTTATTGCAGAGTGAGGAAAGCATAGCCGCTGAATCTCGTTAAGTTTTAATCGAGCTCAGGTACATCGGTAAACAATCCTGGGGCTTTATCTGAAGTCAAGGGTAGTGGAGTGCGAATGAAAGCAGTATGCACAAGAATAAGGTGTTTGTATAGGATAATCTGTAGTACCGACCTTAACCCAAATGCTTTGGATCGTACAGTGCGCGATAATCTACAGGAGTTCTCCCCCGGGTATGGCAAAATGGGAAAATATGTCGATGACATCCTGATGTGTGGGTTGATGAACATGAGTATCACAAAGCATAGAAGGTGTGATAAGATAAACGGCTCCAGAATTCAAGTTTACAGTGGAAAAACCGGAGGAAGATGTTATACAGTTTCTACATTTACGTATTCACGTGAATCAAGAGTTACGTCGGGAATATGAAAAAAAACATTCGAAACCAGTTTTGCCAAGTATGAGTAGTCATTCGAAGGCCGTAAAAGCTGGGATTGTAAAGTAATTGGTCAGGAACGTGTTAGAAAGGTCGTATCTCCATCATATCACGGAATCTGTAGAAAGGCGGTGGAAAAGGATGATTAGTAAAGGATATGATGATAGCTTTATCCAACAGCAATTATGATTGTTTTGCAAAGGCAAGAGAAAATCCGCAGTGATATCAATGAACCGCTTTGCTGTAATCCCACATTTCCGAAGAAATTTCTCGCAACTTGAAGGCATCAGCGAGGCAGTTTGGAGTGGACACGGTTTTTAGCTCTGATTTTAGGTGCGGTTGAGTTCAAAAAGTCCCATCGGGAAAAATCGGAATATTGCGAGAATTATGTTGTGTATGAAATGCCCCTGGAGTGTTTTATTAAATACGCAGGACAGACGTCCCGCTGCATCAGTGACAAATTAAACGAACGTGAATGTGAAGAACAATGTACAAAACTCAGAAATCGAGAAACATATCCATAAATGTAAAAGCTGCACGGCGCTCTGGTCGGAGAGTGATATCATACACAAAGAGAGGAACGATATAAAGAGAGTAGTAAGGGAGAATGTGCGGATAAAATTTCTAACCAATTGTATAGGTTAGGTTTTGTTAGACTTCGGAAGCAATTAAAAAGCTTTCTAACGATGTCATGTTAATTTTTTTAAAGCGTGAAATGGGAACCCCCTGTTGCAACAGCCCAAATTGGCTGTAAAGCACTTTTAATGTTTTTTTTTTTTTTGATGTGTGTTGGCTTGAAGGCCGTTACGGTGTTCACTTACTACCCCAAATGCGTTTTTGGCGTGGTGAATGGAGAGAGCGTACTTTGAATCAGAAGTGGTGACTGTTGTTAGAAAGGACGTGGAGAGAGACGATATTGTTCAAGTTTGAAGGAGGATGCCTATACAAAAATGTCCTATGATCCGCTGTAGAAATTGTTTTATGGTGGGCTTTAGCTATTCGGCCCAATTAGCATATACCGCTGGGGCAAACATATGCTATGTTCGCACTAGCTGTATATATGGCAGCCTAATTTTTGAATCCGACTTTGCCGGTGACCCATCATTTATCACAAAAACACGGAGAGGCGGAGCAAATATTACTCGTACTTAATACATTATTTCAATTGTCTCTTGGAAAAGCTTCCATTTCTTATTTCAACACCCTGGAAAAAGCTAAGGTAGATCATTAGGCTAATTAACTAAAATTTATTAATTGTGTTTTTAATAAGTTTGATGAATCACGTTGACAATGCAGTGATGACATGCCGTACACTGGTGCTGAAGATTGCAATCAAGCTATTGCTTAGTTGCAGTGTTCGGCGCCAGTGCAATTTATTTTCACTTTTGGGGGTAATGATTAATTTTAATTGTTGCACAAGTATTTTAATGAATTTTTCAAGCAAAAATTATTACTGGTTTTCACGACTCGTTGCAACAGTAGAGAACATATCTTGGGGTAATGGTTTGTCACCGGCATTACAGAAATTTAGTATTGATTTAATTTTCTGACGCGAAGTGTTTTTTCTAAAAAAAGTAAGCGCCGGTAGTGATTTCCTACAGGCATGGAAAGAAAATTTATTGGTTTTTAGTCTTTAGACTCGGGGCCAAAGAATTTTCTATAGGCGGGTAAAGAACGTTTATTGGTTCGCTGTATTTAGACATCGGGCCATATAATTTTCTACAGGCGTCTAAAGAGTTTTTATTGGCTCCCAGTCTTTAGTCCAAGGGTCATAAAATTTTCTATAGACGGTTAAAGACAATTTATTGGTTCCCAGTCTTTAGATCTGCGGCCATAGTACTTCCTAAGGGCGGGTAACGAAACTTTATTGGTTCCCAGTCTTTAAACACAGGGCTATAGATTTTTCTATAGCTGGCTGTAGCTGTCTTTATGGATTTCTACGGCTGACCATAGAGGGCCATAGGGGTTGATAGCCTGCCATGCAATTTTCCAAAGACGACCATAGACTAGTGATGCAAAACTATCGATAAATTGACTATCGATACTATCGATAGTTTTTCCAAAACTATCGATAGTGTCCCAGAACTATCGATACTCGACTATCGATAGTACTATCGATAGTTTTTCGATAGTTGACTATCGATAGTACTATCGATAGTTTTTCGATAGTCGACTATCAATAGTACTATCGATAGTTTTTCGATAGTCGACTATCGATAGTACTATCGATAGTTTTTCGATAGTCGACTATCGATAGTACTATCGATAGTTTTTCGATAGTCGACTATCGATGGTTTTTTACTATACTGGCGACTAACGATACTATCGCCAGTGCTATCGATAGTCTTGCACCTCTATAGTCCGTTACAACTCAAGAAGGTAGCGCGAGGGTAAGATGGGCCGGGGAGGAGGAAGCAGACGGAACGCTAAAGAGGGAAGGAGGTTTCCCCCTCTCTTCTCCAGCGGTCCGTCTGCTTCCTCCTCCCCGGCCCGTCTTGCCCTCGCCTTACCGCTCGCCTCCCCCTTCTTTTTTCGCCCAAACCCCCATCTTCGTCATCACTTAAAGCTAAACCAAAGTTGGGATGGTAAGCGCCTGGGCTAGTTGGTGCCCCGTCTGAAAAAACAGAAAAAAATTAAAGCGATAAATAGACAAGAGGGAGCGACGCAAACTACAAGTGTCGCAAAACTATCCATAGTAAACTGTCGACAGTACTATTGATAGGTTTACGATAGTCGACTATCAATAAATTTCCGATAGTCGATTAACGATAGTTTTCTCATAGTCGACTATCGATAGTTTTTCGATAGTCGACTATCGATAGTACTATCGATAGTTTTTCGATAGTCGACTATCGATAGTACTATCGATACTTTTTCGATAGCCGACTATCGATAGTACTATCGATAGTTTTTTTCACTATCGATAGTCAGGTTTCTGGCGACTATCGATACTATCGATAGTAGTATCGATAGTTTTGCACCACTACCATAGACCCTTTTTCTATGGGTGGATGTTTCCTCATCGCGTCGACCTGTAAGGTTTTCCACATTCTTAGATTGTGGGATGTAGCCAGTGGCGCTAGGATTGTGTAGATATCGTCTTTTTGTATTGGTGGTGATGACCTTGAGCTTGAGACTTTATAAATGGGTGGACTTAATAAACAAATTATCTGAGGCTTAGACGTAGTCCTGTTTATTTTCTCTCTCGTCTATATGTTTTGATGTTCCTCCTCTACCCCAGTCTCAGGTTAATTCAACATGGAGAATAAAATAGTTGCTAGTCCAGTGGTCGGTTGTCTAAACCGTTTCTACTTCCTTCCTTGTTTAGTTTATTACACCCCCCGAACAGTGGTGTTTTGGACTCTAATACCCGTGCCACACGGGCAACTCGAATTCCATTTAGAACGAATGACATTTGTGTGATCGGCGAATCAGCTCGCAATCTGTCGCGCGTGGAACGCGCCACGTTCGGAGTATCGCGCTCTGATTGGCCGTCCGCTCAAATGTCCTTCGTTGTAATGGGCATTCGAGTTGCCCGTGTGGTACGGATAAAAAACACCTACATGATGGATGTTCACGCCAGCATTTCACCCTCACACCACTACAAAACCGTGTAATGGTAAGGGTGTAATGGTATAGTCGCCATTGTACCCTTCACGCTGGTTCACATATTTATGTCTGACTGTGAAGGACTGTGTCATGGCGGCTTTTGACTGGCGACCTCAATCACGTAACACTGGAACACTCCCGTTCCGCGTATAACTAGACCGAAGGTTTTGCACTATTTACGACGTTAAATCTACGATGGGAATAGGTGCACCCTGGAATTTAACTCAATGATTTTTGCACTCGTTGTACCACCCTTCACCACTTTCCAGGTGTGGATGTTCCTGAGCGCTGCTCTGCTGGTAACCACGCTCTTGACTGGGGTCGCCCGAAGCTTCTACGGCACCAAGAGGTGGACTTGGAGAAGTTTTTTGGGGAACCTCGGCGATGCGCTCTGGATGTATCTGGAAAACCTCTTCATGGAAGGTACACATTGACTGGGATGTGTATTGATTTATGAGCATTACGTCACAATGCGAACTACACGAACTACACTTCTGAGTCATTGCGTTAAAGCGTTTAATGTTAAACTTAATGGATTTATTGTTTAGCTGACGCGTTGTGGGAAGCTGGGTAGCGTGTGTTCGTCGTGTGTGTTCCTTTTCTTTGTACCTTACTTTATGCGTTGTTTCTAAACACGTTTAATGTTTAGACTCTATGGTGGACCAATAGAGCGAAGTCACACACTGCCTTTTACGGGAAAGGGGGGAGGGGGGGGGGGAGGGGAGGGATAAATGCACGTCGAGCATGAGGGTGACTCAATATACATACATTGCTACGAGTCACACCGTCGTATACAACTCCGGTGACAGTTCTAACACCGATAAACCACCGAGAGACTCGTAAACCACTTTTTACAAGTAACATTGACACATCTGATTTCCCTCAACGATGTAATCTCGATAACTTCTGTAAACTTTGACTAGCAAGAAGCCGTCATGATATCTGCGCTTCGCCTTTAATCACCCCTCATGTTGGCTACGTCCAATCGACTTCTTTTAAACATATATTGGGTTGTAGCCTAAATGGCAGGCTCATAGCAGGTTCCTGTAACGTAGTTCATGTAACGCCTTTCTGTAGCTTGTGATGCAGGAGCGCCATCCTCGAATATACACGGGTATTAGAAAGTACCGGAGAGAGTGTGGAAGCGCTAAGTTTTGAGCCTGGTTCCTTACGGTTTTTGGATCCGATGCTGAACTATTTGCACCAACATCGCACGCCGTATAACCGTCTTTCAAATGTCGTCGCAGGTCAGCGAGCGCGCTCGCCCGTAGTATGGAAGTGTGAACGGGAGGCGAGGGGGAAAAGAGCAAGCACATGTTGCTTATTTTTTATTTTAAATTTGACAATACAGAATTTCGTTGGAGCTGAGGCAAAAGGCAACAGCAAATGTCACCTTTGGCATTCTGGAAGAGACGGAAGTTCCGGAAGAAACGGAGAAACAAGAAGTAGCGGTGTTAACTGGTGTGTGTGACCGCCAGAGACACAAACTTCGTGGTCCACTCCCGCTGGAGCACTATGCTTGGCAGAGATTTCGTTTAGAAACGCTATATTGTTAGAAACTGAGAGAGAGCAATACAAAAAAGCGCGCGTGGACGTCAGAACATTAGTGGGTTGAAGCAAAGCTAGGTTACTCACTACATGGTCACACGTCGTAAGAAAGGAACGGTGTTCGCTGAGTGACTCCCTCCTACACAGTGTGATTCACTACAGCTGCCTTTGTTTCCAGTCGCTGTTTCAATTCGTTTGAACGCGTTCGAGCAGTGAGGGAGGACAAAGGCTGTTAGATTTGCTGGTATCCTTTAATCACTCCAACCAGATATAATTGCTCTGACGCCCCCGAGCGCTCTCGCCTCATCCCCTGCTTCAATTTCTACACGTATACGCACGACCAAGTTCGCGCCGACGAGGAACACAGCGCGTTCCATGTTTCTGTGTGCCCTATCACCGCGAATCAACACTTACTGCAATCTTTGTCAACACTGCCTTTGCTACAGTAGCTAGGTTCAGGTGAAACCTTTAATACATCATACACAAGAGCCTTCGCACACTGTGTAAGGCCCGTTTCTTCCTTGTTTGACGGCCCTCTTCCACAAGCCATACAAACGTAGTCTTCAGTCATGTTCGTTGCATACATGTGCATAAATCAAACGTGCTTTGGCATGTCAGGATATCTGCAGCGAACGCCGTTCCTTTCGCATGATGTTTGAGCAGTCTGAATAAGGGGGGCTAAAAGCGCGATTTGGTTTCTTCTCTTACGGGGCCCTACAGGCTCGGCGACGCCTCCGCGGCGCAGCGTGCTGCGGCTGCTGAGCAGCGTTTGGTGGCTGGCCACCATCGTGCTAATGAACGCCTTCTGCGGCCACATGCGGGCCTGCCTCATGATCAAATCGGAGGTAAAGAAGATCAACTCGGTGCGTGAGCTGGCGCAGAAGCCCACGGTGCAGCCTTACATGTGGAAAGGCACATCCTACGTCGGCATGCTGGCGGTGAGTCCCGCGGCTCTAGACCGACCCCGTGTTTCGAAAAAAACCCTGATTTTTCCCGCCCCAGGGTCGACTTTCTAGAATAAACGTCTTAGCTCAAACTGCGTGAAAGACTGCACGGCGAAGCTATAGCGCACGAAGGCAGTGGCATAGTGAGGCCGAATCTCGAGTCCTCGCGCGCCCTCGGCTTGGCAGACTTTTTTCGTAGTAGTATAAGCTAAGACGTCAATATTTTACGTTATGATGTACTGGAAAAGGCTACAAGTGCGAGCCCCTTGCTCTGGGGCACAGTCTCGACAGCACAAGCTCTCGCGCATGAAGGGCAGCGGACAACGCTATGAGCTCGTGCTTGTGGCCTTCGCTGCGGTACTACATAAGGTGAAAAGGAGCATAGCGAGTTGGTCCAGGTGTCGACACTCCGTTAACGCAAAAACGCGATTCGCGTCTTTGTACGTGCAGTGCCAATAGCGGAAACTCCGCAGCGGCACGATGCCAGAGACTCGCGTTAGTCAAGTGGACCGCGGTGCTGGTTTAGATCTCCACGTGAACGTGTCGATCAAACTCTCTGCCTGCTGTCCAACAGTTATTTTAACCTGCAACAATGTGACGTCTTGGGCTCGTTGGTTTGAGGTGAAAATCTTCAGAAGAAATAGCGGCAAAGAAACTGGGACAAGAGTAAAGGAACAAACACGACAGTACAGCGCCGTCCTGTCGTGTTTGTTTATTTACTCTTGTCCAAGTTCGCCGCTGTTTCTACCCAGTTTGTTATTTTAAGCCTTTGTATGTCTATAATTTCCGAGGAGCAACGACGTAGGATTGATTTAGTAACTCTAGAGCCACGTGCGGCTCACTACATTTAGCGTCCTCTTTAACGCAGGCGACAATACGTGTGTTTAGCTGCGAAGCATCTGATTGCATATATTCAAAATGGATCACCTGTCCTTTAAAAACAAAGGTAACAGTGGACTTGAGGTTGAGTCGTAAAAGAATGGGCGCAAATATTGCGAAATCAAATTAAAAGTGGCGCAGTTAAAGTGTGTTGTTGTTGTTTCTCCCTGTGGTGTGGGAGGCAGGTTCCGCTCCGATGGTCTGGAGCGTGGTGGCACGAATGTCGCTGATTGACGGGTCGACTAGCTGCTTGTAGAGAACTATTTGCATTTATTTACACCCTAGTTACAAGTCCCAACTTGGGAGACCACCCTGCCTCATCTAAAGTCTCGACCCCCGTCCCCAATTTCTCTCAATCAAATCCCAAGTCCGAATCCCCCAAAATCCTCTCCGCAGTCTTTTGGTAGGCCCGTATAGGGGCCTCTTTTCCCCTCAGGAACCGACCAATTTCTTCAACATCCACCACTCACACGTGGTACACTGTTCTCCAATGGTCGGCGAGCTGTCATCCTGGCGCTCCAACCGCCAAACCTAAATTTCTTGTAGAGTTGTTCTGTGCAATTTTCCCAGTCTGACTGGCGCCAACCGCTAAGTTATTGCATCGGGCAAAAAGCAACAATTTTACACTAAGCGTCAAAACCCTCTATATACAGGCACAATCGGCTAAAAGCTACAACCATCTTCAAGCGCGGGGTCTCCCGGTCCCGGTCCGAGCAGACTCCCGAAACCCGAGACGTTTCCTAACGACCGCGGGGGAACCGCTCGCGCATCGCGGCCGCTCTGGCCCCGCCGACTCAAACGTAGAAAGCTAAAAAAACACAATGCCGACGCAACTCTGGAAAGTTCTAACAAAAGGAAACACCTTAATTAATAAGCATGATTTCTATACACTTAACTGGCGCTTTAGCACAAACTTAAAAATTCACCCGTGCCTTCTCCCAGGTCGTAACTGGGTTTAGTTATGGGACGCAAAATAATATTGCAAATGCCCAATGTTGCTCACGAGCAATTTCGTAAAACATTATTATGATAAGGTAATTTTTAGGCAAGATTTTGGTTATTCTGTGTGATGTAAAACCTCGTCATTGTTTCTAAGTCTCCAGTATTTAAAGTGAAGTTTTTTGCCATCAAAGTTAAAGCGGTGGTTTTATAAGGGAACTTCGCACACGCCTTGCCTGCTTATGTAGTCGCACCATAGCTTGGCCGTAGGAGAAAGTGCGAGCAACCGAGCTCAGCTGTTGTTTTGGCGTCATAATGCTAAATGTAACTCGCAGTATTTTCAAAATACTATCACCCTTATAAAAATGAGCCGTTTACAACTCCCTGCAATGCCGAATTAGACCGCAGCTCTTGAGGAGGAGGAGGGAAAGATACTGAGGGAAATGTATACTCCTCCTCCCTCCTCCTCACGCCTTCATCCTGTCTGCTGCTCCTCCCTTCAAGCGGCGTCGCCGTCGCCTCACGAGGGTCACGTGACCTCACGGGAGTAATGTGACGTCACCGGGGTCACGTGACCACACGGGGGTAACGTGACCCATATGAGGTCACGTGACGGTGACGATGACGTCACCAGTGACGTCGCTGTTGACGTCATCATGACTAGTGACGTCATCAGTACGCATCAGTGACAATGACGATGGCAATGCGAATGCCGATGACGTCATCAATGACGTCATTGATGACGTCATCAGTGACTATGACGATGCAGATGACGTCATTAGTGCCGATGGCAATGGCGATGCCGATGACGTCACTGATGACGTCATCAGTGACGATGACAATGGCATGCCAATGACGCCACTGATGATGTCATCAGTGACGTCACGCGTCCTATAACGCACAGCGCGGTTACGCCGACGCCGCTCAAGCCAGAAACGGGCGCCTAAGAGCTGCTCTCTAAAACGTTTCGAGAATTAATGTTTCTGCAGAACACTGAGACTGCTAATCACGGTGAGCAATAAAAGGACACCTGCGAATGACAAAACTTCGAATACAGATTAAAAACAACAGAAAAAGTCGATGTGCGCTGGGACAGTCAGCATGCACTCGCTCATTGTCCCTCAGTTTTTGTAACATCGTGGTCCGCTGGTATCTTTCCATTCTTTCCCGCAAATGGCTTGCTTTGTGTTCTGCAGAAATGTGAGCTCGATGACTGGTCTATTAAGTCTGTCACTCCGTTCATCCCTTGTACAAAAGGCTACTGCGTTTGCTGCATTATACCTAATCGTCAGGTGGTGCAGTCTGAGGGAACCAGTTTATTCACTTTATTTTTAGCTCTCACTTAGAAATGGTAATTGTCATTGTGTCTGCTCCACACGCGATGACGAAGGGATCCGAGGGTATGCCTAAAGCGTGTTACAAGCACGTTTGGTTTCTACATGCTTGGAATATGTCTGCAAACGACTCTTGTACTGCCCATGTCACAGTATACAAGGAAGAAACACGCCTCAGAAAACGTCCGCAGACTGTCTTTTGTACGATACATTCGCAGTGTTACCGAGGCTTTAGTGTTTGTTGCATGTTAGCATCCTACACGTATTAACACCGAGGGTAACCGCTTCTCTCAAACGATCGCAAGCTCATCGATGTTCATGTCGTACTCCGCTGCCGAGAATTACGAACGATGACACTGGGACGAAAAAGACAACCCGACAAACAGAAACATATGCGAACATTTCTGTCTGTCTCGTTGTCTGTCTCGCATTAGTGTCGTCATTCGTATTTTTTCGCGGCGAAGTTTAGCCAGAGCAATAAACCACCAACCAGCCCAATCGCAAGCACACTGCATGGGATGAAAAAAATATTGATATCGTCAATGCGGTTCTCCAGCGCTCGACCAACGAAGACATGCGCAAGATCAGTCGCGTCGTGGAAGAAAAGGGCACCGCGCTGCCCGTGTCCATCCTGTACGGCGAAGCGCTGCTCAAGCGCGTCGTCCAGGGCCGTGCCGCGGTCATCAGCGACGGCACATCTCTGGTGTACCGGGTGTCCAACGTGTGCGGCGCCTTCCGCGACAGCGAGTTTTACCTGGCCGAGGAAGGCCTGGTCTCGCACCCACTCAACAGCTTCCTGAGGAAGGACGTGGACCCGGAGTTCCACGCTGGCGTAAACCGCGTGTGAGTAACCTTCCTTACTTCGCCATTGCCTGTTGGGGACGAAGATGGCATTGCTGGTCTGGACGAACCAACTCTCTGTAAAGGGTTGGTGGGCGTCCAATCGGTGAAGACACGACCCTCGGCCGAACGATGACGCCGCACTCGTATCCCATTTGCGCCCCTTCATCGGGCTGCTTTAGGTAATGCCAAACATTCAGCACTACGGCTTTGCCAGCCTACTCACTAAAAATTGTAGAAACATATAGGTGTAATCCTGTCTGTTCCAGGGTCTAACACCCTGAAGCCGCGCTCACACGCCTAATGCACCATACAAAAAAAAAAGGCAGGCACTGTCTAAGGAGTGATTATTCCTTGTGTGACGGTCTTCTCCAATGGGTGACACAAAACTGCGGCATACATTTGATGGAAGCATAGATATATGCTGGGCTGCTTGATTTTAATTCGAAACCGCTGCTGCGCTGTCCTCGAGCAACGCAGCAGAGGCTGGTTGACCTATTTCTCCACGGGGTGCGGTGCGGTCGGTGCCGAGATGCGCTCCGATTGCAAACCGAAACTTAAAAACCCGTCTAAGTTGTACGGTTTTTCAGAAAGCCGTAAAATTCTGCGCCTGTCTTCCATCCTTCTCCAATTTCTTGATTTAGTGTTTTGATGATGCTGAGCAATTTTTTTTTTTTTGAAACCCTGCCCTTAAACCTAACAATAAAGTAGTTAATTACGCGAAAAAATTAACAATCTAATTATCCCGGACTTTAATAATTTTCCTAAATAGGCCCCTGACCCAGGACCAAAGCGACACAATCCTTTTTTGTTGCGACGCGCAGTTTTTGCAATATTGAATTTGCCCACTTTTCCTGAAACACGTCTTGTAGATATTCTTCAAGCATGAATCCAGAGAGTGTTTGTATGACCAACGTGACAAGGCTAAATAAAAAAAACCTCGGAGGGTCCCTGCAGAATCTTTCGTAAGATGTATTAGCTCTGTGACCGCGGCTTAAGGGTGTAACCCATGACAAGCAGATTTAGACTCTTAAGGGTGTAACACTTCTCAGCGTGTAGGTGTGTTTGTACACCCTTTGGCTCTTGGGTGCAGGATCCGGCGCCTTGTGGAGGCCGGACTGGTGGACCACTGGTGGACGGCCGGAACGGGTGACATCAGCCGTTGCGGGGGCTCCATCCAACAGGACTCAGCGACCACGCTGGCCCTGTCCGACCTCAGGGGCATCTTCGTGCTCTGGCTTGTCTCGCTGGGCTTCGCGGGGACCGCCTTTTGCTGCGAACTGTGCATGCGCCTCGCGCTGTCCAAAATGGCGTCGTGCGGCGGGAGCGTCTGCTGGCCGTGCTCGGGGCTGCCACAGGCCACAGTCGATGAGCGTTAGCAGGAGAGCGGAGGGACACCACATCTTGACCTTTCCGGGCATTACTCAAACGCACAAGGGAGAATAGCTCATGCAACATAGTTACAAAGGGTGAAATGACAGGGGCTGTTTTAGCCTGTTGAGCACCATATCACTGTAGTTGGCACGAGAGTATAAACGAGCTCATTAGGGAAACTTTATATTTGTAATGCAAAAAAAATACCTGAAGTTTTTGGGGGTCACAACTGGTACGACGACTGTTTTACCGGGACAACCTCCTGCGCAGTACTTTCCTTGTTCGTACATTTCGTTCGTACATCAGATTTGTGCCCAAGATCGGGATTGAGTGATTTAACAACCCGGAGAAAAACAGGACGGCTGAAGTTTCTTTGTAATATGATATAAGGTAATATTCGACTGCGTCTCTGTGAGTAGACTTCATTTAACAAAACAAGGCCCACGAGAATCAAACCGCAATTAACACTTGTCGACCCATTGTGTCGGACCACTTTGTTTAAAGCATCCTTTTTTCCTAGAACCACGTGTGAGTGGAATAAGGTTTGTGAAAGTGTTGTGAATTTGAGATCATTAGATACTTTTAGTGAGGCGCTACTCTCGCATTTTGTTGAGTAGTGGCTCTGTCTGTTTGTTTGCACTGCTTCCGCTTGTGTTTGAATATTGTTTTTGACACCTGCTGCCAGGGCGTTCTACATAATGCTGGCAGTATCACCAAATAAATAAATAAATAAATATTATTGAAGTGCTATTTCGATTATAAGTGTCGCGCAATATTTAATTTATTTTACATCGTTAACAGCTAATGATGGAACGCAAGGGAATGACAAGTGTGCATGCTCTAGACCAGAGTTCTGGTCAATGAAACTATACCTGGAGGATTACGCTCTAAATTTAAGTTGTATTTAATATCTTTTTTCACATGTGTCATTGTTACACATGATGAGACAAGCTTGCTTAAAGGAATCAGTAAACGATATCAGGTTTAAACATTTATGACTTTGCAGAGCCTTACTGGTTCTATGCTGGCCCAAGTATACTCGCACAAACCGCCAAAGATTCAAAATATTCTTGGTTACAGTGAAATTCCAAGGATAAAAAAAGAACTCTTTCTTTTACTCTTGCCCTCGCAAACCTTGATGGCGTAATTGTGGGATCGAAGCCACCCGCCTGGCGACAGTTGAGCTCGGCTCATGGATTGCACACGAGAAGAAAATAAGCACTCGCCCTCGGCTCGTTTCAACAAATGCTTCGGCGGACACTCGGCTAGTTTCTCGTGTCCAACCACTGCGGTAATGAGAATAGCGGAGCTCTAACAATGGCTGGAGCTCAGCGCGCGTTTTCTACTTCGCCGACCCCAGCGCATGGGTATGATTAACGTTGGCGGAATAAGATATTCACCAGGCCACGTGGCCACATGTACTGGCTCCGAGTTCCGGGGATCAACGACGCTCGTATTTCTCTAATATTTTTGGCAATTGACATTGACTAGAAAAAAAAAACTAAGGCAAGGTGTATTTGGTTATTAACGTTAGGGAGCGATTGTAAGTTGTAATTAGCGAAAGTAGCACAATCTTTTCATGGCTCTTTAATAATGCCCTCTCTCTAATTTTTTTCCATTGAAATGTCCGGGACACCTCCAGGAAATGTTAGTTTTTGGCTTGTGCTGTGACACTCTAGCCCTGTTTCGAATAGGATGTCGCATAGACTAATAAATATTCAGTAAAAACAAAAACTTCCTCGTTATTGTTTTTCATTGGGACAAGTAGTGTGCGCAGGTCGGCTGCAGAGCGGATACAATGGCTTATAAGCTCTTGTTCTTGGTTGTACAGGTCTTGCGGCTTCCAGATATAATTACTAGCAACATGACTTGGTATCATCTTGAATTCGAAAAAATCATCAAGCGTGATCAGGGATCTGTCGCGATGACAAAGTCAGACACGTCACCTTTCTGCAACATCAGGACGACTTGTACCGTTGTTGTATACCAGATGCCTCTTTACGCCACTGGACCACGTGGGACGTAAACGTCACCATCTGAGGAAGGCAAATCAACAATCTCTTAAGTGGACAAGCCATCAGCAGGGTGGCTTAATGCCTTATAAGTGTTGTTCTTCTTTGTAAATCCTTGATGTTGCCACACGAATGGATTGCCGAAACATCTGGGGATTATCTTCAATTAGAAACCATCATCAACCTAATATGGGAATGTGTCGTGACGACGAAGTCAGACACGTTACCTTTCTGCAACATTATGATGATTAGTGCCGTGGTTCACTACCATATGCCTCTGTACAGCGGGGGATGTCGTGGGACATCGACTTCATCATCTGAGGTTATGTTGGCAAGGTGCATCAACAGTCTCTTCAGTGAACAGGTCGACAACAGCGCGGCTATAATTCCTTACTGTAGCGAATCACTAACCGTCATTCATATTCTATGACTCGGTTCAGGTCTCGAGCAGAACCGACCTGCTTGCTTCCCGGAATTTTTCGTATACAATATTCCTTCCCATCATGCGCTCATAGTGGGTGAGCATCCCATCATTCCCTTTAATGTTGTCATTACATACTTAGAAAAGAGCGTTGTTTACGTCGAGTTTAACTTCTGTATCCCTCTTTCATCTTCTACCAATAACAAAACCTCCTTTGTTCCAGATTTGAATTCACAGTGAGCCTTCCAAGACTATTACTCTGAGAAACATTATTACATCTGTTTGGCGCAGTATGGCCTTTGTCGGGTTTGCTCCAGTAAACCACCAATACAACAACAACTTTCACGTGCTACACTTACCGTTAATCAAGGAATAGTTTTGACCAATTATCGGTGTGCCGAATGCTTCAATAACGCTTTTAGCTCGGTGTTTCCCCTTGATAACCTTTTTGATATCCTTACTCTACCTATTCTTGACGGTCCAAGTATGGAAGATATTAATATTGAATATTAAAAAATTTTAAATGTTATTGAATATTTTTAATTTCGTCCAGTTCGGGTGATGATTTGATCAATTCAAAAATACTAAAGAAGCAATAAACATATTTTTACACGATTTTTACCGTTATCTTCCAACAACCGCTACATACAGGCAACATGCCTCTGGACTTGCAAATGGCCCGCGTGGTTTCTATTTATAATTCAGGGGAACGCAACTCAGCATTTAATTACCCGATATCACTCACCAACGTTCCATAAAAAATGAACACATAATATACACCAACGTGATTAGGCACCTTGAATCCAGTAGCCTCCTCAACAGAAGTCAGCACGGCTTCATAAAGAACGTGTCATGCGAAACGCGACTATACGCCTCGCAAGTGGGCTCATTTTCGTCTTCTGCGCATGAGAAAGGAAGTAGCGGTGAAGTCAGAACGCCGAGCCCTGATTGGCTGATCGCGACCCCCTATCTGAGCGTCGTCTGCTCCTTTGCAACGTCGTCTGCTCGCTACGTCGTCTGCGCCTGTCTTACCTTTCCTGCGACTTTCGGAAGTGCAGGTCTTTACGAGCGAGCTCGACTTCGCTTTTCAGAGAGGGCAGACGAAATAACTCGAGCGGTACGTTGCTTTTGTCTACAAACTAGCAGACGCGCATCAAGGAGGGAAGTCAAAGGACTCAATGGCGAGCTGTTCCGGGGCGCCGAGGTTTGTTTGATAAGAACCGAGAGGTGAGCGTGGTTAGCGTCCGCAAGTTCCCTCCCAAATACATTTTCCCTCCTTTCGTGTGTGGCGAGACTCCTCACTCTTTAACAGCGTCGGCGGGTTGGCGCAGTTAACGTCGTCTGCTTTACGTCTGCTAGTCAAAGCGATGGCTGCTTTACCTTTCCTGCGTCTGTCGGAGATTCACCGCTTTTTCACCGGCGAGAGTCACCGTTGCCTCGGAAAACAAGGAGATGACAAGAGGAAGAGATTGACCTCTTAATCTAAAATTGAGGTCAGCGATCAAAGTATAAGACGGGAAGGGTTCACAAGGGTCGCGCGGGCATATTCCATTCAGCACGCCAGTCGGTCGTGGGCAGACGGTCGCCGAGTCGGAGTGCCTGCTAGGCCTATCTGCCGTGCTCGCTTGGTCGTTGTCGGTGGAATCGTGGCCGTCGGAGCTTTTCCCGGGTGCTTGTGGATCCAGCGTTCTTGTTCGTCGTGGTCTGTTTCAAGTACTTTTTACTTTTTTCTTGCTGCTTGAAGTCGGGACGCGTGAGAAGCGCACGTAGAAAAATAAACGTCCGTTGGTCGTCGCGACCGCAACGCTGTCGGCCATGCTGATTTGATCGTAAGAAGTGCGTAAGACAGCTTCGGAGCTGTCATAGGATTTCGTCCTAACCTGCGCAAAACTTACGAAAATTTTGTTTCGTGAATACGAATTTGTTCTCAAGTTTTGTCTTACGCATATTTTTGGCGTAAGATCGTTTTGTGAACCTGGCCTCTGCACTTCCGAAAGTCGCAGGGAAGGTAAGACAGACTGAGACGACGTTGCGAGCAGACGATGTTGCAGAGGAGCAGACGACGCTAAGATAGGGGGTCGCGATCAGCCAATCAGGGCTCGGCGTTCTGACGTCACCGCCACCCCCTGCGCAAGAAGCAGACGAACTTGCCCTCCGCATTGGAATTTTCTCACCATATAAATGCTAACAGAGAACAAAAACACAAACTCACGCTATCTTCCTAGATTTCTCGAAAGCCTTCGACAGAGTGCCACATATTCGATTGATTAACAAATTGCGCATTTTAATATTTATCCTTCTATCATAAATTGCGTTTCGGAATTCCTTATTAATCGTTCACAACGCGTCATTGTAAATAACACTAAACCTACAAGATCTGACGCTACATCATGTAACGTCAAAGCAGCCTATTGGGACCTCAGTTATTTCGAACATTTATTAACAATTTTCTCGCCCCAGTTACATTCACAATTCACCTTTTGCAGACAACTGCGTCATTTACCGCGCTATTATATATAACAATGACCATATAGAACTGCATAACGACTTCTCACGCGTCGCCCTTTGGTACGGTCAATGACGAATGGCCCATAATTTGGGTATAAGCAAAGTGGTAACATTTTCTTGCCTTTCTATTACTTCTACCTCTAATTTCACTATGAACAGCACTCCCTTTCCGAGAACTATATCTTATAAATATATCTGTGTATATAATACAAACGATCTATCATGCAAAACCCACATCCACCACATAATTTCAAAGGCAAATTGTACTCTGGGATATCTCATGCAAAACATTAAGCTACACACCTCAATAGTAAAGCAGAAAGCGTAGGAACCATTATTGCAGTCCAAATTTGAATACTCTTCGTCTACTTGGTCACCATGGCATAATTGCATATTATATGATTTTGAAAAAGTTCAGAACAGAACCCTTAGAACATAGTGGGAAGAAATAATTCTAAGGCTTAGATTTATTTTTTCCCACTATTCACACTATTACAGCATAACGACTGCTGGAACGAGCAACTATTATGGAATTAACCGTTCGGTCTAAAATAACTCGGCTAACTTCACTTGTGGGAACCATTGGGTTCCCTCTATCCCTATCTAGGCCTAGCTTCAAGCAGGCCGTGGGAGTCGTCGTCACCAATGGCGTCGGCCTCCCGGATACAAGGAACCACGAGGCCGAATTCCCCGAAGGGGCCGGTTCTCCCTTGCCCTTTTGGGTGAACGCGCCATCGGCACACCCTTGGGAGTGATTATGGACGCGTCCCGTTTTCGAGTGACCTTCTACCGGCCTCCCCGGGCGCGTCTATTTCCCGCAGGCTACATAAGCCGGCCACCCACCTGTGGCCGGGGCTCTTGGTTAGGGGAGCTACGCTCGACGGAGCATTCATCGTTATTTTCCTGCTCCCCCTTTTCCGTGATCCTGCCAGTTCCGGCAGCGCGGACCCTTCTCCTGGTGATCCTGTCAATTAAGGCAGCGCCAACCTCATTTCTCTTTTGTTCCGCCTACGGGCGCAAAGCGTGTGGCGTAAGCCCAATAAACACGTTTCTACGGTATCCCTGTGTTTGGTGTGGTCTCCCGTCCACCGGAGCCTAACGGCAGTCAACGGACGGACCCGGCCGTAGCCGCCATAGCAGCGAACTACGGAGTGGGTGTTGCCTCACAGCGATCAGCAAGGTAAGTCGAAACCCACTTTATTGCATCTGACGAGTTACGGAGTGGGTATTTGCCTCACTGAGGACTTTGGGGTAAACTAGAATCCCACATCTGGCGCCCCAACGTGCGGCCCGTCTGGCGTCTGCAAACAAAGCAGCACGTTCGCAATGACAGCGAACCAGGCCAATTTCCGGCCTTGGACTTCGTGGACGGAGGGAGAGGCGAACGCCCGAAACCCGACGCCACCCAACGGCTTAGTGACCACGTCAGCCACGCACGGACACAATGCAGTGTCTCTTGAGCCGAGCTTGCTTCTAAGCGGAGGCGACCCAACATGTCCGGAATGCGCCCGGGGCGTCCCCCTCCGCGACACGCCAGCCCACGCTGCTGAGCGAAGCGGACCTGCGCTTGTCGAGGTCAACACCGCGCTCGCACAAAGCGCGGCGACGCAACAACAGGCAAATACAGCCTCGTACTGCGATGATCTCCTGACCCCAGACTGGCCTGCAGCTTCCCCACAAACGGAAGACACTGCCGCCGTCTGTGAGCAATGGCCCAGCTCAGCAACTTTATGCGCAACAGGACACACGGCGGCACGCGGCGGCACACAGCCAGTGTACAGCTCGCCAGCCGAAAGCGTATCTCATCAAAGAGAAAATGCGCTTAACTCGTTCCAGCCACTGCTAGATAACGCAGCACGAGTTATCGAGAGTTTGACGGGTGCGTTGCAAGCAGCGACGAGGCCCCCGCCGCCCACGCGGCCACCGGTCAGAATCCCTATCCCGACATACCGAGGATACGGAGACCGAGTGAGCGCCACGGAATTCCTCGAGGACCTGAAAAGTTATCAACAGGCCATGGGAATGTCGGACAACGAGATACTGGAACGGATCCTGCCAATCTCGTTGGTGGACCAAGCAGCGCGATGGTTCCGTCTAACCGGAAACCAGCTGCTGACTATCGAGCAGTTCCGAAAGGCTTTTCGCCAGGAATTCCTCCCCGCTGACTACGAGCGCAGGATGAGGAGAGAGCTCGAGCAACGGACCCAGCACCCAGACGAGTCACTGTTGGAGTTCGTAAGGGCGATGCAAGAGCTCTTCGAGCTAGCAGAACCCTCCGCGCCACATGCAGAGCGGGTAGAGCGCGTCATTCGACAGGCGCACCCGACTTTTGCGGCGTACCTCCGAGGCAGTCGCTTCCGCGACCTGAACGAACTAGCCTCGGAAGCTCGGCGGATCCAGGGAGACATTCTAGCCGCCCGAGCGTACCGACCTCCGCCGCCTGCGTCATCGGCACTTGAGCCGCGCTGCGCATGGAATGGGGAGACGGCGCCTCGAAACAGGAGGAACGAAGCCGCCCACTACGCCGACGGACCGGGTCGAAACACGTACGACATCTCAGATCGTGCGCTCGACCCATACTCTTACGAGAGGCGAACAGCAGAACCCGCGCCGTAGTGGCAAAGGCGAGATCGGAACAGACAAGAGTTACCGACGCCCCGGGAGCAAACGCGGCCAATGCGTCACAATGCACAGGACGAAAGGCCCGGCGCGCAGCAGAACGTGCGACGCGACTCGAGAAGGATTGCGCAACCACGCTGCTTTCGCTGCAACAGCGCCGACCACCTGGTTCGACAATGCCCAGAACGGCAGAACCCCGGTTTCCAACAGTCGGGAAACGAGCAAAGCCGCCGATAACCAACCCGGTGGCTCAAAACGGCACGGAGCAAGATACTCTTTTGCCGTCCGCCTACAGAATAGGCTTTCCGACAGGGACGCCAACGCCATTCATAGCGTTGACGATCGTTGGTCGGACGTTCAAGGCGCTGCTCGACACGGGCGCAAGCGCATCGCTTTTCGGTGACGAAGTGTTGACCCACCTCCGGCAAAACTCTGTCCGAATGAGGGAGGGAAGCACGACCTTTCGACTCGCGTGCGGCACCGCACATTCAAGCGGTACCGTCCGGTTGGTTGCGAGATGGGAGAATCGAGCAAGACGGCAACGCTTCGTTCATCTCCCCAGTCTTTCCGTTCCGATCATCCTGGGCAGAGATTTTCTCGCCAAAACAGGGATCGTGATCGACGTGAGTAGCGGTGGCTACCGAGAGGGCACTTTCGCTCCTCTGAAACCTTTCTGCGAACCCCCAACCCCAGAAAAACCGCTGGTTAATGGGGCAGGCAGCAGCAGCCGAAACGAGGCAACAGCCTCCCACGGTCAACCTTCTCCGACGCGGTTGCAAGCGAGCGCCGTAGCGTCGGAGATAACGCACCCCCTGCTGACTGAGTCATGCAGCGTGTCAGGGCAAGAAAAAGCCCGTTTGTCGACATTGTTACGACATTATGACAAGATGTTCACAGATCGACCCGGGTGCACCAATGTAGTGCGACACCGGATCGACACGGGCGATGCGCTCCCTCGGAGGCAAAACGCACGACCCGTTAGTTTGGCTAAACGAAAAGCCATTGACGTTGCACTGGACGAAATGATCGACACCGGAGTTGTCCGGCGGTCAAACAGTCCCTGGGGATTCCCCGTCGTGTTGGTCCCAAAGAAGGACGGCACTTCACGTCTGTGCATCGACTATCGCCGTCTGAATGACGTCACGCGGAAAGACGCATATCCGCTACCGAGCATTGACTCGATCCTGTCCAACCTCGGCAGCGCACGGTATTTTACAACCTTAGACGCCAGCCGAGGCTACCTCCAAGTTCAAATGGAGAGGGGTGACGAGGCGAAAACGGCCTTTGTTTGTCACCGCGGGCTTTTCGAATTCACAAGAATGCCCTTCGGTCTGTGCGGAGCGCCCATGACGTTCCAGCGGTTGATCGACCGCATACTGGGAGAAGCCAAATGGAAACATGCAATGGCCTATCTCGACGACATTGTCGTCTACTCGAACACCTTCGAAGATCATCTCAGAGACCTGAAGGATGTGTTCGACCGGCTAAAAGCCGCGGGAATCACGCTGAACCCGGAAAAGGCTCAAATAGCCGAAACCCGAATCGACTTGCTCGGCTTCACACTCGATTGCGGGCGCATTGCGCCAAACGCCGAGAAGCTAGAAGCTATCCGGGAGTTTCCCGCACCAACGGACGTAAGCTCACTCCGTCGCTATTTGGGAATGGTGAATTTTTATCGCCAATTTATCCCGAACTGCGCCTCCCTCCAAGCGCCACTAACGCGGCTACTCAGAAAAGCCGTGAGCTGGAGTTGGGGTCCCGAGCAGGAGGCAGCTTTCCGCTGCACTTCGAAAGCACTCGCGGACACCGCGGAACTAAAGCTTCCCGACTTGAACAAGCCTTTCGTGATCCAAACGGACGCGAGCAAACTGGGCTTGGGAGCGGTCCTGCTCCAAGAGCACGAAGGTGTGCTTCGTCCCGTGGCTTTCGCTAGCCGTTCGCTCGTTCCGGCAGAGGTGAACTACAGCACCTGCGAACAAGAGTGCTTGGCTATTGTATTTGCCTTAAAGCGCTTCGACATTTATGTTGACGGGACCACATTCACGATCGAAACAGATCACCAGAGCCTAATATGGCTGTCAAGACTTCGCGAACCCGCAGGGCGGTTGGCGAGATGGGCTTTGCTACTGCAAAAATACGACTATGTCGTGCGGTACCGGAAAGGCAGCACAAACGTTGTGGCCGACGCACTGTCGCGAGCCCCCGTAGACTGCGCAAATCTTTCCGCGGAAAGCCTGGCCGAGCCAACGGCACATGCAATGCCCGGCGAAGCCGAAATTCAGTCCCAAAAGGAGGCAGCACCACTGACCTCCTCGGACGAGAGCGTGAACCACATAGACGCAGTGAACGCAGTGGGGATCGTGTTCAGCAAAGAAGAGCTACTGAAAGCTCAGCAGAATGATCCGTTTTGTCGAAAGGTGATCGACGGACTCTCGAGTGAGTCGGACTCCGTGGAGTCGGGCGGTGCGTCCGCCGGGCGTACGGCTGCTGGTATTGCAGTAAACGCCGAGTGTCGGGATGTATCTGGTACTGGTACTGACACGCTGGATCAATTTCTGCTGAACGCCGATGGGCTCCTGCTGAAGTATATCCCATCTGAGAAGGACACAGATAATGTGTTCAAGGTGGTAGTGCCAAAAAGTCTGAGGTGCGCAGTAATGCGTTACTATCATGACTCGCACTTGGCCGGACATGCGAGCGGCTCCAAGACTTACACAAAGTTATGTCACATCGCAACCTGGCCGGGCATGAAAAGGGACGTATTCCGCTACGCCCGCACGTGCCACACTTGCCAAAGCTTCAAACCAAGAGGCGGCAAACCTCCGGGCCTAATGCAGCCGACCCACAGCCAAGAACCATGGTCTTTGGCGGCTTGCGACGTGGTCGGCCCTTTGCCGGGGAGCCCCAAAGGACACCAATATTTGTTGGTTGTCACGGACCACTTCAGCAAATGGGTAGAACTTTTCCCACTACGAAAGCTGACAGCCCGAGCGATCATGGAGAAGCTCATGGAGGTATTCACCCGATGCGGGTTCCCGGAAGCTCTCCTAACAGATCGAGCAAGCTACTTCGTCGGGAAGGTATTTGTGGACGCTTGCAAGGCCCTGGGCATCAAGCACAAAACAACCACACCCTACCACGCACAGGCGAACATCACGGAGCGATGCAACAGAAACATCAAACCCATGCTGGCAGCATTTGCCGAAAAGCACCGCGACTGGGACGCATACATTCCTGAAATTGGGTTTGCTCTCCGTTCCACTGTCAATCGTTCGACAGGCTTCACCCCCGCCTTCCTCACATTCGGAAGAGAGTTGGCGAATCCCATGGACCGTGTCCTAAGGGCTAACGCCGGGGCAAACGACGCGCAGTCGACACAGACTGAACACGCGCGCTCGCTACAAACTCGGATGACGGAAGCCTTCTCGGAGGCCCGTCGCAATCTCGGGGTAGCGCGAGCTAAACAAAAGGCTCAGTACGATCGCTCTCGCCGAGATCTCCGCTACAAAGTAGGCGATCTCGTGCTCAGACGAAACCACGTTTTGAGCGATGCCAGCAAAGGCTTTTCTGCTTCGCTGGCACCAAAGTGGCTGGGCCCGTACGAAGTGCGAGAAATACTTTCACCGCTCGTGTACAAGCTGACTGACCAAGAGTCACGAAAAGTCGGAGGGCCAGTGCATATTTGCGATCTCAAACCCTACCACAGAAGGGAAAACGAGGAGCAAAACCCAAAGCCACTCTTGCGCAAGAATGCACGCGAAACGCGAGACGACGCCAAAAACGAGGCGCCCCGCTACAATCTGTGAACTCGGAGAAACTAATATCCGGAGTTTCGCAAAGGCAGTCCCAATAAGTGGCGAAATGTCACACTAAGGGAAGTGCAAGGGCAAAGAATGCACCAGCTGCCTTCGCGAACGCGTCAGCCACCATTGTTGGCAAGCCGTGACCTAAATGCAAGGCCACCTCAACGTTCGCTCCGGATCATCCCGTACGGGGATTCCCCTACATACGGCATCTGAGGGAAAGGGTAGGCGTAACGCCCATTGGTCAGTTACTGCCGCCAAGGCTCACGTGTGTCACTACGTCATCGTAGGGGCACGGCGAGAGCAGTCGTCACAAGCGGTGAGACCGTGATGTCATTCTGCCGCAGTACGACTCCACAGTAACATCCACGAAGAGGATCTCCAGCCAGGACGGTGCTTCGGGCCGTTCGGGGGCTGCGTCAGCCTGTTTCCTGGCTCCGGGGTTTTCGACGGCGTTCTTGGTCCACGGGTGCTGGCGATTCCTCGAGCAGCCCCGCGACGCCAGCGGACCAGGGGACCGAACCAGCGGCCCGCCGGCTACGCGCGCCACCGGGACCGACAGCTGCGCGGGGTCCTGCCCGCTTTTCGACTTCGGGACCCGCGCGGCGACGGACAACACTCTGTCCAGGGGCCGGCTGTTCCCGTCCAAAGGGCTCCACGAACCACCTCCACGACGGTGAGCGAACGCCGGGAACGTCGCAGCAGACCGTATTTGTGAACCCCGGCATGTGGGGGTAGGCACCGGACGCGGTCGTTTTTTTTTAGTTCTTTTTGTTTTTAAGAGCCGGTAGGACATTTTGTTTTATCCAAGTCCTACCTAAGCCTTAAGAAGGGGGGAGTGTGGGAACCATTGGGTTCCCTCTATCCCTATCTAGGCCTAGCTTCAAGCAGGCCGTGGGAGTCGTCGTCACCAATGGCGTCGGCCTCCTGGATACAAGGAACCACGAGGCCGAATTCCCCGAAGGGGCCGGTTCTCCCTTGCCCTTTTGGGTGAACGCGCCATCGGCACACCCTTGGGAGTGATTATGGACGCGTCCCGTTTTCGAGTGACCTTCTACCGGCCTCCCCGGGCGCGTCTATTTCCCGCAGGCTACATAAGCCGGCCACCCACCTGTGGCCGGGGCTCTTGGTTAGGGGGGGCTACGCTCGACGGAGCATTCATCGTTATTTTCCTGCTCCCCCTTTTCCGTGATCCTGCCAGTTCCGGCAGCGCGGACCCTTCTCCTGGTGATCCTGTCAATTAAGGCAGCGCCAACCTCATTTCTCTTTTGTTCCGCCTACGGGCGCAAAGCGTGTGGCGTAAGCCCAATAAACACGTTTCTACGGTATCCCTGTGTTTGGTGTGGTCTCCCGTCCACCGGAGCCTAACGGCAGTCAACGGACGGACCCGGCCGTAGCCGCCATAGCAGCGAACTACGGAGTGGGTGTTGCCTCACAGCGATCAGCAAGGTAAGTCGAAACCCACTTTATTGCATCTGACGAGTTACGGAGTGGGTATTTGCCTCACTGAGGACTTTGGGGTAAACTAGAATCCCACACACTCTATGGAACTTCCCGACATCGCTTAATACTTAAAAATACACTTTATCTCCCACCAGCCGCTCTTTTTCTTTTAAATTCAACAACTCATGTTAAATTGAATCCATGAATGCATCGACCACTTCATATTGCCGCGTGGATGGCCGGGTGGCAACGCAACCGGCTCGCACGGAGAGGCCCTATGTTCCATTCCTGAGGGCCGCGGAACTTTTATTACTTTGTTGTAATAATAGTTTTATAACGTCCGGGAAACTTCTCGTTTGGAATGTTCGAAGGCCGAAAGTTCTAGTTCGAATTTTCGCGAAACCGGTGCGTCTACAGAAGGGGCTCGGCGTGACTCTACGAAGTCAGTTCTTCGCCAGCGCTCGATCCTGCTGCTACGCTGACTTCGACGCCCGCGACGACGTGCTGTTATCGTTCATTTGCTTTTTATTTTGGGCACAAGTTCGCCCCGTTAAACGTTTATTTATGCCTGTTTATTTATTTTTCTTTTGGTGACCAACCGTGACAATATATCAACTCATCAATCCTTCTGATGATCTCGGAATGGAACGGCTTACCAGACTACATAGTCACAGCCCAAAACGCCGATCATTTCAAGGAGCTTCAACCTATTTAATATTAATCTGAAGTTTATGATATTTATTTGTAATAATTAGAGTAATTATTGTCTTGTTTTTGAGCATTCGTATTGTAAATTAATTTACATCTGTATTTGACATTAAAGAGTACTAAATATACTAATACCTATTTTATGTTTTACTAGGTAAGTGCATCTGTATTTGTGGTTGTTTTACGATCCGTATTTTTAGAGCGCGGCTCTTAGGCACCCGTTTCCGGGTTTCGCGGCGTTAGGTAAGGTTAGGTTAGGTTAGGTTAGGTTAGGTTGGGCGTAACCGCACTAAATTTAGTAAGAAAATTGACGTCATGTGTCTTCTACACCAATTCAATTCCCCGCTAATTTAGTGCAGAAACTGAATTTGTCCGCTAAATCTATATTCATGTACTCACTAAAACAGAACATAAGCGGAGAAACTGAATTTGTTCATAGGTGACGTGACACCAAGTCGAGTGACGTCATTTTCTTCTATAAATTTAGTGGGCAAGTTGAATTGGTGTTGAAGTCACGTCGCGTCAGTTTTTCAGATAAATTTAGCGGGGAAACTTTGAGGAGGGGTGGGCACGGAGAAAGAAGGATGGGAGGGTACGCAGGAGGAGGAGGGGAAGGTACGGAGGAGGAGGATGGAACTAGGAGGAATTAAGGCGGAGGATGAGAAAACAAGGGGAGGAGGAGAGGGTACGTAGCAGGAGGGACATACCCTCCCTTCCGTACCCTCCCGTCCTCCTCCTCAAGAGCTGCGCTCTAATTTCGCAATACAGAGATTTGTAAACGTCATTCATTTTTAGTCAATTTATGTGCTTGTTTTGTTTAGTGTTGCGAGGCTAAAAAAAAACGGAAATTTTGAAAAAAAAATGCTTTTTCTGGTTTTTATTTTGAAATAGTATTCAAAAAAAAAAAAAAACACCAAAACCCGTTTCTCAATTATTAACAAACCCATTAAGCAACATTTCTGCAACGAACGTCAACATTAGTATTACTGACCACACCGAAAGGAAGGAACAAAAGGAACCTGATTGAATCCAATGCATCGCAAAGTACTTCGCGTCTAACCTAAAAATTCAAGGCTTGGAATTCGTAAATATACCAGGTTGGACTACCGAATAAACCAGGTTGGAACAAGGTTGAAATTTATAAATAAATCAGAGTTCTCTTTTTTGAGATCCCATTGTTTGGTTGCATATCAATTAAGTTAGATTACAAAGCGCATAACGGGTTTCGGTGGCCTGTGCTACATGTGCCAAAAATTAGACGTTTACAAGATAACGCACCAACGCTTCAATTAATACCTACAATTACCACAAAATTTATAAAAAGAAAACTGGCGAAATCATTGCGAGGTGGCCGTACCACACCGCCATACGTTTTTCTCCAAAGTCGGGGTCTCACTGCTTATACAACATACGAAAGACAATCTGCGAACAGATTCAAACTCGAGTCACCACGAGATCTGAGCTTTGAATGCCGCACGGCAACGAGTTCAAGGGGTCACTTGGCACGCGGAGTTTGAACCAGGGATATCGTGGTGACCGATAGATATCTGCAGACTGTCTTTTGTATAATGTATAAGCAGAGTGAGCCCGGCTATAAGGTACTTATAGTAGAAGCAAACACCACAATACGACCCGCAAAAATTGCGCTGTAACTATTAAACGAATTACAGGGAGAACACGGACTTCACTATATAGTGACAATCCTCATGTTCAGGCTCAAAAGCTACTCCAAACAACGTGCAAAGATTTAAAAAAATAATAAAGGTGCGGCATTATTTTTCTTATTTTGGAAAATCTGAATTTTTTATGTACGAAGCTAATTTTTTCTTCAGTTTTATACCTACTACAGATTGCAGTCAAATATATCAAAAGGCGCGCTATAGCGCAAGGCGCAACATGTCCAGATGAATACCTCAAATTAAATAATTAAATAAGCATCACAATTTGACTATCGACGTCCCCAAAGCAGCTGTTTACCGTTCTACCACAATACACAAAAATGTGTAAGCAGAAGTTGCAGCAACTCGACGTAACAATACTTCTTCTTGAACTCTTCTGCTCGCGCCATGCTGTCGATGACTGGGTTGGGAGTGCCTCTCCGCGGAGAGACGCCGCCTCCGTCTCTTTTTCCGATTACGCCCTCTCCGCACGAATAGGACGGCCGGAGAGGCGTTCGCGCGCTTCGGTATATCGGAGGTCATGGCTGGACATATATTTCAATTTCCGTTATATATGTTAACGGTATTCGCGGTCACTGACGACGCCGGCTGCGCTCCATGGGCGTCACAGCAATTTTAACTTCTTTTAGTTGCCCGTTTCTCTCAGTCACGAAGAACTCTAGCTGCGCTCCATGGGACAGTTAATGCTTTCGCCTTAAAAGGGGACCCTTTATCCCCGAGCAATTGAAGACCTATCTCCTTAACATATACAAGTTGTAAATTCTTAGAGCACAGGATTCGTAACGTTCTCAGCCTACATCTACGTGAACATAATTTATTGACTCAGTTTCAACAGGGATTTAGAAAAGGTATTTTGAGCCCCACACAGTTGCTAACTACCATTCATGTGTTTTCACAGGTACAGGATGAGGTCGGGCAGGTGGATGTTAACTTCCTAGACCTTAGTGACATAATTTACAGGGTTCTAAGTAAAGAGTTAATCTCAAAAGGGCATAGTGTAGCTCTGCCTTCAGCAGTCGTCAACTGGGTTCGTCCACACTTATTGACTCGCAAATAGTTCGTCGAGGTGGGCGGTTGTTGTTCGGAGACGTTGAATATCACATCAAGAGCACCACAGGGTCTTGGGTCCGCTCCTATTTTTTAATTTATGTAAATTATATTGTTGATGCTGTAGAACCGTCTGTTATTATAAGTTTATCTGCTGACGGACGTGTGCTATTTTATTTTACTCGTCTGCTAACGCAGACGCATATTATACATACCCTCGAGCTCCGGCGTAAATTTGCCCGTTTAAATTTTCCTCATCATTAAATTTTCTTCACCTTTTTTTTAATTTAGATTATTGAAAAAGGTCTTACTCTGAAAATTGTACATTAGCGTAGTCAAAAGTTTCGCGAGATTGTCTGCTAAGCTAGGAGCCGGGTCGTCCTCGACGCTCCCGACATTTGCCGTCAGCATACAGTAGACAGCAGGCTCCGCCTGTGAGAGCCGCCGTAGATTCCCGGAAACAGCGTATTATTGTTTTTTTTAACGAAATCAGCTAAGTTATAATTATTTTCATTCAAAGTTTTCATCAGCTAGGCGCACCTCTGTACTTAATAGTGGTGCAATACGCGAAGAACCCGATTTTTGCGGACCGTCTAAATTGGTTTCGAAGTGTTGTATATATTGTCACGGGTGGTGACTAAAAAAACAATAAATAAACAGGAAGAAATAAACGTTTAATGTGGCGAACTTGTGCCAAAAATAAAAGGGTACAAAAGATAATAACAGAGCGTCGCGGGCGTCGAAGTCGGCGTAGCAGCAGAGTCGAACGCTGGGGCGAAACTGACTGCAGATCAGCACGCGGAGTCCCTTATGTACGCGCGTTGGGTTCTGGAACAATCGGCCTAGATTGTTCGGCGACTGGAACATTCAGAACTCGATCTGACGAGAATGTTCTCGAACTCCCAAGAACGCAACGAAAGAACAAATAAAAGAGCATTCCACTGACTGGAATCGAACCCAGACTTTCTGCACGACAGCCAAGCACGGTAACCACTCGGCCACGCGCGCGGTAGCTCGCTGACGAGCGTGGCATTACTCCCCCCTTTAAAAAGGCATCGTCTCGATGCCACGTAAAAGGCAACAAAACAGAGCGAAAAAAAAAATGAGAACATACGGAGGCTCGCAAAACACAATCCTATCAAGCGGTGCACAAGATCACAGTTCGCAGTCTTATCGCGCGTAGTACGGCTTGAGCAACGAGGTAGAGGGGCTTAGAGTGATAAACCGGAAGTTCGGAAGTGGCACCCCCCCGGTTGCCGCCATATTTTACGCAAATGTGACCACTCGTCACGTGACCTCCCAAGAGCCGTGACGTCACAGGTAAGATGGCAGCGCCCAGAGCTGGCGGATGCGAGTTTGTTCGGTGCGCGGTAGCCGTGATGTGCAGCTGCTTTCCGACGACTTCGGGCTTCTTCGTGCTCGCTGACGCAGGTATAATGTGAAAATATGAAGGAATGAGACTTTATACCGTTTTTGCGCAAGATCGCTCTGGATCATCTGGATATTAACGCCTGTGAGACAGCATCAGCTCTGCATCGCCGTACCGGTGCTCGGATTCCGAGATGTGTCCGAGGATCGATAGAACTTTGAGTGCTTTTAACATGAAATTTTCGCATTCTCTTAGCTTTGTTTGAACGTTAAAATATCTGAGAATCTACGCGAAATGTAGACGTCGCGTTAGGGCCTAAGGGAAGTTGTTTCTGCCCTCCGTCACCGAACAACCATAGCAACTTTTAGCGAGGAAGCTCCTGCGATTTTAACCTTTTGTGCTAATCCACGATTCTACATTCGATCGCTTTTCTTCCTTTTTTTTTTTTTTGTGTGTGTGAGTGCGAAGTGCACCCTTATTTTCAGCTACGAGGTTGGCGTTTTATTGAGCATGGGGAAGAATAAATCGTTGCAGGCACCTGCTTCAAAGCTATTCGACTTGCTATAAGAACAACTGTTTTGGTGCATGCATAGATTAACTGCCCATTTTTTCTGTTTTGTAGGATTTATTGCTGCTATACTCTTTTCCATCAAGAGTGCATTGTATTAGTCAGTCAATTATTTAATTGTTCTAATTACCCGGATAAGATGATTCATATTTGTGTTCATCCCTTGCCTGGAGACCAGTCTTGTTGAAAAATGTTGACTACCATTCCTTTCGGTCTCTTCAATAGACTCTTTGTAAAAGTGTGGGCTGTCTATACTTCGCATCACCGTAACTTGGAAAAGGCCAACCGCCACAGCCCCCTCGAGCCAATCAGAGACGGAGCGAAGGTGTGTGACAAATCTGCAGACGAGCACTGTGGTGATATGCTGTCATGTGCCTCTCTCCAATGTGTGTATTGATTCACCGAGACCGTAGCCTTTGCCGTCTGCCAAATTCTGATGAAACAAATTACTGTAGCTACTACTGTAATTACCCCAGGCTTTCATACTTTGGGTATTTGTTCGACAAGAATGTTATGTCCGCCATCCCTGTGAATTCCGCTCAGCACCTATTGGACTCGAATGCTGCATTGGCGTTCGACGTGAACTGGGGCCCATTCGTGTGCTTTGCGCCGAACAAAAAATGGTGACGGTTGTGTTGCTTGATAAAGTTCTGCAAAGGGTCTATTGTGTCATACATATAGGAAGTGTCATGCTATATAACAATGCATCAACACATACTATTAAACTATATGCTCAGAGGTGTGTTTGTTTTTCCAATTAACAAGTTACAGCAGTGTGCTTTAATGCTATTATCATGTGTGTAGTTTTAAGTATCCTCTCTGCAATGCCTACGAAGGCCCCTGGAAGGAATAAATTAATAAATAACATTTTCACATCACTGGAGTTGGTTTTCGAATGCACCACATGTTCAGGAAAGGTTGTACGAGTGCAGCCCCTTGCAAGAAGTCTGCCAGTCTGGTATGACCCCTTAATTAATATTGAAGGGTCAGAGAAGCGAGTGTCCTCGTAAGGTCCAGAGCGTGCAATGGACACAATTCTCGGTGTGTAGACTCTCAAGGCATGAAGGCAAGCGGAAATATGTTTATCTGGTTAGTGTATCAAATATGTATATTTCCACTTGATTACATAATTATTGATTCTTAGTAAATGGTTCCATAATGAGTTCTTTCTGCGACAGTCTCGTGTCAGGCGTTCAGTCGTAGTACCTGTGGACCTTGTTGTCGGATGACGCTCCTGGCACGTCGGTATTCAGTTTGGTCGAGTGGCAACTTTGACCGACTGATGCTGTCTTGTAATCATACGTCATGTGCACTGAAGCTGCAGGGCTGGCTTCTAATCCGAAAATTTCCTGGTAGTTTTAGGCATCAACTTAGCAAGCTCGGGCATGTATTGCTTACGTGGCTGTGCCTTTTGCTGTACCGTTGACTTGAAAGCTGGCAACAATTTTTGTTTGCTATCCAAGTCTGGTGATGCTTGCAGTTCACTTTTGAGAGCAACCAACCATTCTATTCCTTCAAGTCACTCAGGGGCATTCTCCCTCAAAGTTGGAAATTGTGTGCTTCGTGGAGTGGACACAAAAAATTGGTGTCAGCAAATTTTTAGGTATTGTCCTTGGACGACAACCGACACCAAATCCACTGTCACTGCATCGACGCTCCCCTGCTTTGTCGTGCTTACCTCTTGTTGAGGTGATGGACATCAGGAGCTTTGGGGTAATCAGGGATTCAGAATCTTCGATTCAGCACCTTCAGCATCAGGGACAAAGGTCGCCGAAGGTAATCCTTAATCTCCTGTGGTCGCTCCTCGAGACGTAATCGAGGGTCGTTTGGCACGAACCCTCGCCGACCAATTCATGGGTACGGGCTGCTTTGGTAGACATGGTCGGCTTCATGCAGTGGTAGCAAAGTGGTTTTCGGTCGCACATTCGCATCACCTACGTTTTCCTCGGTGTACTTTGTTGAGCACAGTCCTACACACAATGTCGGGAATGCTTCGGCGTTAGAGTGTCTCATTGAATTGGCACTGAATACTAAGGGGCAGCCGGTGGCGGTCGTCGTGCCATTGTGGCGTAAGTTGCCCTTGGTTTGTCAGATGCCGCTTCGCTCGCAGAAGTCTCGGTTGAAATACCTATCAAACTTGTTCCGAAACAATCTCGGCAATCAAAATAAAAGCCGGGCAACTGATGGCAGGAAGTAGCTTCCTGATCTCCTCCCAGACAACGTCGTGGGTGATGTCGTGGATGCCTGGGAGGCTGGCGTCGAAGTAGTAGCTGGACAACTCGAGTGTCGAGACGCCGGGAAGTTGTTCATAGTGGCAGGCTCGGGCATGCAGTGCACATTCCATGTTGGAAGCCTCAGTGATATGAACACTTTGACTGTTGTTGGGGGGTTGCGGACAAGGCTGCCGAAGGTGTTGTCCCTCACGTGAGGCGCATGGGATTATTAGGTTCTTGTCTTCTGTAGCATCAAGGTCGGCGTGGGCGTGGGCGCTCGATCAAGCGCAAAACATCCTCCATGAGTGCGGTGGCGCTCATTGGGGCAGTGTCCTGGACAGAATCAAGAATGCGGCTCTCTTTCGTTGATGTTGGCTGACGGATGCGCGCTTCAGCTTGATCTTGCAAACTTCCCATGACGTTAAGGAGGATCCATGGTTCTCAGACCAGCGCCGGCGGTTGCTTCCACGAGAAGTATAGGTTCTGCAGGAGCTGGTTGTCTGTCCACCCAATGTGGCGGGCGACACTGTCATATTGTTCAATCCAGTCCTTGACGTCTTCATACAGCTTGCGTGAAAAAGCGTCGGAGTGTGATTTGCGACGGGCATGCAGACAGTGGTGGGAGGGGACACGGTTTGCTGCTACAGGTTTGTCATTGTTGGCTCAGTCAGCTTCGGATTTTCTGACAGGAGACCGAATTCCGGTGGTTTTTCCTGGTAGCAGCAACTGGCTCGGATTTCAGGTGCTTTGTGGTGTATTTCCGAGGTTACTCCTTGTGGTACTCGGTCGTCTTGCGGTTGTTCTGCCAGGCTCGGGTCAGGACTTTGCCTACGGCTCGACAGGGGTATAAGACGCAGAATAGTCCGCCAGCCGTGTCCCATTATCGAGTAACTCGGCTGAAGAGCCGCCGGGTTCACACAGAGTGAAGGGCTACGGGTAAAGTGCCCAGCACCTCCACCTGAACATACGATTACAGCTGAGCATGACCTGCAGTGTCCCAGAATAGTGAATATTGATAGAAGATAGGACTGGAACAAGGATCCGTGACAGTATAACAAAACTAGCAGAAGAGAATCTATCCTGACCACTGAAGAAGCTGCATTGCTTTAGTGGCATTCTGTCCGAATAAATCCTCTCCTTCGGGGTTTGGCGACTGCCGTGGACGAACTGAACTGAAATGGATGTGGGACCACTTTTCTGGTAAGGAGCCACTGCAGACTGTGGCCACAAAGCGGCGTGATCTGGGTACGTAACACGCTCGGTGAAATGTCCGGACAGCTTGCAATTCGCGTAACGAGTGTGGATGAAATGTTTGTGTTGACGAAACGTGCGACAGACCAGCGGGATCAATACCAACTGCAACACCTGTGCTCCGTGAAAGTGCACGTCTACGCCGGAACAATTTCGGAAGCAGCACAGCATCACCTAAAGCATGGCACAGGAACTACCAGCTTGAAGGCAGCTCTTCGGTGCGCCGCACACCTGTGCTCCGTGAAAGTGCACTTCTACGCCGGAACAATTTGTAAGCAGCACAGCATCATTCAGCACGGCACGGGAACCACCAGCTTCAAGGCAGCCTTCCGGTGCGCCGCACAACCGAAGTGAGCCCTCGGTCATTTGATCGAAACTGCACCGCGATTGCACACCGCCAAGCACGACTCACGCAATTTCCGTCGCTAAACTGTGTATCCAAATATATTGCACACGCTTCACTGCAAACCTCGATGATTCCGATGGTCAACAAGAGCACAGAAACGTCGCCTTAAATTTTATCCTAGCGGTATCCGAATCAATCCGAGGTCCGAGCAACGTAGGTCAGATTGTCTCTTCCGTGGCAATATCCCGGTCGGTCACCAGCGAAATGCACACCGTTTCTCCGTATTTTCACGTTATACCTACGTCAAACACCACGCTGAACTCTGAACTCGCTTTCGGCCGGCCTCATATGACGGCTTCCGCGTCTGAAATCAACTCGCCGAGACGAACGACAACCAACAAAGCATCCGACAAGCTCCGGCCAGCCGCTGCATGGGCGCTGCCATCTTTTCTGTGACGTCACGTATTTGGTTTGGTCATGTGACGTGTGGTCAAATTTGCGTACAATGGCAGCCTCCTTATGGGGGTCACTTTCGAGTGCAGACCGGAACCCCGGTTTATCGCTCTAAGCCCCTCTACCTCGTTGGGCTTGAGGCGCACAACGTGGACGACTTCCGGTCGTGGAGCGCGGCGTGATGAAGTCCGTGTTCCGTCGGGCATCACCTCGTAGTTCAGATCCCCCAGTCGACGAAGTACTTTGTAGGGTCCGAAGTAGCGCTTTAGGAGTTTCTCACTGAGACCACGGCGGCGGATCGGTGTCCACACCCACACCCTGTCTCCGGGATGGAAGTGGACGTCCCGACGACGAAGGTTGTAGCGGCCAGTGTCGACACGTTGTTGGGCTTGAATACGGTGTCTGGCGAGCTGGCGGACTTCTGCCCGTTGGGCAACCACCTGGGCGTCGTCGCTTCCGTCAAGAGCCGGTTCGTGGGGTAACATCGCGTCCAGCATTGTCGTTACTTTACGACCATGAACCAGTTGGAAGGGTGTCACCCCGGTGGTCTCTTGCACGGCCGTGTTGTAGGCAAATGTGATGTACGGCAACAAATCGTCCCATGTCTTGTGCTCCACGTCGACGTACATGGAGATCATGTCGGCGATGGTCTTGTTGAGTTTCTCCGTCAGCCCGTTGGTCTGCGGGTGGTACGCCGTTGTGCGCCGATGGCTGGTGTGGCTGAGACGAAGGATTTCTTGCGTCAGCTGGGCCATGAACGATGATCCTCGGTCAGAGATCAAAACTTCGGGAGCGCCGTGCCGGAGGACGATGGATTCGATAAAGAACTTGGCGACTTCCACAGCAGTCCCTACAGGAAGGGCTTTCGTTTCGGCATACCGTGTGAGATAATCTGTGGCGACAATAATCCATCTGTTTCCTTGCGTCGATGGTGGAAAAGGACCAAGTAGATCCATTCCGATCTGCTGGAACGGTACGGTCGGGGGAGCGATCGGATGCAGGAGACCTGCCGGCTTCGTCGGCGGTTTCTTGCGTCGCTGGCACTCGTGGTAGGACCGTGTGTAGAAGTGAACGGTCTTCGGCAGCTTAGGCCAGTAATACCTTTCACGAATTCGGGCCAGCGTACGGCTGTAACCAAGGTGTCCGGACGTCGGGTCGTCGTGGCAGGCTTGGAAGATCTCCTCTCGAAGGTCACTCGGGATTACCAGCAACCACGGTGTGTCGTTGTCGCCGAAGTTCTCTTTGTAGAGTACACCTTGTCGGATGGCGAAGGTCGGGAGTACTCGTGAGAAGACACGTGGCACGGTATTCCTGCCCCCTTCCAGGTGCTCGATTAATGCGCGCAGCTCAGGATCGTCCCGTTGACGTCGTGCCATATGTAGCAGACAGCCTGCTATCATCATCGAAGGGACCATCAAGCCAGGTGCACGGGCTCGCGTGGCTGGCAGCTCGGGCGTTCGGCACCGTATGTCCTGGCGGCCGGACCTGCATAGTTTCGGCTCCTCGAAATAAATATATTTGCCACCTGAACCAGGTTACAACATTGGCGACGAAAACCAAGAACCCCTGATGACTAGCAGCAGCTCCAACGGCCGAGACGTGGGAGACAGCAGCACCCACCGCTTCCATGGCCCTGGGACGTTCGACTCCGACAAGGAAGAGTGGAAGCTCTATCAGATAAGATTTCAAGCTTGCTTGGACGTCGCGAAGATAACCGCCGACGTCGACAAGAAAAATTTATTGATAGCTTCACTTGGATCGACGACGTTTCAGCTGCTGTACACCCTGGTTCAGCCTCAGAATTTCTCCGAGCTGACGTATCAAGACCTCGTTACACGGCTCCAGGATCACTTCGCTCCGAGGAAATTCAAGGAGTTCGAGCGAGCCAGGCTATTTTCGGCGCGTCAAGAGGAATCGGAGAACGTAAAGGAATTCCTCGCAAGATTACGGTCCATTATTGCAACTTGCGAATATGAGACGGAGACAAACGCCAGGAACTGTTCACTCTTGACGGCATTCATTGTTGGCCTTCACGATTCCCGCATCCGGGCACGTTTGGTAATGGAGAAGGACTTAACGCTAGACACTGCACTGCGGCTGGCCGAGTCTTATCTCAGGGCTGAAACGGAGTCCCTCCAATTGAATCGTCCTGACCAAAATGCGCTGCACGTCGACAAAGTAAAGCATCCTACTTCTACCCCAGCCAAGTGTTTCCGGTGTGGCAACAGCAACCACGTAGAGTCTACTTGTCGCTATCGGAATGAATCCTGCAACAGCTGCGGCAAGAAAGGCCATATTGCAAAGATGTGCCACTCCAGCGACCGCAACAAACAACGAGGAAACCGGAAACGGGACGTCAAAACCGTCACGAACGTTTTCGCTACTCGCGATAGAGACGGCGAATTTGTCACCTGTCTCGTCCAAGGAATCCCCGTTGATCTGCAAGTGGACACCGGTTCCAAGCTGACACTACTGAACATTGACACCTGGGAGAAGCTCGGATGCCCGCCACTCAAGAAAAGTGAGTGCAACCTGTGTTGTTTCAATAACCAGGCAATTCCTCTCAAGGGACAGTGCGTTCTCAACGTCACACTAGGCCAACAGACCTCTGCGTTGGAAGCCGTGGTGACAGAGAAGAAACACACAGACTTGCTTGGAAGAACGTGGATTGATGCGCTCAAGATCGATCTGAACCGATTGTTTGTTAGATCCATTGAACTGACTACACGCGCCAAGCTGGAATCAATGCTCACGCGATTCTCGCGCGTATTCACCGACAGTCTTGGCTGCTGCACGAAGCTGAAGGTTCAGCTACAGTTCAAGCCTGAGGCAACACCACGCTTCTTCAAGCCGAGACCTATTCCGTTTGCGACACGTGCGGCGGTAGAAAAGGATCTGCAGAAACAAATCAACAACAAGGTTATTTCCCCAGTTGAAGTATCCAGATGGGCAACGCCAATCGTGGTAGTCCCCAAAGCTGACGGTTCAGTCCGCGTTTGCGGAGACTTCAGCGTCACCGTAAATCCTCAACTGGACATCGCTCAGTATCCTCTACCACGACCTGAAGAACTGTTTGCCAAGCTCAACGGAGGCAATCGATTCACGAAGTTGGATCTCTCCGAAGCGTACCTTCAGATGGAACTAGACGACGAAGCCAAGCAAGTCCTTCTAATCAACACCCATAAAGGACTTTTTCAATTTCATCGAATGCCTTTTGGAATTGCATCGGCACCAGCCGTGTTCCAACGAACAATGGACCAGGTCACTGCAGGTATTGATGGCGTGGCTTCTTATCTAGACGACATAATTGTAACCGGGAAGGACACTTCCGATCATCTTCGGAATCTGGAACGAGTCCTCAAGCGCCTCGAAGAATACGGGTTCACTCTGAAGAAAAGCAAGTGCAGCTTTCTTCAAGAGCAAGTAGAATATCTTGGACAAGTGGTTCACGGTGAAGGGTTAAGTCCGTCCCCTAAGAAGATTTCTGCTATCCTCAACATGCCTGAGCCCAAAAATGTCAGCCAGCTGAGATCTCTTCTGGGGATGATCCAACACTACAGTAAGTTCCTGCCAAGCCTGGCCGAAATATCCGCACCACTAAACGCCCTTCTACGAAAGGACACTGCCTGGAACTGGACCTCCGATTGTGTGGACGCTTTTGACAGGATCAAACAGCATCTATCAGCAACCGAAGCTCTTGCCCACTTCGACCCCGACAAGACGATCTACCTTGCGGCAGATGCTTCATCAGAGGGAGTTGGAGCAGTGATATACCATAAAATCAATGGAAGAGGATGTCCCATCGCTCACGCCTCAAAGACGCTTACGAAGACGGAGCGGAAGTATGCCCAAATTGAGAAAGAGGCACTGGCAATCATTTTTGGTGTACGTAAGTTTCACCAGTATCTCTGGGGACGCAAGTTTGTCTTGTACACAGATCATCGACCTTTGACCACCATTTTTGGACCAACCAAGGGCATTCCAGTCACTTCAGCTAACAGACTTCAACGTTGGGCGCTAATCTTAATGAATTACGCCTACACAATCGAGTATGTTCCAACCGAAAAGTTTGGGAACGCTGATGGTCTGTCCCGGTTTGCTGAAGGCCCTGATCAAGCCTTTGACCAAGAGATGTCACAAGGCGTGTTTTCCATTCAATTGAGGTCTGAAGATGTCTTCGCACTCCACACCGAAACTCTGGCAAAGCTCCCCATCAGGGCAGCTGACATCGCCAAGGAGACAGCAAAGGATTAAACGCTCTCCCAGGTTCGCACACACATTTTGGAAGGATGGCCAACGAAGATCGTTTACCCAAATATTCAACCGTTCCACAAGCAAAGAGCAGAACTTGCCGAGCTCGACGGTTGCATTCTCTGGAATGCTCGAACGGTAATTCCTAGCAAGTTCAGGCCACATATCCTCGATCTGCTTCATGAGGGTCACATTGGTCAAACAAAGATGAAGATGCTCGCGCGATCTTATGTTTGGTGGCCAAGAATGGACCATGAAATCAAAAAACAAACTCAACAGTGCGAACAGTGCGCATCAATATCGGACACTCGACCGCAAATCCCTCTGCATCGTTGGGAAGATCCAGGAACACCCTGGCATCGCCTCCATGCCGACTTTGCAGAATTGGACCAAAAGCACTATCTCATCGTCATTGATGCTTTTAGCAAATGGCCGGAAGTCATACAGATGACATCTACGAAAGCATCAGCAACCATGGATGCCTTCAAAGAAATATTTCAGCACCATGGTCTTCCACAACAGTTGGTAACGGACAATGGCCCTCAGTTCATTAGTTCCGAATTCGAGACGTTTCTGGTTCAAAACGGCATTGACCACCTTCTCACGCCGCCGTATCATCCGAAATCAAATGGTCAAGCCGAGAACTTCGTGAAGACGTTCAAGACCGCTCTTCGTCGTGCAAAAGGCAAGGACAGCCGGAAGAATCTGCAAGACTTCTTGATGCGATACCGCATTACCCCTCATACATCCACTGGGAAGGCCCCATGCGTACTTTTGAACCAGAGACACTATAGGACGGTGCTTGATTTGGTAAAACCCTCGGCCAAACCGTCCAGGTCTCCACAGATCCGCCACTTGAACTCGCGCTCGTTCGCAATTCACCAAAAAGTCTGGATCAAGCACCCTCTGAGAAAACAGCACTGGATTAAAGGTGTGATTCAAGGAAGGGTAGGCAGCGTGATTTTCGAGGTCCTGGATGAGAACTTCAAAGTTCGCCGTGTGCATGCTGACCACCTAAAGAACAGAGTCACATCCGACGCTTTCGAAGCCCTCCTGTTTCCGGTCAGCAGAAGTCCACCGGTGGAACGCACTGCGTCTCCAACGGAATTTCCAACTCCAGCAAGCCCAGGAGCTTCACACCGTAATTTGGAGCACATCCCAAGGTACCCTCAACGAAGACGCACGGCACCGGAGCGCTTCCAGTCTTCGTAATCGGGGAGATGTAGCAGACAGCCTGCTATCATCATCGAAGGGACCATCAAGCCAGGTGCACGGGCTCGCGTGGCTGGCAGCTCGGGCGTTCGGCACCGTATGTCCTGGCGGCCGGACCTGCATAGTTTCGGCTCCTCGAAATAAATATATTTGCCACCTGAACCAGGTTACAACACCATATCGTCGGTGTTCACTGCTCCTAGGAAGCACGCGTCGTCATTGTCGTCGCTGCAGCCGGAAGGGGTTTCGACGGGGGCTCTGGACAGGCAGTCGGCGTCGCTGTGCTTGCGGCCTGACTTATAGACCACTGTCATGTTGAACTCTTGTAGTCGAAGACTCCATCGAGCGAGGCGTCCTGACGGGTCCTTCAGGTTCGCAAGCCAGCAGAGCGAGTGGTGGTCCGTGACTACACGGAATGGGCTCCCGTACAAGTACGGACGAAACTTCGTTATTGCCCAGACGACCGCAAGGCATTCTTTCTCAGTCGTGGAGTAATTTTTCTCCGCCTTGGACAATGTCCGACTTGCGTAGGCGATGACTCGCTCGATGCCTTCTTGCACTTGGACTAGTACTGCGCCCAGTCCCGCGTTACTTGCGTCGGTGTGAATTTCTGTTTCCGCATCCTGGTCGAAATGTCCAAGCACAGGAGAAGTCTGGAGTCGTCGTTTCAGTTCGTCGAATGCCTGCTGTTGCTCCTCGGCCCATTCGAAGTTCTCGGCGTCCTTCGTGAGATTCGTAAGTGGTGCAGAAATCCTTGCGAAATCCCGAACGAAGCGTCGATAATAGGCACAAAGTCCAAGGAATCTTCGCACGGCCTTCTTATCTGTCGGCGCTGGAAATGCCGCGACGGCGCGAGTCTTCTCGGGGTCTGGGCGGACGCCTTCGTTACTAACCACGTGGCCAAGGAACTTCAGTTCGTCATAGGCGAACCGGCACTTTGACGGCTTGAGTGTTAGTCCGGCGGTCTGAATGGCTTGAAGAACAGCTCGGAGTCGTCTCAAGTGCTCGTCGAAGTCAGCTGAAAATACTACGACGTCGTCAAGGTAGACGAGACAACTCTGCCACTTCAGCCCTGCCAGTACGGTGTCCATGACACGCTGGAAAGTTGCTGGAGCCGTGCACAGTCCGAAGGGCATCACTTTGAACTCGTACAGCCCATCTGGCGTGACGAAAGCTGTTTTCTCTCGGTCCCGTTCGTCGACTTCGATCTGCCAGTAACCGCTCTTCAGGTCCATCGATGAAAAGTATCGAGAGTGGCGCAGCCGGTCTAGAGTGTCGTCGATGCGGGGGAGTGGGTAGACGTCTTTCTTCGTAACCGTGTTGAGCTGCCGGTAGTCCACGCAGAACCGAAGAGTTCCGTCCTTCTTAACCAGCACGACTGGAGAGGCCCATGGACTCCTTGAAGGTTGGATTATGTCGTCATTCAGCATCTCTTGAACTTGCTGATGGATCACCTCCCTTTCCTTAGCGGAGACTCTGTACGGCGATCGATGCACAGGGCGCGCGTCGTCCTCGGTAACGATGCGGTGCTTGGCAACCGCGGTCTGACGCACCTTCGACGACGTCGCAAAGCAGTCGCGGTATTCGGCGAGGAGGTTAAGGAGCTGACGCCGTTTAGGGTCCGGAAGCTTAGGGTCTATGTCGAGCTGCGCTGGCGACGTACTGTCTTGCTGGGGCGGCGAGGATTCGTCAGTAATCTCGGTGATTTCGGCAGGGTTTCGGAGCTTCTCGACGTGGCCCACGGCTGCACCTTTCGTTAGGTGTTGCGTTTCGTTTCGGAAGTTCGTCACGAGGGCCACAGTCCGCCCATCCTGAAGTTCAGCTACTCCCCTTGCGACGCCTATGCCTCTTCCCAGGAGCAATTGGAGGCTTCCCTCGAGAAGAACTTCGCCACAGGAAGCTTCATCGATCCCGACAGGTACGAAAACACTCGACCGCGGTGGTAGGTTTACGTGGTTTGCGAGGACTCGGACCGTGGGTGACGTCGCTTGGGGTTCCTCCGCTGGTGGAGCAGGTTTTCGTAGCGTCAGCCGGTTTGTTCCGAGGTCGATGACGGCGCCATACTCGCAGAGAAAGTCCATTCCGAGGATAACGTCCCTCGAACAGTCTTGCAGAAGGACGAACTTGACAGGGCACGTTTCACCGTGGATCTCGACGCGAGCAGTGCACCTCCCGACTGGTGTGATGAGGTGCCCTCCGGCGGTTCGTATTTGAGGTTCATCCCACGGCGTCGTGACTTTTCGAAGGCGGCGGTAGAGCCTCCCACTCAAAACTGAGTAGTTTGCTCCGGTGTCCACGAGTGCCGATGCGTCGTGGCCGTCGATGATGACGTTTAGGTTGTTGGACACCGTTTCAGGAGCGCCGTTTCGGTCTCCGGTAGCGTTCGAGTGGGGGCCCTCCGACGTTCGTGGAGGATCTTGGCGTCGGTCGTCTTCGGCAACTCCACCTCCAGGGGTTGCCGCGCCTAGTTTCCCCGGCGTGGAGCGAGGGGCGACAGGCTTTCACGTCGGGGTCGGTGCATCGGCGAAGCTGGACGTCGTGGTGAAGGCGATCGGAACTCTCGGCGGGACGCAGGCTCGGGGGACTGGGGTCGTCGCAAGTACTCGTCGATCTCCCGAGGGCGTTCACCATACCTGGGCCGCGGGTCGCTTGGGTGGAATCCGCGCAGCCCGAGTCGTCGGTATGGGCATCGGCGGTACACATGGTCAGCTTCCCCGCAGTGGTAACACAGCGGGCGTCGGTCGGCCGTCCTCCAGACGTCTGTCTTCCTCGGCGCAGGTCGGTCTGGATGAACGTGCGCCTATCTTCCTGTCGTCGGGGATACTGCGGCATTGGGGCGTCTCTTCGGGGTGGCGCCGCGGCTTGGCGGGGAGCTTGCAGCGGTCGTCGGGCTATGGCAGCGTAGCTCAAGGTCGGTTCCTCCGGTGCCACCGTGGTGACGGGAACCTTTGGTTGGAGCGCCCGTTGTACTTCCTCGCGCACAGCCTCGGCAATGGAGAGTGTCGCTGGATGACTTGCGGCTGGCAGCAACTGGCGGAGTTCCTCCCGGACGACCTCCCGGATAATTTCGCGGATGTCCGTACCAGGAGCGTTCTCGACGTCAAGCAGCGCGGTTGCAGCGACACTTGGATGTCGCTGGTAGTGGGAAGCGCGCGCTTGGAGGGCGCGCTCGATGTTAGTCGCCTCGGTGACGAAGGCTTCGACGGTGCCCGGTGGGTTGCGCACGAAGCCTCCAAAGATGTCGTCTCTCACCCCGCGCATGAGGACCCGCAGCTTCTTGTCGTCTGTGGCTCGTGGGTCGGCACGGGCGCTCAGGCGGAGGACATCTTCTACGAAGCTTGTGACGCTTTCGTCGGGGCCCTGCGTTCGAATTCGGAGGAGATCTTCTGCCTTCTCCCGTCGGTGTAGGGTGGCGAACGTCCGCTGCAACTCGGCCACACAGATGTCCCACGACGTAAGCGAAGCCTCGTGATTCTCGAACCAATACCTCGCAGTACCTTCCAGCGAAAAGTAGAGGTTCTGGAGGCACTGCTCCGCAGTCCATCCGTTGTGCCGCGCCACACGCTCGTAGTGCTTGATCCAGTCTTCGACATCCTCGTGGATCTCGCCGTGGAAGGGAGTCGGCGTACGGGGGGCGGCGGGCAGGTAGACGACGGCAGGAGCGGCGGGGGTCGGCGACTGGTTGGCCATCGTCGGCTTCGTTGGCTGCTTGGTCCTGGGCGGCAGAAGTCCGAATTCCGGGTGTAGGCCTTGGGTGCGACGACTGAACCGGATCTCGGTAGTGCCTTCGTTGGTTCTTCGTGGGCTTGGCGTCGGACTTGCACTGCGGTCCCTCGGAGGCGTACGCGGCAGGGGCATGCGTTACCCCGCACCTCCACCAAAATGTCACGGGTGGTGACTAAAAAAACAATAAATAAACAGGAAGAAATAAACGTTTAATGTGGCGAACTTGTGCCAAAAATAAAAGGGTACAAAAGATAATAACAGAGCGTCGCGGGCGTCGAAGTCGGCGTAGCAGCAGAGTCGAACGCCGGGGCGAAACTGACTGCAGATCAGCACGCGGAGTCCCTTATGTACGCGCGTTGGGTTCTGGAACAATCGGCCTAGATTGTTCGGCGACTGGAACATTCAGAACTCGATCTGACGAGAATGTTCTCGAACTCCCAAGAACGCAACGAAAGAACAAATAAAAGAGCATTCCACTGACTGGAATCGAACCCAGACTTTCTGCACGACAGCCAAGCACGGTAACCACTCGGCCACGCGCGCGGTAGCTCGCTGACGAGCGTGGCAATATATATGAATACTGCAAACGAAATAATTTGAGCGATGATCAAATTTTCGCGCTTGGCGACTTGAGTAGTATCACAAAGAATAGAACCCGCGAATATATTTCCTTCCGGTAACAAATAAATAGCATACCACCATCATCGCGAAATTTCGCACCCGGGAAACATTCCTGAAATTCTCACTTCGACGAATTCGCGAAATAATGAAGCCGCGAAAATTAGATTACAGTAATTGCAGTCATTTTTCTTCTTATTTTTGTTTCAGACGATCCAAAGTTTTAGGGGATCATCTCGATAACTCCGATACCCCCGATAACGATATGATCCATGCACAAAGGCGACAGGGATCGGGTATCGTAATGAGAGCCACCGATCTCTAGTGTTGTGATGACGTTTCATTGTTTGTTTTCTATTGCTGTTTTATTCTTCTAAAATTGAGTGAAAGGGAGTGCAATGGACGCACTAAAATTAGTGTTACGAATGTTTTAGGGGAATATGTTTCCTTTTGTGTTTACCTTGATAATAATAAACGCGAGACTGGTAACAACCAAAAAAATAGACCTTTACAGTTTTCTGTAACCCGAACTAGAGCGCAGCTCTTGAGGAGGAGGAGGGGAGTGTACGGAGGGGAAATCGGTGGGAATATTAGCAATGTTATATGCACGTGACGTCACACGTGACGTCATACGTCAAGTGTTTCCTATAATGACGTCACACGTGACGTCACGTTGACGTCACGAGGGTAACTTTTGTGAGGGTAATCCTTGTGACCCTCGTGAGGATAACCCTCGTAACTCTCGTGAGAGTAACCCTCGTGAGTGTAACGTTCGTGACCCTCATGTGTCTAAAACCTGTGAGGGTAACCCTTATGATGTGACACGTGATGTCACGTGTGACGTCATTATGGGAAACGTCCCATAATGCAACGCGCAGTTACGCCGACGGTGACGGTGACACCGACGTCGACGCCAACAGCGACGCCGCTCAGGCCGAAAACGGGCGCCTAAGAGCTGCCCTGTAGTAGAAGAAACAGGAATGGACAACTACGCAAATTGTCTCAAAACACAACTACTGAATTCATTCCACGTCGCCACTTTTGGTGAAGTTTATTCCCTTCCCCGTAGGTCACCAAACGTTTTCGCAAAAATATAACAAAGAACACAAGAAAGAAACAACCAACAATGCCGAACAAAAAAAAAAAAACAAAAAAAAAACAAGAAATTACCAACAATGGAATGGACCCTCGCAATACTGAGTTCGGGGGGAGTGTGAACTTTTGTATAAAAGGGAGAATTTTAAGTTCAGTAGATTTGTTTTAGAACAATAGAATGTGTTGTCCGTTATTTTTTTATTTGTTCCCAGTTTCGGGTTTATTAATATAGTTAGATCACCAGCAAGAGTGCGTTTTCTTTTTTCTTTTTTTTGTCACTTTTATTGTGAATATATTTTGTCAGTATAGGCAAGTTTTATTTTGCGCATGTTCTATAGGCTAGCGTAATAAACCATGTGCTGGTTCTATTCCTAAATGTTATCGTGTAAGTACAGCGCGGCGGGCCTTTTGTGTTTTTTTTTTTCACTCGTTCTTCAACATACAACTTTCCTTGTAAAAATACCCTCGAATCGTATAAATACTAGGGGTTAAATCTAACTAAAAATTTCAACGAGTTTTTTGCGTTTAAAATAAATTTCCGGGCCGGACTTTGGGGTGGGCGACCTGTGCAGCCGCACAGGGCGCCATTCATAGGGGGCGCCGAAAGGTCCGCCAGGCCATGCAGGACTCATATCTTAAGGAATAAAAAAAAAAAAAAAATCGGATCGCTGAGGACCACCCTTCCCCCCCCCCCCCCCCTCCCCACACACACACACATGTACAAAAAGCTGATGGAGCTCGCTCTTGGGCATTTCGACCGCAAAACCAGTGACTATACTTTGTTTCACCTTAGGTCCGGGAGCGGTCCATGTTACGAGCCGAAGGGCCAATCTAACGGCGAAAGAGGCACACCGTCATGGCGTGGTCTCCGCAGTTGATAGAACTCAAAATTCAGAAACACGCCGCAAGAATCCCGAAAACCGCTAAAAATCGCTAAATTTATAATGTTGCACAGGAGTCTCCGAATCACCGCAGGCAGACCCTGGCGTCCGACATGAAGCTCGAACTCTTGCAGGGCAGCTCACGGACCTTACATAGCAACCACCCAGCTGCTGAAAGCATGCAGTGATGGCATCGACAATAATCACGAAGTCGGGTACGAAACTGCACTGGCAACTGCGAACGGCCTTGCCGAAAGCATGGGTGTTGACAAAGTGATGAAACCGGCCACTTGACTATGGCGTAAAAAGCGCCAATTCAGTTATGAGTGCCAATACGAGGTTGATGATGTCGAGACAAAATTCAAGCGAGAGTTCTTCTACGAGATGATTGGCACCATAAAGATATCGACTGAAGAACGCTTCACGCAGATGGAGCAGCACGTGAGCCTCTGGAGGTCCTTTTAGGACCTCATCCGACTTCCCGACAAAGCAGGACTTCTTAAACTGCGCCAAAGCCTTGCCCACGCACTGAGACATCTAGAAAGTGCAGACGTCAACGGTACAGATCACTGCCAAGAGCTGATCTACCCATGCAGCCTGCTGCCCACTGGATGCAGTGATCCCCAGGACATTCTCTAGTTCATTCTGCACAACGATCTACGTGACAACTTCTCTTATACGTGGGTGTCATTGAGGATCCTCCTCACTTTGCCAGTGTCAGTGGCCACCTTAATTACAAAAGCGCAAAGCGCTTTTGTAATTAAGATGTCTAACCAACTAGCCCAACAGATAATTTTAATTCAGTGGCCACCGCTGAGAGGAGTTTCTCGAAATTAAAGCTTAGTAAGACATACCTAAAATAAACCATGGAAGAAGACAGGTTATCGTAAATGGAAATTTTGTCCATTGAAAACAGGATAGAGTCTAGCCTGGATATGTCACAAGCCGTAGACCAACTTGCGATGTTGAAGGCTTGGAAGGTTCCTTTCTAGGATATTTGACATGGTTAACTTGTGCTTTTGTTTTCTCTTTTCATCAGATGTTAGCTTGCTATGGGAGATCCACAGCTGAAATTTGATTAATCTGAGAATTAAATGTATTTTGAAGTGTTCACGGCGCCGACCAAAGTCTTAATACTCGCGAACGTCGTTTCTTTTTAGGATGTGTTTCTCGACTGACAACGGAAAAATCGCGACCATTGGCGCTGGGTCACTGCGGCATGTTTACTTACAACGTGCTGTTGGGTGCGAAAATAGGGGGAAGAGGGGGGGGGGGGGGCGGGGGGGCGCCGCGGCGGCAGTTTGCCCAGGGCGGTTGCTGCTCTAATGCCGGCCCTGATATATTTAAATATGAGGGTATTATGTCGAGAAGCTTGGTTTCACAAAGCGAAGTTAGGGTGCCTCATCTTAATGACCACGAAAACTTAAAACATTCCTGGTGGATCTCGACTCATGTGCAACGTCAGAAAAACAAGGACATATGTCTGTCATTTGAGGTTACAAACACAAGAATTAAAAACGAGCACGTCATGAATTCGCTTCTGATCTGTCCGTAGTCCGATTCCATATTCCGAGTGATTTAAATGAGTTCTGAATAGGAATGCCAAAGGTTCATTGCGTCTACAAAATGTACAGCTCTCCATTAACTAAGGAAAAAAAACTGGACGCGTTGGAGTTTCTCCATTCTTGTTTTCGGCCCATCCGAACAATATTTGACCAGATTAATTTTAATTTCAAACCAATCCTCACTATTCCTTCAAGGAACCGAAACATGCATGTACATCGGAACTGCCCAAAAACAAACACGTGTACACCGAAAAACAAAAATGAAAGAATTAGGCTCGTCTTGAATGTGCGCTTGTCGCCGTACAAGACGTCGGGGGAAGCAGAGGAATTTTTCCAGAGCAAAGTGTTTTTTTGAAAGTCGTACGAGCGCTCACTAGGCCTGCTTTTTCGGCGTCTGTGGGTGTTCCTATGGCAACAATTCTCTTTCTTCTCCAACCTCGGGTTCGCCTCGTTTTGAGAGACGCATTGCATGTTGCTCACCAGCTTGGGGCACGTTCTCAGGTGGCCGCAATTCGTTGCGCAACTGGAACCCTGGAAAGGGAGACTGGTCATCCCAATTCCGCATTCCCGGTTTAGGATCCCAGATTCGGGCGTGAGGGAGAATTATTGGAAAGACGCAAACGAGCTGGTTAAGTACTGACATTATTTTTATTCCTGGAGAGTGGGAAAACAAAAGAACAGTACAACACGAAAATTCGTGTTGTCCTGTTCTATTACTCCACTCTCTAGAGTTAAAAGATGTATTAAAAATTGTTTGTTGGTGAGAGGTTGGATAGAAAGCGAAAGAGAATGGTCCCCTCGACCATTGCTTGAAGCTAACGAGGAGGTGCCTTTTGGGTGGCTGCGTTTGTCTGGGTGTGCAGGTGTGGTAAAATCTCGCTTGCTCTAGTCCCACGGGGTTGTTGGTTTCAGGAGTATGCTTCTGGTTCGTAAACGTCTCATTGGCCCTTTGCGGCTCGTGTAATTTATTACAAAAGGCGGGAAGCATAATACTTTCTTTTTAAAGCTAGCTGGTTTTACAGCGGAGCTGTTAAGGGCTAGGTTCCCCAGAATCGTGTCCGGTAACAAACGCCCGTCGACACAAACCTACCTGGACAGCTACCGCCATTTATAAGCGACGGCGGCAAGCACACAACCAGTCTGGCTGCCGCAGTCGGTCGTAGATCGCGGCAACCTTTCCAGCTATCATAGAAGAATGGATAGTCCGGCGCGTTTTTGGGAATACATCGTAGGAAACAGCGCGAAAAACAGACGACGACAAAGAAGAAGCACGTAACGAGCGCAGCGCTCGTCGCGTGTGTTTCTTCGTCCTCGTCTGTTTTGCGCGCTGTTTCCTACGCTCTTATCAGTTTCAGTTTGGACTTAGCATGGTTTGGCCGCGCGCCCTTTCGGGGAAAGAAGACTGGCTGCAAAAAGAGCGGCGACGTACGCAGCAGCGCGAATGGGTCCGTAACCGCCGCAAAGCCGCTGTCGCCTCAACTTCCACTGCGTCGAGCACTTCAGACTCCCTTGCCAAAGAAGAGCACATCGCTCGCCTGGAAAGCCTCCGCCGAGAACAGAACCGGCGATGTAAAGGGCGCCGGCGGGCCAACGCCACGGACGGCGATCGTGCCACGGAGGCCAAGCGCAAGCGCGAGGCCCGGCGACGACTGCACTTCACGCCGGCTGAACAGTTACCTGGCGCGACGGCGAGGAGTGGAGTTCGTGGATTACCCGTTTGGCGTCACGTGCGCCGTGTGCGACCGACTCTGGTTCGCCGGAGACGTATCCATGATCGGCGGCGTGTCGGACCAGAAGAAGCGGGAAACGGGCGCGGGCACGTTGCGGCAGTATTTCGAGTACAGCTCCGCTGGTCTGCCTCCTTCACGAGAGTGGAAAGGCTGAACGTTTTTTCATCCAGCGGTTTGGTTTACTATTTCATGACGTCATGCACAGTTTACCCCAAACGTAAAGCTACCCCGAAATTGTCTATCCGGGGAATATTTTCTGCTATTCCTGGACAATTTTGGTCAGACTACCTGGTAAATTGTTGACTCCTTGATCAAACTTTACTTCGATGAAGACATCCCAGCGGCTGCAGTGACCACTGCAATGAGCACGTGGACCAAAACCTCGTACTGCAGAACCCCAGAGACCTGGGTTATATCCTCTGTCCCGCCCGTGTCTATCAAGATGAGCATTCGTACCTGCGTGCGGCCGTGTCCACCACTGCATGGTGCAGGTTAAGTTGTTTTTTTAATAATAATAATAATAATAATAATATTTTTATTGCAGGTTTCATAAATTCATACAATGTATTCCGTTTCACTAAAGCACTTCCGTGCTTGTGTGTGAAAAACGGGCAGAACAAAAAAAAAACAAAAAAAAAATACAATCCATTGAAATACAACGAGGCAACAACAACCATCAAATCATCAAATTTCACCAATGTATCATACAAAAGACAATTAACCGAGAATAACAAACAGGATTACTCCGACGTTGTAGAACAAGGCAACATTTCTCAGAACATCGCGTATATATTTTCGTTATGTTCTTATAAATACAAGCAAACATTAAAAAAAAAAAAAAAAAAAAAAAAACAAGGCGACAACAACCAAAAAGAATCAAAGTTCAACAAAGGTACCAATCCGAATCATTAGCAAAGAATAACGAACAAAGTCGACTCTGACCCTGCAAACAAGGTGACATAACTCTACCATCGAGTACATCTTTAGTTATGTTATGATCCGTCCCCGTGAGGTTTCACGTGGTGGTTTTGTTTATATAAAGGTAATCACATGCTTACCCACCAGTACATTAAAATTTGCAAAGGTTTAGACTCTAGCTGTCCTTAGTGAGTTTGCACAATTTCTTCATTTCTTTTTTTACCGACGATATGGATTGCAAAGTTAATAAATTGTCCGGGATGTCATTAAGATATTTGGGAACATAATACTTCCGTTGTCGCAATCCATAATTCGTATATGTTCTTGGAATATGGAGGCTTTCTGTGTGTCTCAGTTGTTTCCGCCGCTAACCCCAGGTTAGCGGCGGAGACGCCAAACGGCTATTGAGGCTGGCTAACTTCCTGCTGCATAAACATACACACAATTGTTTTTATAGAGTTATACCGCGACGGAAAAATGTATTTGTCAGTGGGGATACTTACTGGTATACTTGCGTCCCACCATCCCCATGCAGCTGATGCCAAGTAAAAAAACATTCTATCAAAATCTTGTTGCACTGCCCCTTTGAGGAGCCTAGAATTGGTCGTTTCCTGAGATGTATGCTATACGTCCTCGAGCTTCTTTTTTTTTTTTCAATTAGTGACAGCGTCGTTGCACCCTGTTTTCTTTTCCCTTGTTCTTGACTTTGCTCGCACGTTCATCAACAGTCTCGGTTAGTAAAAAATATGAAGCTTTGACTTGACGGTGTACGATGCGAGTGTCGAGTCGACTTTTAAACAACCGAGATATTGCGGATAGCGCTATCCGTAAATCTGCGTGACCCGACACGATCGTCGACGCACGGACGACCGCAGAGGCGACCCCGGCTGGCGCGGTTCCGACTCAGTGATGGATGAATGGGCGTCGTCATGAATTCGACCACCAGACCGGCCCTGCGTCTGACTTCGTCACGCACGTAATCTGACGGGAGAGGTAAACGGAAGGAGAAGCGAAAATTAGCGGTCACTCGATGATCGGACCAAGCAAATACACATTCGCCACGAAACGGATCGATTAAACAGTTGGCGCCTTGAGGGCAATTATTCGCCCGTCGTGTACATGACCTTGCGAGTATCCTAGGATCTCCTCGAGGGTCTTGTGGCTATGGCCATGGAGTTAAGTAACAAGTTCAAAAGTTCGGAGGCGAACATGTCGAGAATATCAACTAAAAGGAAGAGAAACACTCAAAACTTTTCCAAGTCAAAACTCGATATTGAGATTATTATTTTTTTTAATGCGCGGCGTCCTGGTGTACCCTTCTATAAAACAATAATGGCGAGGCGAAGGTACATGTTCGTATCCTTGTATGGGATTCATAGTCGAATGTATTCTTCTGGTATAATTAGGACGCTCATAAGGAACAGCTAAAAATTCGCTGTTTCTTAGTTATATATGTAGTCGCCGATTGGACGATAGATATGATTTTTTATCACGTCTTATGTTAGTTATTTTTAAAATGCAAAACACATGCGATATCATTCTTCTTCCATTCCTGCGACATTTAATTTTTCTTTTCATGTTTTGTATATGCTTGTATTGGCTAAAGCGTAATCAATCTCCTCCTTAACCCCTCAATAATGTCAGCTCAAGATCGCCATGTACTATTGACAAGATGGTTTGTTAAACTCGCGTGCAAACACATGCTTCTCAGTGGAAACACAAAAGATTACTTCCGAGAAAAAACGAGAATATAGGGCTGTCTGAAGATTTGTTTGTATACCGTTTCTTTGCGTCATAAAAGCCTATGAAAAATTCGTAATTTTCAACTGATGCCGTACTCATCTGGAATATCGGCATTTAAACTCTAAATTATACTGCTAGGCGTGGCAATCAAACTTATAAAAATTGTGAAGTTGATTATTAAATAAAAAAGGCGTCCCAAGATTGTTTAAAAAAATTTGAAATTCAACTGCAAGTTTTGATATAGGCAATCTATATCTTGGATATATTCATAAAACAACAGTCGGCAACGAGCCGTTTCTTTCAGCCTGACTCGTACAGTACGTATTGAGTTATAGGAAACTGATTATTTGTAATCAACTGCATTTTATTGTAACTTCTCAACGCCTAAGTTACGTTTTTTATGCGGTAACGTTACTACTAATTTAATCCCTATTTTGCTGTAATCAATTATAAATAATCAACTGTATAGTTCCGAAAGAGCTGAAATTATTGAGTTTATTTTTCTACGTAAAAAACTCAGTGCCCGATGTCAGTCGTCGTTGCTACAACGTTGGACACCTTTTCTTACCTCTAAACAACTAAAAACAAAATACTAAAATGTCAGCGCGCTCATCGAGAGTGCCTCGCGCTGTCGAGAGTGCCTCGAGTCGACTGTACGGGTTGTTACGATCCGGGTAGGCCGCGGTGTAGACGACCGTCTTCTGTATGAGCCTCAAATAGGCACGATAAAGACCCCCCCCCCCCTTTAAGTACATCTTCCAAAAAAAAGACAAAAAGAAATAATATATAACCACTTTGAACATATGTACGCATTTTTTTTTTATTTCGTGATACAGAGTAAAAAAGTAACGTTAAAAGTAATCAATTACTTTCTGGTCATTTTCTCATAACTTTCGTGATGCAGTAATTAATTATTGTGATCAGTTGCATTTTACATTAAAGTGATTGTAATTGAAATCGGTTACATTTTTAACTACTTTGTGGTAAATTATGCCGTATCCTGCAACATTGACTTGAGCAATTTATTTAAAGCGAGTTGGATTGTAATGTAATGTTTGCGCATTTGCGCAGGTTCCTTTACACTGAAAGAAGAAAGCAGAATAAATAGATTAGTAAAAATAAATTTCGTCGTTAGCTTGTTTTTGTTTTCCTATTTGTTTTAAAGCAAATCACGTGGGATCAACACACAAACAAAAACCAATCATTAACCAGAAAACAAGGTTGCCCTTCTTGATTGCGTCATTACGTTTAGTTTTATATAAATTAAATTCGTCCGGCAGGGCATGACATTATTTTCTCAGGACCCATGTTGGGGATGATATTGATTACCTTTTTAACAAAATGCCAATTAAAATTTTGACCTTCGCTGCACTTTACTTCAATTTGAAATAAGATGTCAAAGCTACGACTTGCTCTTCAGTTATAAATAAAATATTTTAGTCTTGTTTTCCAAAAATGTACTGGCCAAATAAAAATTCGTTTATTATTCAAATGACTACTACGCTATATTTGTATAGATTAAAAAAAATGTGAAAGTTGAGAGCATATGCTTTGTCATTACAATTCTTGCGTGGGGTTTGCACAATTACAAATTTTCTTTTTGTGTTATGTGTCCTATTTAGCAGAGCATCCGTATTTAATTAGTACTAGCCATTTGGAGAAACCTCTAATAATGACTTGCACAACTGAAGATTCTCATGAATCCTCAATCGTTATTTAATTGTAAAAGCTTATATAATTAAGATAATATGAAATGATGCTTTTAAAAATAGCATGTTGTTATTTGTTTTTTGTTTAACGAGTTTATAAAGTAAGGTCCGTAGTTGCTTTTTTTTGTTCTTTTAATGCGTTTGTATCGTGTTTCTATTTATTTATGTATATATTTTAAGACACCTTTTGTTTTGAGAACCCAGCTGTCCAACTGCCCTTCGGACCTATTCCAGTTGTTTTTGTCAGATATCATTGGGCGCCTTTGGTGCATTGAAAAGAGATATAAGCCGACATCAATTGAGCTTAAAATAATCATCTTGTCAAGCAGAATATTAAGCTCTGATGTTAAACCTAATTGTCATAAACAATTGTGCCTCCAATGCGTTTTTCAAAAAGTATCAGGTGACCCATTTGATATTGGCAAAGGAGAGGAACAAGCAAACAAACTGTCCGCCGTGCGAGACACCCACCACTAATCCTTTAAAAAAACGAAATTGCTCTAACTTTTGTTAGTACCCTTAGAACAAAGCGGCAGCACGCTGTCATTTGTGTGTGTGTCTGCGTGTGTTTTTCATTCCAGTTCGCATTTAGTACGCCAGTGATATGCTTCTCCCCTGCTCTACGTCAACGGGCGGACCATGGCTGAAGTGTAAATGCAGAAAATTGCCGAGAGCCGTTCGGGCGTAAAGACAACAACATGAATAAGCAAGTAAACTATGTGCCATGAAACGTTTGACAAAGGTGCCTTTAAGTGAGGCGTTTATATTGCTCACATATTACGACCGAAGGTGTATGGAAGAAAAACGTTCAAGGCGAAAGAACTGCTATTCCTGTGTACAGGGAGGGAAACGGAAACAAACCGTCTGGTTGACGCTGATACTCGCAGATGACACAACATGAAACAAAAACTTCGATGCCTATTTGAGATACACACAAAAACAGATCCGAGCGTTTGCTGCATACCCTTTGAGTAGCCGCGCCGAGGGTTGTCCTCCCTGAGCTTAGGATAACAAAATGTTTCACGTTGGCAATATTAAACAAAAAAAAAAGTACATTTAGGAAATTGATAATGATAAATGCACAACATAAAGGCATCTTTGTGGAAAGCTTTATTCCACTCTCTACATTGACTGATTTATACGAAATTTATTTTTACGCTTGAGTAGCGCTCAGGAACAGATACGTTTTCTCCTAATCTATCTTTCAGGACAAAATAACTCTTGCTATACCTATGCACAGGGAGGGAAACGGAAACAAGCCGTCTGGTTGACGCTGCAATTCGCAGATGGCGGAACATAGAACAAAAACGTAAAAGGTTTTTTCAGATGAACACCCGAAAGCAGATCTGCCAAATCGGAGCTTCTACTGTATACCGCCTGTCGGTAGGAACGCCAAACTTTTTTTCCCTGAGTATAGGATAACAGGATGTTTTAGGCTTTCATTTTTTTCGTTTCTGAAACCTACAAACATAAAATGTATTATAAAAAATAAACTACGTAAAGGCATCTTTGTGAAAACTTTTATTGCACAGCCTTCATCCGCTTATTTATAGGATTTGTTTTACGCTCGAATAATGCTCATGAACAGGTACTTTTATACATATAATATTTTGTTTAGCCTTTAGGGACCTATTAAAAAAAACGCGAAAGCTATTTTAGTCCGGTTTGTGCATGTGAGCTGTATGGTGAAGGGCAACTACTCTAGGAGCTATTCGTCCCGACAAGATGGATAATTAACTAAAATCGGTGATTTAAAATATTTTAGATTAAATAGCACATTAGTAAACTTAGCGCATGACTGCGCTTCTCGCGCGCATCAGATTTCTTATTTATTTTCTAATATTCACGGAATTGGCTGTTCTTGATAACGGTCCGTAAGTTTATATTTACACATTTTAGTTAACTAGCTTTTTTATCGTTACAATTAGCCCTCTAAATTACGCTCCTGCCCACTTCCTCCGGTGGCCATATAACTCACCAGCGCAAACTAAATTATTGCAGCTTTGACGAATTTTTAAAGATACATTTTAAAGACCCAAAAAGTCATTCCCACCATAATTTACAATTTTTTTTGGATTACATCTAAAATATTAATTACGCTCTACGCTCTGGTTTCACCACTCCGCCGTTAACGCTGTATGAAAAATATTTATCAATGTCGTTTTGAAAATAACGATACAAGCCGCAATACAAACTACGACATTACATATTCGTCCTATCTTAGATAATCCCCTTCGTTCGCATCAGTACACTGGATTTCTTTTGTTGCCGACGCATGGCCACTACGTAGGGCAGTAACATTATTTGGGTCTCCAAAGAATAGACAGCAGATCTCCTAGCGGACAAGCCCGACAGAACGGCGACGAAACTTTCTCGACGCTGCTGTTTCGAACCGTACGTCGGTGGTGGCTCAGAGTTCGGGGTGTACCCTCAAGTCCTAGGAAGATCCTCAATCTCTTTGCCGTCACTACACTAAAACTTAGTATTACGTGACGCAGTGAAATTTCAGTTGCATTCATCATCTACAGCCGTCCTGGTCAGACTCTGACATTCTGGACATAACTTGGCGCCTGAACACCATTTGCGAACACGGAAGGAGCGTTTCCAGGGGCCATTACTCGTCAAATACAAAGTTTGAACCGCAAATACGCGAAACGCGCCTATCGGACGTTGGCGAAAAAAACGCGAAGTCATCGTCGTGATAGGTCAATCGGTGCACTCCGTCAACTTAGGCCATAACTTTGTGTTTGACGAGTTTAGAGGCCCTGGACTAAATATCAACAGTTCCAAGCGAACGGCTGTGTCGAAAGACTTGTGAAGAGATATACAAGATCTAGCTATAAGAAAATCTCCATTTCATGGCGCCAAATACGAATCATCCTTGCGAGCAATCGCTTTTTCGCGGGTGAATAAAAATGCTGACCTTATCAGGAAAACCCGCAGGCGACGAAAGGTTATAAGGGATGGAAAAGATGGTAGGATCTTTAATGACTTTCAGCTCTGGTGAGATCACAACAGGAAATTTTTCTTCGGACAATTGCCACTCTAAACGATGGTAACGTTTTAACATAACAAATAATACATGAATACTTCTGCAAAACCCGCTGCCGTCTTAGGTTCCGACAGAGACCAGAGATCTAACGCTTTGCGTTGTGGTTCTTCTCATATAATTCTTCTAGGAATTTATTAAAAATTAAAGTGCACTATGTACATTGCTCTTCGACCTTAAAATGATGTTGAACGAAATTTCGGCGTTTATTTTTTGGCTCGTACGTGTTCAAGTGAGCTGTATCACATCGGACACCCTAATCTCTTGTGGAAAAAGACGTGAAAAGAAATTTCAGAACGAATTACGCGATTCGCAAATGGCACCTGGTGGATGTCGCTCAAGCTTCGTTTGTAATGTCCGTCTCGGAACATTGGCAGATACTGACGATGCCTGTCTCGCCTAGAAGTTAGAACAACAGTTGGCCCCACCCGACCCGCGAGCCCCACCCGACCCGCGTGTTACACCTGACCCGTTTCCACAAGCTCCTATAGTCATTCCCTCCAGTTTGAACTATAGACTCCTGTATCGGGGGCACACCCGAATCCCCATCTACAAACCTCATACCGTACAACTCCTGTTTAAAATATTATTCATTCCAATAGTTTTGTATAAATACCCCCCCCCCCCTTCCCCCCTATTCGAATGTAACACTACCTCTGTCGAAGGCCGGACTTCGGCCAAAACATCGAAATCAATCAATCCGCTTTTGTTGTGTACAGAGGTTCTCTGTCGCATTTCACCCACGCCTTCGTCCCACGCCACCGAACCCGTTATATATAGGGTGTCCCAAGTCACCCTGCTCGATCTAAAGTGGACCGTAAAAATCGGCGCGTGCACGTTGCACTCTAAACTTTTCGTCAAAAGTGTATTTCACAGGTCGGTATCTTCTTGTAAAATTAGAAAGTGTAGCTCCCTTTGTGTGAAAAATTAGGCCAAGAAACTTGCCAAAATAAACCGCGGAGGTTACGCAGACGTCCTAGTCGAGTTGCAGGGAGCATTTTGAACTCGTATTGATAGATGGCGCTACCTTCTCATCTAGAGTGTTCGCGACCACCATGGTTTATTAAAATTAATTTAACTTTTTTTCTTGTAATGCATGGTTGGTTAAAAATCAGTGCGGACAATTAAAGCAATATTTCAAGTTTTAAAGAAACGTGTTTTTCATAACAATGGCGTTGTTGTTGCTGCAAACGGATTTCGTCCGCGTATCGTCTGCTCTCTTTCGCTCGTCGGCTACACCTTGCGACGCTGCTCCCGATGCCATCAATCAATACGAGCGCCAAACGCACCCCGCAACTCGACTTGGTCGTCTTTGTCGTCGCCAGCCTTTGACCCTGGCAAGTTTTTTCGCTCAAGTTTTTATAGAAAGAGGACTACGCTTTGTTTTTTCACAAGAAAAAACATACCTGTGAAATACACCTTGTACGGTCCATTTCAGACCCGCCTGGCGACTTTGGACACCCTATACATCGCCAGGTCCATGACCGAGAAGGCAAGCCTCTCCGTGCTTCTAGAGGATCCGAGTTTGTTCTTACTCCGAGTGTACAAAATAAAGGAAGCTACATGACCTCGCCGAGTCAGTCTAGTTCCATTCCCGAATATTCTAGATCCAATATTCAAGATACCAAGTATAGTAGATAAGGAGCCGAGCGCGGCCTTGTCTACACCACTCATATATATATATATATATATATATATATACATACATAAACAGGCTGTTTTTTTTTTTTATTCTTACACATTTGTTTAAAAAATACCGTGAAAGCTACACTAATGCGGTTTGTGCAGGTGGGTTATACGGCCAGGTGGACATTATGTAGGTGGGTAATCTTAACGATAAGTCGGCGAATTATTTAAAATTTGTTAATGAACTTTTTAATTACTGAAAATAAACATATGATTTCAGTTAGAAACTTCCTGAGCATCATCGAAAACCCCTAAATCAGCAATGTTTAGCAAGATATAACGCCGGGGCAGCATTTTACGGCGTTCTGTAAAAACGCTCCATATGGACGCGTTTCTAGATTTCGGTTTCTTTCGCATCTCAGCCACTGGGGAGCAGGACCGTGGGCGCGGTGATGCGCTCCGATAAGAAACAAAAATCTAGATATGCGTCCAAATGGAACGCTTTTACAGAACGCCGTAAAATGCTTCCCCGGCGTTATATCCTTCCAAAAATAGTTGATTTAGTGGTTTTCGACGATGCTTTACAAGTTTCTAATTGAAACCATATGTCTATTTCCACTAATTAAAAAGTTAATTAACGAATTTTCGTTAATTAACCCGCCCAGTGTCCTCGATGCGAACGCGACGAGAGCTTTCCTGCCTTCTTGATCTTCCTGAGCCAGGACTGCTCTCACGCCGTACGGTGAAGCATCACAAGACAAAATAAGCTGCTTTGTGTCATCGTAGAGGACCAGAGTTGTTTTGTCTTATACCAACATCTTGAGGTTCTTGAAAGCAGCAGCATGCTGTTTTCCCGATCTCCAGGGAACGTTCTTTTCTAGCAGCTTGTATAGTGCACAAGCCACCGTGGCTCTGTTTTCAAGAATCGATTGTAAAATGCAAGCATTCAAAGGAATGACTGTAGAGTGACTTTGGAAGTCGGTTCGGGCAATTCCTTGATTGCCCTCACCTTGTCGTCTGTGGCCTGAATCCCCGCTGAGTTGATTTGGTGTTCTGCCCGGTAGGTCTTTCGTCCGATGGCGTCAGGAACACACGCTCGAGCACACTGCTCGCCAACGTGCGCGCTTAGTCCCCGCGCCCGTTGCGTCATACATAACAGTCACACATGAGGCGCTGCTTAATCTAAGAACAAAGATCCTAGAGAAGCCTTTTTGACATTTCGTAAAACTCATAATAGCTCCCTGAAGCTTGCAATATGACCTGGCTTGTTCCGCTTTTGAATACAGGCAAACCAGTCCTGCCTTTGTAATTCTTAGCTCCCATAGCACTCTCCAGTCGCATCAAAAAGTTAAAGCAGCGCATGGGTGTTGAGGACCATGCGAATGGTCCTCAACCGCTTCTCTTGGTTAGTAGAGAAGACAAACCACTATCCGTGAGACAAGTCATGTTGTCGCTGGGGTTGATCTGGTCTCAGAGGGTACCTGGACCTTATATGTAGAGCAGCACTTAGTCACCTGTTTCTTAACCATGGCCTCGTTTCCCGATAGCAAGGCGGTTTTCGATAACATCGCTTCAGCTGCAACTCCTTCCCCGTTGTCGAAACATGGAGAGGGTTGTCGGATTTACATTTTATTTATTTGTTTATTCATTCCTTTAATTATTTAGTTACCGAAAAGAATTAAAAGACATCACAGGGTGGAGTGGTAAACACAGAAACGAACAAAATGGCAAAGAATGGACACTCATAAAGCAAAAAAAGAAAAAAGAAAAACGTCATTTTTTAATGGAATTGAGTCAGGTAAGGTTGCCATATGGTGAGGATGTGGTTTCATTCCACCAAAGTGCGAGGGATGAACGAATAGAAAAAATCATTCGTGTTGCAAGGCAGGACGCCAACCTTATGTTAATTATCTAATCGACGGGAGATATATGACGGGGCTGTTAGAAAGTTTTTACGCAGGGCAGAACGATAATAAATTTTAAAAAAAGAGAGAAGCGAGAACGTTTACCGCGTAAAGCAAGATTATGCGAGGATAATGACAGCTTTACTGAGGTTACAACATGAGCGCGATAATAATTAAGAAAGACTAAAACGTGAAATTTCTTTCTTAATCCATTCGAATGATTAAATGATGTACTCAATGCCGGGGCCCCAGGTGGAGGCCGCGTACTCAAGCTTCAAATCAAACGAGTGATTTATAGAGGAGAAGCTTAAGGGATGAAGAAACAGAACTAACATTTCTCCTTAGAAAGAGGAGCATTCGTTGAAAATTGTTAATTACGTATACTTTATGCATGTTCCACGGCAGGTCAGACGATATATGAAGACCTAGATGTTTAAACATTTGTACGGATTGCACTCGCATGGTCTTAAGGCAGTAAACAGGTGAAACTCTGTTACGACGTGATACGCGCATTGACTTGCACTTGGTGATGCTTCGTTCCATTAACCATGTGCGGCACCAGTCACTTACTGAAATTAGATCAGAGTGCCTAAGTCTGATGTCTATTATCGGTTAATATTTCTCGGTAAACTACGCAATCTTCGGAAAATACACAAAGAGGAGGAGATGCAGGCTGGTAGATTGTTAATATGTATGAAAAAGAGTACTGGTCATAGAACTGAACCTGAATTAACCGGGTATAAAAAGAAGTACAGGCATTGGCTATATAAATTGTGAGCGATGATGTGAAAAACGAGTTGAAGTTTAGTTAGCTCTAAGAGCAATTTTAATGACAGTCTATATCGAAAGCTTCAATAAAATCAGCGAATGCTCTGTCCACCTGTGACCTACGGTCCAGAATGATATGCAGATTATGAGTGAAATGTAAAATTTACGTTACGCAAGAAAATGATTTCCGAAAGCCGTGCTGATATGGGTTATAAAGGTGTTGAGTCAAAGAATTTGACAAGTTTCAAGTGAATAATATCCTCTAAACGTTTGGAAGGAACGCACGTTAGAGATATTGGACGGAAGTTATTGAGTGAATGCTTAAGACCCGTCCTTATGTAGAGGCACCACCCTCCCCACCTTCCCCTCCTCAGAAATAGATGAAACATCTGAAGAGTGCTGAAAGGGTTTTGCCAGAATTATAAAGGAGAATATTTTAGTTCTTTAATGAATTGGGAATAGATTTTATCAACACCAGCAGACGAGGACAGCTTAAAAGAATAAATTAGATTAATTATACCTACATAATTAAATATTTCTGCGAACACTGGGAGATAGGTGACTCAATGTTAGAACTAGCATCGTTTCCAATAGCAGAAAAGGCCTTGGAAAACGTGTTGTTTGGTCAACTAGCACAAACATCGTTAGGCACCAGCTCGCCTTCCTCGTCGGTTAGTTATACCGAACAGGTTTCCTTACGGCTTACAGTATTCCAAAACTATTTCGGGATTTCCATTAGTTATTAGGGTAACCTAGTAGTAAAAAGTAAGTTTCGCCTAAGTAACAGCATTCTTGTAGTTTACGGCAGCGAGTTTGTCGGTTTCCCAAGGACATTCACATTACGATACTTTCGCCATACGGAACACATGTTTCATTTTATTTGATAGTCGCTTTAGAGTTAAGTTATACCACGGTAATTGTACATCGCATTTAATCACACAGCACGGGATGTACATATTCGTAAGGCTTGTGACGGTTTCTTTAAATAAATTCCAATTGAATTGCACCGTCAGCTGGTCAAATGACAGCAAAAATATATCAATGAATGTGCGAAGTTCATCATTAAAAGGCGAAAAAGTCGCTTTACTGTAATCCTTCATTACACTTGTGTTTGTATAAATTTCGCTCTTTGCACATTGAAACAAAAAGTGCAGGACTGTGTAATCGCTATGATCGGACAAATAAATCTTTGAAACAAGATCAGGTCAGTTAGTTAAGACTAGATAAAGTATACTTAAACAGTCAGCTGTAATTCTTGTTAAGTTTTTTACTAGCTGACCAAGGTTGCAATCAGAACAGATATTGAGGAGGTCATCAGATTGGGATGAAGGTAAATTCAAAGTGGGTGTTCATCTGGTCAGGCGATACTGGGGAAATTAAAATCACCAAAACGAAAAATAGTGGAATCGGGCAAACAAGTTACCACAACATTAAGAGCATCATGCCGCTTGCCTACAAAACTAGTTCTACGCTGAGGGGGGCGATAACACATACTACGAATGTACCTTTTAAGATTCATTACACACACAAGTAATTTTCAGTTCACAAGATAAATGTACACTAAACGAATTAAGAGCTTCAGCAACAGCAATCTGTACACAACCTTCACTTCTGAAGTAACACAACAGTACACTTTGAAGCATTTTGGACCATAAAATATTTCCCTGGTCTGAACCTTCGCCGATAACCAAGTTTAAGTTCACATTACAATACCAACATCACTGGATCCAATAATATAATTACGTTCATCTCGTTTATTGATAATACTGCGAAAGTTAGTAAAAAGCATTGAAAGATTAATACGCCTAGTTTGCGCGCCACTGCCAATCCTAGTTTACTATGATGAATACGCGGTTTCACATGATACATTCGCCCGGAATATTGATGGTTGGGGCAAAAAAAGTGCTATTGGTCAAAAGGATTTCATAAACACTATCGGACACAGCGTCATATATGTGACATTCCTTGTCAATGCACAGCTTGTTGTACCACAGCTGAAGAGCCAAAGATTCCGTTTTACCGAATTCGATTGGTTTTCTCCTGATGAGACGCGTTTCAGGAGAATAATCGGTCGATATTTGTTTTGCTGAAAAACGCCCAAGTGGTTCGCACGTTCAATGCAATCGGGGATTAGCTGAAAGTTGGCACATGCTGCTAAAGAATTTTCGGTTTTTCATCTGCTTGGGACCACGACAGACACGGTGAATCAGAAACGCTATGATAAATAAGCTTGTCACGGCGCAAACGTTATACAAAGTTATTGAGTCGTGCACACGGGGTAGTGTTTTCTTTTGGTACAACTTAGAGGGTTTGTTCCAATTCAAAATTCTCGTGTTCGTGATTGGAGTGTTGACAGTCGAGTTCCTATGTCAAGCACTTGAATAAAGGGCTTTAGTTGAGCTCTTTGACTCTGGTTTAATACTTCCTCCTATCGTTAAACCTCGACTTTGGGATTTTTGTGTTTTTTTTTTGTTTAAAGCCACATAAAACACAGCTTATATCGTAAAACATAACGTAACTTAAATTTGAATCACCTGCACTTCATCGGAAGAGAAAAATCAGCAAATAATGTTCTTCTTTGATATTGAGCTTGATTGAGGGCTCGCTGACACACGTTGCTTTGTTTTCTTCTATGACCAAGGTCTCGAGCATCTCTCGTGCACACTGGTTCTTGTGTTTTTCGACGATGATGGCGTTGCTGAACTCTGCAGTGCATTCACAGTTGCGGCAATGGGCTGGTAGATAACCTGCTGTTGTGCCTTTTAGAGACGCCGCGTGTTCTCTTGTCCTGTCATTAATTCCTCTGCCAATGTGACCAATGTAACACTTGCCACACAATAAGGGAATGTGATATACAACCCCCTTTTCATGTCGGGCATATTCTGTCCTGTGAGAGATGTTGCAGGCATTCATGGGGTTGGTGTCCTGGTTTACCTTATGGCAGATGGAATATGCCTTGTGTGGTGCAGAGCATACTACCTTGACGTCCTGCCTCGTAGCTATATTTTTGATTTGTGAGTTATTTCATGAATGTGGGGCAATATTGTAATCTTTTCTTTAGCTTTTGTCTTCTGTGCTCCACCTTGTGGGAGCCTCTGGTTCACCTCCACCGAGAAGGTGTAAGCCGCGGACGCTCCGGCCGGAGTTGATACGGAACGAACCGGCTTCAAGCCGGTTCGTTCCGTATCGTGTCGAGGAGAGCACGCCACCATGCTTGTTTACTATCTCGCACTCCTCCGCGCGTCTCCCGATTTCGGGGGACGAGTGAGATCGCGGGGGAGAGTCAGGCCTGCCCTCCGCCAAGTGGACGGCCGTCTGGTCAAGGAGTCCTGGCATGCACTCCGGGCGACGGGTCGAGTCGCAGCGTGAGCTCGTCCGACCGGCGATGACTCAGCGATAGCGTTTCCCCTGGCTCTGACAGTCGGCGTCCGGTACTCCTAGTGGACGTCCGTCTGCCGCGAGCCGTGGCCCCGAACTCCTGCGACGACGGGTAGCGGCGTGAGCTCGGCCCACTGGCGATGACTCCGCTCGTAATTACCCCTTTGGCTGTCAGGTTGGTGGGCGCTGCGGACACCCTCTATCCATGGCTCGCTTGACCGCAGTGTCTTGTTGTGGACCCCTGGTACTCAATAAACGCTGTTGGATACCGGGATTATCGTTGTTGGCATGGTGTTGGGGAACCCGGAGCGGCGACCGCCTTCGCTGGTACCCGTCGACCGCGCGGTGGGACGGGCATTGGGCACCGGTCTCCAGACGTAACTGTACGTAATCTGCCTTTTCTCTCACCAACCTGTACCGACGTTTTGCACTTCAGTTTTGTGGAGATGTTTTCACACACGCTGACCAAGGGACCATTCGGATATCCAGAATATCATAAACGGGACATTTGTCTTTTAAAACTTGACTTCGTATTACAGTGACACGATTTGTTTATGGCCATTAGAAGAGCGGTGTTCGCAACACTACGCGTTATGGTTTTGTAATGTCCCGACGCAAACTGAAGAAATCCTTTGCTCGACCTGGGTTCTTACGCCCTGCAAAAGTGCCTATTTTCATATTTCAGATGAAAATCGAGGAGCTTGATACCCGTATCCACGGGTACTTCGTGTGTGAAAACAAAATCTGGGCAGCATTCTCGAAAGCACTGCAGGACTGTCTGTTTGCATTCATTGGTTTTATCAGTCACCTCTTTAATGTGAAGTATCAGGAAATTGTCAACGTACCCGAAGATGGCCATGATTATCATGTCTTTTAAGTTATCATTGAATGTTTTTCCACGTGCTGCCAGGAACAAATCACACAGCTGAGGGGCTATACGAGACCCAATGCACACTCCACTTCTTTGTAGAAAGTGTTGGCCTTGTGCGCAAATACTGCCAATGTTAGGCATGCACTGAACAGTTCAACCAAGGTTTCTTTGTTGATCCCCGCCGCATTTTGGAACGCTATGCTGCCTTGCTCTTCTACGATATTCCGAAGAGTTGAAATAAGGCTCGCATGGGGTTGGGAATAATACATGTCCTGGATATCTATTGAAAAACTAGAGGCGAGTCTTGATCCATCTCCTTGAAGATAGGAAGTCAGCTGTTCAGAATATTGAATGATGTATGGATCATTGCGACATATTAGAGTGTTACTTGGCCAAGAAGGTCGACAAACTCACCCTCCAGTTTTCTCTCTCCGATACAATGCCACGAAACGGTACATCCACTATGTGCGTCTTTGACGAGAAAAATATTTCCAAATGCCCTTCCTTCGTTCTTTTAATCATTGTGTAAGGGTTGCTTTGGTGGTTCTCTTGCAGCGGCTTTATGATTGCTTGCTTTGCAATCCTGCCTTGTTTTTGCTCTACCGGGATAATGTTTTTGCCACAGCCTGAAAGGATTTTGCTCTGTAAGTTCCTGGCGTAAGCACTACAAAGCCACCACCGCGTCTTCGTTGTCGTCAAACACGTATTGCCCCAATCACTGCGCTCTGTCGTTGAAGATGGTCATCCAGCAAATGATGAGGCCTTGCAATGTCAATGATCACCACGTTTCGCTTGCTGCGCGCTGTCCCTGCGCAGGTGGCGCTCTCGAATAACACTTACTTTTCAGCGAAGCCGTATATGACTTCCAGGTCGCATTTGAGGAGCTTTTTCGTATTCTCGTCCTCACGGGAATAAAGAACCTTTTAGCGATTGAAACGAAAAGTACATATCACGCATACAACATACAGCACAGCATTCGTTTCAATAAAAAGCAATCACAAAACAAGCATCCAGATAATAGATAATTGATGATAAGACGCCCCTCAAGAAAACACGAAGCACATAGATCTCACCGCATACGTTTCGCGTTAAGGATGACTGTTGCGCAAGCTGCCGCGGCGATGTGGGGAGTTGACGTCACTATACTTTCATATATATAAAAACAGTTTAGTATAGTCCATTTGCTTTTCTTTCGTGAATCATTTTGTATAATGCAATGGTGCTCTGTGCTAGTGATACCACACCTTCGCCAGCCAATCTCCTTCTCAGCGTGGATTGGCGGCCCAAAATTATTTTGTCTCGTCTGTACAAGACAGTGATTGTTACCCCGCCGTACTCAGTTGACTCAGTGGGAAAGCGAAAACACATGATACGAATATAGAACGAAAACAGAAAGCTTTATTCGGGACTCCAGCAAAACAAACGGCGCCTAGCGGGAAAACACTTAACTGGCCGGAACAGTTCCTTTCGCGATTTCTGCGCGTCTCTTGTGGCTTCCATAATCACATGCTGTCGGTGGTTTGCGCGACAGAACAGTTGTACCAGTGACTGTGCCGTAACCGTAGTGTTGCCTTGTGACCCAGGTTGCTCTGCACGCGACCTATGTAACCGCGTGAGCCAGACATTCTGCGTTTATACACGTTCATCAGCACCGTAGAAGGACAGCGGGCAGTCCTTTCCTCGTTTCCTCGATGAACGTCAAGCCTCTGGAAGTTCGCTTACCCCAACACATCACCGCAGGTTCGAAACGTGGAAGATAAAACGCGAGGCAAGCCATTTTTAGTCGAATGCTTGCTTGCTGGTGCCGCAGCGTTGTGTGTTGAGCTGGCACATGGCACGGCAGGACCTGGATTCGACCGCCATATTTGCCCGATAGTGTTTATTTATTTATTTATTTATTCATTCCCTCAGGGCCCGAAGGCATTATAGAGGGGAGTGGACACACACATCTAATTGCACACAAAGACAAACAGTAATTAGGCGGGTAAGCATAAAAATCCAAAAACAGAACATTGTTAAAACAAAACACTGTCAACCAAAATCCAAAAAATATTCGCAAAGTGCAGCTTTGAATCCGGCATTCTCGGCTATGCTGGCAACAGGTGCGGGAAGGCGATTCCAGTCCAGTGATGTCATGGGTATGAAAGACTGATGAAAGCTTGAGGTGCGATCGACACTGAGGGATGCCAACTTTATTTTGATGGTCGAAACGTGATGAGACGTATGATGGTTGTGTTAACAGATGCTGACGAAGATTTGCATTGTGGTGGTAAATTTTATGAAATAAACATAGACGAGATATTTTTCTACGTAGGGAGAGGTCAGACAAGTTTAGGGTAGTTTTCATTGCTGTTACGCTAGATGTGCGATGATAGTTATGCAGTATGAAACGAACAGAACGGTTTTGAGCAGCTTCTAATGATAATGCAAGCGTTATACCGGGGTCCCAGATAGCGGAAGAATACTCAAGTTTGCTGCGGACCAATGATTTGTAAAGAAGTAGTTTTAAGGACAGTGGGGCAAGAGAGAAGTTCCTTTTTAGAAAGCCCAACATGCGGTTAGCGTTTTTAATTATATACTCAATATGAATGTTCCATGAGAGGTTGTTAGTGATATGAACACCAAGATATTCAAATGAGGACACGGATTCCAGCTCAACAGTTCTTATATGGTATGAGGGACAGGTGTTATTTTGACGTGATACTCTCATGGATTTGCACTTGTTAATATTGAGTTCCATTTGCCATTTATCACACCAACGAGAAATACTGTCAAGGTCAGACTGGAGTGCAAGAACATCAAAATCGTTAGTTACTTCAGAATAGATGACACAATCGTCTGCGAAGAGACCAACTGAGAATGAGATATGCGAAGGAAGGTCATTGATATATATTAAAAACAAAAGAGGGCCGAGTACTGAACCCTGAGGGACACCAGAAGTCACAGGAGAGGGGTGCGAGTTAATGCCATTAACATGAACAAATTGAGAACGGTTAGTTAAAAAGGCGTTGATCCAAGTCAAAACATGAGAGTCAATGTTCAGTTTACTGAGTTTATACAAAAGGAGCCTATGTGAAACCTTGTCAAATGCCTTAGAGAGATCTAAAAAAATGCAGTCAACCTGAGATGAACGATCGAGGCAAGCGTGAAGGTTATGCGTAAGTGTTAAGAGCTGAGTTTCGCATGAGAACAGTTTTCTAAAGCCATGTTGAGCAGGAGAAAAGAAGGTATGGGAATTAAGAAAATTAACGAGATGCGAATAGATTATGTGCTCTAAAATTTTGCAAGGGACACTTGTTAAGGAAATTGGGCGATAATCACTTGGGCTGGATTTGTCACCACCTTTATGGATAGGAATCACCTTCCCCACCCTCCAGTCCTCGGGAAGGCTTCCGAGTTCGATTGATTGCCGAAATAGCTTTGTTAAGATAATAGAGGAATACATAGTAGTGTTTTTGAGAAACTTCGAGTTAATATTATCGATTCCACACGATGACGATAGTTTAAGGTTGGCGATGACTTTCACTATACCGGCACATTCTATATCAATGGAATTCATAGCACAAATATTGTATTCATAAACATCCGGATAGGAATTAGTGGTTACATTCGAAAATGATTTTGTGAATAATTCGTTTAGCACAGCTGCACACTCATTCGCCGCTATCGTCTCATCATCCTCGTTGTTCAGTACTACGTCAAGCCTCTCAGAAGGGTTTACGACGTTCCAAAATTGTTGAGGGTTGTTGCGCAACATAGTGGGTAGGGTACATTCGAAAAAACTGCGCTTGGCTTCAGCAATAGACGTCTTATACACTGCTGCAGCAGAATAATATGCTGTCCAACGATGCTCTGCATTGGGAAACACGGATAACTTTGCAGCACGAAACATTCTTTTTTTCCTATTTGAGAGCCTTCTGAGCGTCTGGTTGAACCATGGGGAGTGAGTGTAATTACGTACAGTTCGTACAGGTATATATCTATTTGTAAGGGAGGCAACTTTTTCTTTGAACAACATCCAATTATCCTCAACAGAACGCTCAGAAAAATTACGCAGATAATCGCTTAAAAAGTACCCAATTCATGATTAATAGCTCCAAAATCCGCTCGGGCATAGTCAGATATCCGTTTTACTTGCACTGGAGAGCGACACACCGGAGCAACAAAATCAAAGTGGAGATGAATGATCGCTGAGACCAGGTAGGTACGTGAGAGACGATATAAGCTCGCGTGACGTCGTCAACACGAGGTCCAGCACCGTGGCCGAAGAACAAGTAACCCGAGTTGGCTGCGCAACAACCTGAGTGAAGTTAAAATCGGCGCACAGATTTAAGAAATCATTGGATTCTGTGGAAAACGTACTTAAACAGGGGCCGTCGTTTGACCACGTAATGTTCGGATAATTAAAGTCTCCTAACAGTAAGACTGGGACGTCAGGGAAACCGACTGTGACAGCATTTACGACATCATGAAGGTCAGGCACAAAGGTAGAACTTCTCGAAGGAGCACGATAGCAAACGCCCAAAACATATTTCCGATGATTTAAACAAAAGCAAATCCACAGGATCTCCAGATTCGTGGCAACGTTTACAAGAAATGAAGAAATATTATCAGCCACAGCGATCATAACACCGCCGCCACTTTTATCAACTCTATCTTGCCGATAGATATTAAACTTCTTTTGACATTGCAAAATTTCACTGTTACAAATCTTACTTGTCAGCCAAGTTTCTGTCAAAACAACAAAACTAGCATTTGATGAGTCAATTATTGAACAAAGGTCGTCCCGTTTATTGATGACACTCCTAATATTTGTAAAAAGAATCGAGAGTTGCGCAGAGGACGATGTCTGAATAGGGCCACCACCCCTCGCAACATGCTACAATGTAGGTGCTGCATGACTGGCATTTTGAGTTTGGTTATTTACAGCGATAGTGGGTGCAGACACGCCGCCACTACGCAGGTCTGCTTGTCGTACACTATTAGTAAGCGGATCATAAAAGTAGCTTGTTTGGCCAATAAGAAGTTTGTTGTACCGGAGTTTGAAGGTTGCATTTTGAGATGTTCCGAATTGAAGAAGTTTCTTTCTTGCCTGTCGTGTCGCCAGACAGAAATCCTCGTTCACTGTAGTCCCGGCGTTTTTCAGCGTCGAACGGAACGATAAAACCTTGTCTTTTAGTTTGTACGACGCGAATTTCACGATAACCGGTCTGCATCGGTCGTCCGAGAAATATCCCAATCTATGGGCACGATCGATGCTCTCCGAGGTTATCTGGGGGTCAACTGTACGAGATAGAATTTCAATAATTTTACTTCCTGCTTGTGCCCACATCTCCGACCTTGAATCCCCTGTTACCACGTGAAAAAATTAGGTTTTCGCGTCTCGACCGATCTTCGAAGTCATCCAAGCGACTTTGCAAAGACGCGTTGTCTTCTTGCACAGAATTGATTACTTCGCGTGCCTCAGTGAGTTCTTTCCGGATATCAGTTGTTACCGACTCAACAGAATCAATTCTTCGGCCAATTACTTCAATTTTACTTTCGATTAGTGTTTGGTTAGCTCTGATTTCGTTAACCGTCTGAATCAGGCTACACTGGCCCTCTTCTATCTTGACTGAGCGCGTCGAAAGATCCTGGAGAAGCTTCAGCATATCAGCGAACTGTTTTGCCTGTGCATCCGTCATCGGGCCCGGGTTAAGTTCGACATCCCCAACCAACAGCAGTAATACATAGCGTACGGAGTAAGCACAGTCGGCAACAATACATAATAACAAGCCGGGGCACGGCAGCACTACAAGGCAAACGTGATTGCTCTTGAATTCGAAAAAACGCTTCTTACTAACCTGCATGACAACAAGGAAGTGGTTAGACGACATGTTGCGTGCGTTGCCGCCGTGCCCACTGATGGCCTGAGGGTAGGCTGTGGCTCTTATAGTCGATGGCCCTTGTGTCGATGACGTAACGAAGCCGAAGATCACGTGGTCCAGTTGCCCAAGGTGACACGCTGCTTCGTCCGCTTCTGTTCCCGATGTCTCTGGTGATGGTGCAGTTGAATCAAGAGTACGCCCGCCGGCAATCAGCAAGAGCTGCATGACAACAAGGAAGTGGTTAGACGACATGTTGCGTGCGTTGCCGCCGTGCCCACTGATGGCCTGAGGGTAGGCTGTGGCTCTTATAGTCGATGGCCCTTGTGTAGATGACGTAACGAAGCCGAAGATCACGTGGTCCAGTTGCCCAAGGTGACACGCTGCTTCGTCCGCTTCTGTTCCCGATGTCTCTGGTGATGGTGCAGTTGAATCGAGAGTACGCCCGCCGGCAATCAGCAAGAGCTGCATGACAACAAGGAAGTGGTCAGACGACATGTTGCGTGCGTTGCCGCCGTGCCCACTGATGGCCTGAGGGTAGGCTGTGGCTCTTATAGTCGATGGCCCTTGTGTCGATGACGTAACGAAGCCGAAGATCACGTGGTCCAGTTGCCCAAGGTGACACGCTGCTTCGTCCGCTTCTGTTCCCGATGTCTCTGGTGATGGTGCAGTTGAATCGAGAGTACGCCCGCCGGCAATCAGCAAGAGCTGCATGACAACAAGGAAGTGGTTAGACGACATGTTGCGTGCGTTGCCGCCGTGCCCACTCTGTGGGCACGGCGGCAACGCACGCCCCTATAGGTCGCTGTCCCCTATAGGTCGCTGGAGTCGCGAATAAGTGTGATCCTTCTTCTTCGGGGGAAAATGTAGATATGTAAATATGTAAATACCAAGGTGTGTTTTTTCGAAGCTCGACCGGCTCGACCTGCCAGTGGGAAGGAGCGGAGTACGCATGCGCATTGCTCCAGATATTGGGCGGTGCCTTCCGCCACCTTCTAGTGTACGAGTGCAGTCGTTTCATGTAATTCTTGATAGATGCCTAATCCGACTCGGGCAGCACAGAGCAAAGCAAGCACCAAGACGAGAAAGAACAAGGTCACCCACATTCAACTGAAGACTCACTGTCGCTGATGAGCAGTTCTTTGTTCAGGCGCGAGCAAAAAATACAGCACAATAATTCTATGAACTTCGTCGAAAAAATGACCATTACCAAAACGTTGGCATGAACGTATTCCGACCGTTCGCGGCGAAACGCTACGGCCACGACTGCAACCAACGAAAGCCGGACACTAAAGGCACGTTCACACCGGCAAGTCGCGTCTGTCGCGCGTCAACTTCTGACGCAAGTCGCGAAAGCGACAGGGTTGAGCAGTCGTTTGGACGAGTGGGCTAACGCGTCTGAGCGTGGAGCGAAATCTTGCGCTGCAGAATCCTCTGGCATCGATCCCCACCCCCCGACGGTTTCGATCTGAATTAGTTTCGTACCGGCACGCGTTTGTGTGATCACAACTGCGTGGTACACGTTAAAGACCTTTAGGTTAGCGGTTGTACAGCATTGGCTAAATTTTTCATCTACAGCTAAAAGACAAGTCACCCGTGGAGGCGCACCAACATCAAGGGTGTCTAAACATGCAAGCAGCACAATTATTTGGTCTTTCTCGGACCAAACGTAAGCACATTGCGTTTTGCTTGATCTTGTTGTTCTTGTTTATTTTTTTATTTTTTATTTTTACAACGTTGGTTTTGAGTCAGTCAAAAATCCGAATACCTCGATTACAATGGCATTGTCACAAGCTATTCGTTTTGACACCAATATCAGCGCAATACTGTGTGCTGCCTTCGATTCGGCATACTCGCTTAAGCAGGAGGCGAAATGTAAACAACGAGAGAATACAAAACAAAAATTGTCATTTAGCGCTGTCTAAGTGAGCGTTACTTTTGATAGTTTGTTTGTTTCCTTAGAGTGATAGTCTTTCGAATGCGCTGTTACTTTGAATATATTGATGACGAGTCGATCGGTCGCCAAAAGCAGGAGACGCGTGTTTTGTACAACGCCAAACAGTGCCACCATGAAGCACATCAATACGCCGGTGATATGACCTTGGTCGCCAACGGTTTCAAATGCGCCACCGTCACTCGAGGGTTCATTTTGAAAATAACGAAAGCAGAGCACTTTCGCAATGAACTGGCAACCGAAACAATAAAAAGAAACCGACACTACACGTCACTCGTAAAAACTCGCATTAGTACGCAAGTCATGCTGTCAGTAATCTCAAAGATGTTTGCAAGTCTTGATTGGAGTCAGCTTTCTTTTCTTCTTGGATCGCAAACACACGCTTACTATATATGCCTTACGCTTCTGAGCTACTTTAAAATATTTGATATGATATACTTAGAGTGTATATGTATATATATATATATATATTCATTTATTTATTTATATATAATCCTGAATACTACTAATGACACAATAAAATTATTCTTACAGTGTATCACGTGATTAAAATGTACTTTCTATGCAGTAATATTGCGCATTCTATAAGTATACTCAGCCAGTATGCCTCGATGACAAAGGGACTTTGGGGTGCTTCATACTATTGATGTAGTTTTGCTATAATTTTGTTACTCTACCTATTTAATAGCACACTAGAGTATGTCAAGTATGGTTTTATTATGCTGTTTTTCGCTAAGAAAGAGGCTACACAAATTGTTTTACCGCCCCTTCATCGCTGGCACGCATTTTGAAGAAGTGGAAAGGAACTATCGTCCGTTTCAACATAAGTCGGTAAATTGCGAAGGCTACGGCTGAACTGACCCATACAGGGCTTAAAAGTGAGACACGAGATAGGACTGTTCTGCGTTCCGGCGGCGCGTTGCCACGTGCTCTGCTCCCACACTCCTTTTGACTCACAACTGACGTAGCTCCCACACTTTGACAAGTTAGGGTGAAAGTAAGTACAGGAATGGATGGCACGTGTGTTTTCTGTTTTTTTTTTTCTGGGTCGTATCCGGTCGCGCCTGCTTACATGGCTGATTCATAGACCTTCAACACCATTCACCCACGCGCGTATTTCAAGAGCGGCTCTCAAAAGCACGATGCAAGCTAAGGTCCCTCAGCCTAAGTGAGAAATTTACATCAGCAAGATTAAAGAGTCGTTAACACAGGATTTAACAAGCCAGTCTAGGTCTTCATAAGAAGCATCACGACACAAAAATGTTGTGAAACAACCCAATATTGACGCAATGAAAAGCAACTGTATTTAAGTTTGATACCACCTTTGCTGAGAAAGACGATTTATGAGAATAGTTAGTTTCCTAATGATAATTTCTGACCTTTCAGTGGTTTGAACAATAATTTACGAGACACAGGCAGCCCTCGAGGCACCTTTAGAACTTGATTGCAAAGAACGGGAAGCCCGCATATTTCCAATCTCAAAAGTGGAGATTCTCAGCCTACACCGGTAGCGGGAGTCAAAGCTTAATGGGCTCGTATGGCAAAAATATGCCATTGTTTTTAAAACCTGTTGGTGCATGTCTTTCTCTGGTAATATTAGTTAGCCAATAAACGTATTGTTCCACGTAGGTCACCCTTTGGCAAGAAAAGCAACGTCATTTCAGCGCGAAATTTGGAGTGTAGTGTATTTTCAGATAACTTCGCTAAGCAAGTTCAGTGACCGTTCTTAATTTTTACAAAAAAAAATAATTTTGTAGACTCAATGCCCATCAAAACAACAAAATATATGTTTTGCAAAAAAAAAAATTGTCCTTAAAAATAATTTGCAATATTTACTCACAGACTACGTATAAGGAATATACTCAAAATATTTATCACTAAGTATCGACGGTGTTAATGCGCAGATAAAATCGCAAACACGGCATATTCCGCAAAAATACTTATAATTTATATTATTTTTCTCCGCATCTCTAAATACCGGAACTTAAAAACTTTTCCAGTGTGTTGTCCCGTCCTTTGTTAATATTGGCGCTGAATATGGTTGTCCTGGGGCAGCAAAATAAATTAATGATAAACGCTCAAACGGGGCCAATGTAGTAATTAGGAGTTATTTTGAAACTAGAAAAAAGGCCATCTTAGATTTTTTTGAATTCTCTCATATCAAGGCCGATAATAGATACCAACAGAATCTGTAATACTCTTGCGTATTTGAAGTGAAGATGCGAGAAATATGACCAAATTAAGGCTACCCAGTACCATGTACATACCAGACTTGCGCTTATCCTAAATATTATACTCAAGATACTGTTTTTAAAATACTTTTAAACATATTTTGGTATGTTGGAAATACATTCAGCCTAGAGTATTTACCAATCAATCTTAATTATATTTATCACTATCTTGTACTCAACACATCAAATACATTTGCAACCTTGGAAAAGGAAACTCGCCGGAACATTCTACGGAACTAGGGATCGTCAGACTCCAAGGTAAAGTAAAGCTGAAAGCCAAGCGACCGAACAAAAAACAAGACAAAACAAAAAACGAGACAAAAGACCAAATCGAGAACCCCAAGTTCGCCCGCCTCTATGTGTCCTCCTGTCCAACTTTCCACTTATTTTTTGTTGTTTTTTTTTAACTGTCTTCGAAGAGCACGTCACGCGTGGAGCATGCAAAGTGCTGGTGACGTCATCCGGATTTTACGCTCGAACCCCACATTTTGTCTAGGGTTGGAGTGGTTCTGCCAGCGGAAGATTGTAACGCCAAGGCTCGGTACGATCACAATAAAAAAATTTCGGAAATCGCTGATTCATGGGGTGTCAGTATGAAAATGCGCGAACATGTTTTCATGCAAGTACGGGCACTCCATTAATCAAAGAAGCAAGATCCTGCTGGTTAATTGAGATGCAGTGATCTAGATTTGGCTTCCCCAAATCTCCTTGTGTGCCTACTGTACAGTGTTGTACACGTTCGTCAAAAAAAGGAACGAAAGCCCGTTTCTCGTTCGTTCTGATTTTCGGAACGCGTTCCCGTTAGAAGTTCCATGTGTAAAAACGGAACTCGTTCCTGTTACAGTAAAAAAATGGAACTTATTGTTACATATACGTTACGTTTGTATTTTGTTGACTACAATATCTAGTTAGATCGAGTAGAGTTCTTTTTTTATCGCATTAAATGGGAACATATGAATTTGAATGCCGTGATGTCAGGGAACCAGGAGAAGAAAACAAGCGGAAGCAAGGTTTCATTTGTTGATACATTCCCCTTTAAAGATCTCACATTTTAACCAAATCCAGGTTTGTGGTGGGTAATTCAGACGAGCCAGAAATACTGTTACCTCATATTGCACGAGCGTTTTACAACCTCACCCGCTTCAATCTAACAAAGTTCCTTGTTGGAACTTGACGACAGTTGCTTTTCGATGTGACTGTCCGCAAGACAAGCAAGTGAAGAAGAGAGTAGGGCTTTTGGAAGGTCAGTCTTGAAATCTACAAGTCCTTCTTCTTGAAGGTTAAATTCGTTGTTCAGTTTGAGTGTGGTGGACAAGGGGGCAGGAATAAAGGTTATTTTTTGTGTATTTTTTAAGTGACCTATATTCCGGATAAAAGGGCGGGTTCGACGTCTAGTAACTTGTTATTTTGTTTTAACTGTAGGTCTCTTTGTGGAAGTTCAGGGACACCTGTAGTCGGCCTTAGATTTCCGCGTGTATGAGAATTTGTGGAAACAGAGAGCCGGGGTAGCTGATTTTGAAACATCCCTCTTTTTGTGTCTTTTCCTTTGACTAAAGTTTTGTTTTTTTGTACCGCAGTCTTGGGCACTGAAAAAAAATATCAATGACCTCTTGCTCTCCTTGACCCGATTGTTACCAAGCGAGGACCACATATATAGACGATAAGATCAGTAACCAAAAAAGTTAACAAGATCCTGCTCTTCGTGTGTTGTTTTAATACTTTTAGAATTTCCCTATTAGAAATAAAATAAAAATTACCCCACTGGATGAAAAATAAAGGAACGCCGTTCCTTTTCCGTTCCAGTAAAAACGTAACGAGTTCCCGTTCCAGTTCCACCGATGCAAAATAAAACGGCGGCGTTCCTTCGTTCCTGATAAAAGGAACGCGTTCCAGGAACGCCGTTCCGTACAACAGTGCTACTGTGGCCTCACTTTTGCTCGAAAGCTCGTTCAAAAGCGTTTATTTCTTCTCATTTCAAATGCGCGCATTGTTTCATTCTCGAAATCTCGGAAACGAGTTTTCTGCCAGGGAAGTTATTGATGAATGAATTTCGATCTGGAATCTTTACTCTTTTGACCTCAATGCGCCAAAAATGGTTAGAACTGGTGGAAAAGGGGGCGGGGGAAGGCGGTTTAGAAGCGGTTTTGTGAGCACTCTCCTGTGTCTTCTCTCTTTCCTTCTAAACTTACTAATTTCTTACTTTCTTTTTTTTCTTGTTTTTTTACTATTCGAGTTTACAGGTGCGTTTTCCCGCTTTTGGCTGGAGGACAAAGTACTCGCACTTGGTTGTTAATCAGGAACAGGGGCTTCTGTCCTCGAGCCGATGTTTTTCCTGCGTGTGCACGTGTGTGTTTCACTCGCGTATTCCTCAACAAGTCTGACTGCTTTCTCAACTTCTAGTTTGGCTGCTATGAATATGCAATGCCAGACTACATTTAGAGTCCCCCGAATGGCGGCGGGACATGTTACCAATTTATTGCGGAATGCGTCACGAGCGGAACCTGTCCTACAACCAAAGCACGGCAGGTGCCATGCTTACAACACATCCTGTTTGTTACTAAAATATTTCGGCACGCATTATGTTGCATATCATGAAATATTTCAGAGTAAACATCAATTTCAGCAGCTAAAACGCTTCTTAAAGTTTGTAAAAATCACAGCAGAAAGTGATTTTGAGAACAGTCATAACAAATCTCACTTTTAATTCTTAGATTACCAGCTTACAAGTATATCCAAGTATAAAGTATGTGTACTCCACTCATGATACTTCGCACTAAAATAACTTGAATACTACTCCAAATACGTATTCAAATGCGTATTCAGTATCATAATTTAATTACTTTTGTTGAGTATTTGGCACAACACTGGCAGATACCCATGGATGACAAATTCAATACTTTTACAAAGTGTTAAAAATGCTAGAGGGTTCTAAGAAAGAAACAGATTTACGGCAAAGAGGCGGACAGGGGTATTAAAGTAAATTCCTAATGGGCGTGTTTGTAGAAGAGTTGCCGAAAATGCTCGCGGTTCGGAGCGATCGAGAGGCACTCTCATGTCGCATGCTTCGCGGGGCCTGTTTTCGATGGCCGATATGTAGGGCTTCAGTGTACACCACGTATAGAAAGACAGCTTCGCTTAACACATGTTTATCTCATTTTTTTGCCTGGCGATAACATGATATGGCGTGGCGGAACCGGCGCGGCTCCTTACATTATTGGTGCCGCCGTCGTGATAGACCGTGAAACGCGAAGAGAAGACAAACACTGGGGAAAAATGTATCGGTTGTTTGAAAGTCATAGCAGTGGTAGGAGATCTTAGAGATAACGATCAAATTCACTTGCCTTTTTCGTGGACCATCCGGCGGAGGATTCGTGAGCATCGTCCGTGGGTGCAGCATACGCTTAGCACTCCCCGCGGTTCGACCGCTGAATTCTTCAGCTTAAAGCGAGTGTTCTGCGGTGTTTCAACCGACACGAGAAAATATCGAATATCGGAGGAACTTTTTGCAGTTTGAAGGATTCGGACATCACTTTGTGAAAGAAGCATATGCCAGGAGTGGCTCATTTCATCCGAGATGTCGACGTTCTGCGTCAGAACAGCTTCAGCCGCTTCAAGCAGCGCGCCAAAAAATCTCAAGAGACATCTGAGCCTGTCGAAGTGCCTGTTCCTCAGAAAGCAGCCGTCGAGCATCTCGACAGATTCGTTCAGTCAACAAAAATATTACCTCTAAAATAACGGGCTGAGCTGAAATTGCATTGTCGGAAGCCTTACGCAAGGCGGAAGCAGAAGGAGATTGAGAGCGTTCTCGTGAAGAAATTTTCATCAAGCCTCACTTCATCATATGGAGCCACGGAGGAGCCTGGAGCCTCTCCACAAAGCTGCAGCATCTGTCCAGAGTTGTTCAGCAGCCTGAGAGATGCATTCGATTCTTCTGATTCTTACTAAGAATCTCTCGCAGCAACGGATCCAAAAGATGATTCCTTCAGGAACTCGCCACCGGATCCAAAAAGCAGAGAAGAACCAAAAGACACTGGTAGTGTGGTCAATTCCTGACCCCCACACAAGAATGAGGCTGAGCCAAGACGACGTTTAGGCAGCTCTCAATTCTTACACTAAAGATGAACTTTACTCCTCCCAATAAAGCCCGAACAAGAAGTACGTTACAGGCATAATTTCAAAGGAATAAAAACAATACGTGTAAAACATTTATTACTAGGTCTATTCGTGAAATTTTCCGGTGGTTTAAGGCGGCTCATCCTGAAACGGCCATTGGGCTTTCCCAAGATTTGCTAATTGAGGTCATAGTAGGTGGAGTATACATTTGGCACGAAGTTTCTGTGCGCATGTAAACTGCGTTAACATCAAGCTAAGTCTTTGTGCTTTAGGAAAAGCCTCTGGAAAATAAGAAGCGCTGAACAGGGCTATAAAGTACCTAGGTACAAGTAACTGAAAATCGATATCTAGGTATTTTTGTTCTACCTGAGGTACAAATCTAGGTGCTTTCATTTCTTGCTACCTGTATCTGTATGTCAGGTACATTTTCCAGTAACTTGTAATTAAATTAAGTTACTTTTTACTGGTACTTTTTCATTCCCTTCTTCAAAATTGTAGAAACTATTGACCTTAAAGTATTAACACACTACCATCTGCCGTGATTAACGTTGAGTTGGGTACGACTTGGGAGGCACTAACTTGATCGAAAGAAGTTTTAGCGAACGAAGCCCCGCCAATGATAGTTCATCTAACTACACGTTAGCGAATGGTGGTGTTCATTGGAGTGAACGTTAGCGATGCCGTCCTAGCGACCTAGCGACACCAATTTATCGAATTGCTTCGGAACCCCCTTTAGGGAACGTAGTGACCTGCTTCCTTCATCTCAAACCGAAATCGACTTCAGTGTGTGTTTGATGCTGCACTGACAGCTATAGAAGGAAGGAGACAACTTGAAATATGTGCGCAGTTTTTGTTGACTGCATCTTGTCCAGGTGGTGGCTCTCTTCTGCCTGTATTATACTCTGTTTCACACTTAGCGTACAACACTGTCAAAGCTACTGGCGCGAGCATCAGGCTTCATCTCGTTGATCATTAGCACGCGTCCTCGCGCGAACGAAACCATAGACAAAGCCACGCGCTCGAGCCAGTAGCGTTGACAGCGTTGCATACTAAGTATGAAACGCAGTATAGAATATAAAATATAATTGAAAAAATTATTATGACAGTCATAAAGCAATGTAATATGGCCTATAGAATACAATTTTAACTCAATAAATCGGACTCATATTTTGCAAATATCGAAACTGAAAAATTTCTAAAAGAAAAAAAAAAGCTTATTTTTAGTCCGACTAATAAAAAAAAACAAAAAACAAGGAAGCTTGAAGTTTTTTGCTCGTCGTCACGAAGGTTAGGTGCATATCCACTCGACTCATGCGTTTTTTCATGCGGCCGACGTCTTCCGGGCCCGTGGAGGGCCCAGAAGACGTCGGCCGCATGAAAACTTCTTCTGGGGGCGAAAACATCAACATGCGAGTTCCGGCGGCTTCGGCGTAATATGGTAGACAGTGGAAGCTGTGGGCTCGCTGAACTAATTGGAGCTTGGTGAGAAGTCAAGTGAGGACTAAACTCTGATGTGGACACTGCATTGACACCAAGAAAGCACATTTATCAAACTCGTTTTTGAGTGTATATTTAGTATAAAAAGCTTTACTTGCAATATATTCTGACTAATCTGGGGAAAATAAATAAAGTATCTTTGAAGTAACTTTACGCATAACCAAATACATCTATAAAAGAGTACCTAGATACGTACCTTGGTACCTTTTCGTATGAGTAGCTCTAACTGTATCTTGGGTACATTTTTAAAGTAACTTTTACAACCCTGGCGCTGAAGACCTTCGCGAAGTGACTATATCCGACACTCCACCTACGAAGTGTTTCCTTGGCCAGTGCCGTTCATGCGCAACAGCTGAAACTCTTGTTGCGCCTGGCCTTGGACTCCAAATGAGGATGAAGTGTTGTGCGCAGCCTGAGAAAAGGGAAAGCTGATAAGAAAAGGAGTGAGTCCTGGTACGTTTGTGGAACACCTTCGAAAGTACTTGAGAAGATGGGTACAACATTAATACGTTCGATGCGAGCAGGGCAAAACGATAAGTGAAACAAATCAATTCCTTACGAAAAGTAACGTCCTGCTCAATTTCAATTTAGGAGAAAACTGGACAGCTGTGCTGCTTGAAAAAGTTCAGTAACATCACTGGCAAAAGGACGCAAGTTTCAATCTTCACAGGCGTGGTGACAATTAGAAAAGGAACGCGTAGCCGCACCCTTATTCGTGATGACACCAGCCACAATTCCGCCCCTGTATGCTACGCCGTTCGGAAAATTTCCGAGTGGCATGAGGACGTTGCTCCGCTGAATGCGCATGTGACGTACATATGTGACGGTGCGGCAAGTCCTTTAAGAACCGGTGTGAATTCCATGAGCTCACGAACACCAAGTGCCTTTTCAGTCAAATGGCTCTGTTTAGCTACTGCGCATGGAGCGAACGCGTTCTATGAAATTCGAGACCTCGTCAAACACCATGCAACTCGTTTCAATCTCCGAGGGCCTGCCAAATCAGGTATTAAGTGTGCACCAGAAATGGTGGACGTCCTCAAGAAAAAATTACAGACTGTTGCGCTAATTCACCTGCCAAGGCCTGACGCGCAGGTGTTCAGGAAAATGCAAACGAGACTGGGATTCCGTCCGGCCCGTGCATGGAATTTAATCCTGGCATTTCTGGCAGTACACACTTGTCAACCTACTTCGGCCAGAATTGCTGCTATCAAGAATGGGAGCGTCTACAAAGAAGCCACTCCGGATATAAAACTTCGCTTCCGCCAGCATCTGTGAGCAGTAAAGTGCGACGCGGCAACAACAAATCTCATAAAAATGTGATGACAAAGAATTATAAAAACATTTTTACACAACGGCTACCCTTTAGTATTTATATTCTCTCTGCGTTTTACGTCTGTAGATTCAAATAATGTTCTACTGAACTCGTTTTATTTTTCTGAGAGATTACACAAGAATAACGACATTAAAACTACGAGGAATGTTCCTGCGTCCTAACCGGGCGCTGCTCGCAAGGCGTCTGCCCTCCTCTCCTCTCTCCTCTCTTGCCGTGGGGGCGACTTGAGTTGTCTAGTCTACCACCACGGAGGTCTGGCCGACTGGCCCGCAACCGGGCCCCCGAGCTGGTGTCGGGTATCCCCGGTGCGTGCCAGCCTCCTCCGCGGCTCGAGGGAGCGTGTTGCGGGGAAGACGATGCTGTCGCTGCAAGCCTCTACATCACTCCCCCCCTAGTGGCACAGAACGCAGAAAGGTGGCACGAGCAGGAGAACTTGAAGTTTATGGTTCACGCAGGGAGAGTTGAAGCCTGTCCGGGTAGTGAACTCGCCGTCCGGAGCGTGTGGTTCTTTCCGGCTTTTTCGAGATAGGGAGCGCTCCCTGGTCTTGCGCGGGTAGAGAAGCCGGTGAAGAACGAGGCGAAGAATTTGTAGCTGGTGGAAGGATGGGGAAAGGGAAATCGGCGTCGGAAGCGGTGTTTACAAAAGCGGGCTTCAGGCGGTCGGTGGCGATTACTTGGTTGTTTCCCCTGATTGTGACCGTGAATTGTTTGGGTCCCCGTTTTACGACCTTGTAGGGGCCGTCGTACGGTTGTTGGAGGGGATTTCGCACCGCGTCGTGTCGAACGAACACATGTGTGCAGGTGTCGAGATGTGTGCTGACGTAATGGTCTCGACGAGCCGTTCGAGGTGGGGTCGCGCGTAGTCCTCCCATGACCTCTTTTAGGCGGGTCACGTAGCTTATTGCGTCGGACAAGTCTCTGTTGCTCGCTGGTGTGAAAAATTCGCCAGGTAATCAGAGTGTGGTGCCATAGACCAACTCTGCTGTTGTGCACGAGAGGTCTTCCTTGAGCGCTGTCCTGACACCAAGAAGGACGAAGGGCAGAACGTCAGTCCAGTTGATGCGCTGGTGTGCTTTCAAGGCTGCCTTCATTTGCCGATGGAACCGCTCGATGATTCCATTGGCAATCGGATGATAGGCGGTTGTTTTCGCATGCTTTGATCCGAGCAGGCGCGTCAGTTGAGTGAAGAGTGACGATTCAAACTGGCGTCCGCGATCGGTCGTGATGATGGACGGTACTCCGAAACGTGAAATCCAAATTGACACAAAAGCGCGAGCGACGGTTTCGGCAGTAATGTCCGAGATGGGAATAGCTTCCGGCCAGCGTGTGAATCTATCTATGCAAGTGAGGATGTACCGCTGGCCTTGTGATGGTGGTAGCGGTCCGACAATGTCAACGTGGACGTGGTCGAACCTTGCATCGGGAGTCGCGAAGGTGGAGAGGGGCGTAATGGTATGTCGCTGGATCTTAGCTCGCTGACAGGATATGCACTCTCGAGCCCACTGACGAACATCGCGATTCATGCCGGGCCAAACGAAGCGAGAAGTAACGAGATGCTGTGTTCCCGGTATGCCCGGGTGCGATAGCGAGTGCAGTTTCTCGAACACCAGTTTACGGAAGTGTGCGGGAAGAAATGGACGAGGCGCTCCCGTCGACATGTCGCACCACAGAGTTGCGTCATCCAAGGGCAGTGGTACCTCTCGCAGTTCCATCGAGTGCGTAGCTGTGTGCAGTTGGCCGAGCTCGGTGTCTCTTTTCTGAGCAGCAGCAAGGGCGGCGAAGTCCAGCACTGGGCGTTCAGCGGCGCCGATGCAGAGGCGTGACAAGGCATCCGCCACCGGGTTGTCGCGGCCGCTCACGTGTCGCACGTCCGTCGTGAACTCCGAGATGTACGACATTTGGCGAAGTTCACGAGTTGTGTGGGTTTGGCTATCCGACTTCAGCGATCGTATTGCGAAGGTCAGTGGCTTGTGGTCAGTGAGAATGAAGAAGCTTCTTCCCTCCAAGAGATGGCGAAAGTGGCGAAGCGTCAGATTGCGGCGAGAAGCTCTCCTCCGAAGGTGCTGTATCTGCGCTCGGTGGGTGACAGTGTCTTGGAGAAAAAGGAGATGGGCTTCCAGATGTTGTTTTGCCATTGCTGAAGGACCGCTCCAATCGCAACTTCCGAAGCATCCGTCATGACGCACAGGGGAGCGTTGTCCTCGGGGTACACCAAAAGGGTTGCGTCGGCGATGTCTGCCTTGATTTTGGTGAACATGCGCTCCGCTGTTGCATCCCAGGTCAAAGCGGCTGCCTCGCCGTGGCTCTTTTTGAGGAATTCTTGCAGCGGTTGGAGGGTTGTTGCGCAGTGGGGGACAAAACGCCGATAAAAATTGACGATTCCGAGGAACTCCCGCAGCTGGCGTCGTGTTGACGGTCGAGGAAAGTTCCAGATCACCTCAACCTTCGCGGGAAGTGGACGGATGCCCTGGTGGTCAATGTGGTGTCCCAAGAACTCCAGCTCACCTACACCGAACTGACACTTGGCGGTGTTAATGATGATGCCGTAGCCCCTAAGACGCTCGAACACAGCTTTGAGGTGTTGTTCGTGCTCGGCGGGTGAGGAGCTTGCGATGAGAAGGTCGTCGACATAGGCACGGCAGAAGGTTAGTCCCCGGAGTACTTCGTCAATGAACCTCTGAAAGGTTTGGGCGGCGTTCCGAAGACCGAACGGCATCCGGACGAATTCGTATAGTCCGAATGGCGTGATGATCGCGGTCTTCGGCACGTCGTCCGGGGCGACGGGGATTTGGTGATAAGCGCGCACCAAATCAATCTTTGAAAAGATGCATGCTCCGTCGAGGCTGGATGTTATGTCTTGGATGTGGGAGATCGGATAACAGTCGGGAGCGGTGACGCGGTTTAATGCGCGGTAGTCGCCGCATGGTCTCCAGTCTCCGGCTGTTGTCTTTTGTACCATGTGCAGTGGTGAGGCCCATGAGCTCGACGACGGTCGCACGATGCCCAATTCAAGCATGTGCTGGAATTCCTGTTGAGCAATTCGCAGCTTGTCAGGGGCGAGACGACGCGGTCGAGCATGGACGGGAGCTCCGGTGGTTTCAATATGGTGAGAAACGCTGTGCTGCACAGGGCGTTCGTCACAGCCAGTGCGCGTCAACTCCGGGAACTCGCGCAAGATGGTTGTGAATTGCGTTGGGGCGTTAGGAATGACATGCGCCGGAGCAGGAGAATGCACTGCGGATGATACGCCCGACACGGAGAGGTTAGTTATCGTGTCGAGGAGACGCCTCCGTCCTATGTCCACCAAAAGTCCGAAGTGTCGGAGGAAGTCCGCACCAATGATGGCACGTTGCACGTCCGCGACGACGAACACCCAGCGGAAGGTCCGTCGGAGACCGAGATTCAAGGTTAGCGAACGCTCACCGTAGGTGGGAATTGGCGTCCCGTTCACAGCTTGGAGCTGCGAGGTGCTGGACATCCGCTTGTCTTTAGGTGTTGCCGGTAGTATGCTGACCTCGGCACCGGTATCCACGAGGAAGCGGAGCCCGGTGTCTTGGTCGTGGACGTAAAAGAGGCGTTGGCGGCTGTCCGGAGTGGCCGAGGCACTTGCCGCCTCTAGTGCTCCGCCGTTCCGTTTCCCGTGTAGTGGCAGGGTGTGGTGCACTTAGTGGCATTATCGCCGAAGCGGCGGTGGTACCAACAGATGTCGGTTCGCGCTGGTGAAGAAGATGGACGGCGTCGTTGGGACCGCGACTGGCTACGTCCGCGATGTTGCTGCAGGGTCGCGACGGCGGTCGTCAAGCGGGAGATCTCCGCGCGGAGCTGTTGTATCTCGTCCGTAGGAGCTTGGACGGCCGATACAACCGGAGTCGAAATCTCCATCAGCTTGTCGGCGAGCTCTGCCAGGTGTTCAACACCGAGGTCTCCAACGGACGCCAAGATCATGCGCACGTTGTGGGGCAGATGCTGGACGTACAGGTTCCGCAGGAACGAAGCGTCGATTGTAGATGCCTTCTCACCCATCAGCTGCTGCATGCGGCGCAAGAACTGGGTAGGTCGGCGGTCACCAAGTTCCTCGGTGGTCAGGAGTTGTAACCGTCTTTCCTCAGAAGCTGTTGTGCGGCGGATCAGCTGCCGCTTGAGGGTGGCGTAGGCATCCGTGGCTGGTTGCTGGAGGAGCAGGTCGCGTACCTCGCTGGCGATATCTGGTGGAAGGCTGGCCACGATGTGATGATACTTGGTGCGATCAGCGGTGATCTTCCGAGTCGCGAACTGCGCTTCCACTTGTAAAAACCACAGCTCGGGATCCGCAGGCCAGTACGGTGGGAGCTTGAGGGCGACGACGGAGACGCCTTCCGCAGGGGGCGCCGTGGTTGAGGAGTTGGCAGAAGCATTTTCTTCTTCTTGATTCATCGCAGCGCTTGAGGTCGGGTTTTTCGTTAGTCCGGGTCACCAATGTAGATTCAAATAATGTTCTACTGAACTCGTTTTATTTTTCTGAGAGATTACACAAGAATAACGACATTAAAACTACGAGGAATGTTCCTGCGTCCTAACCGGGCGCTGCTCGCAAGGCGTCTGCCCTCCTCTCCTCTCTCCTCTCTTGCCGTGGGGGCGACTTGAGTTGTCTAGTCTACCACCACGGAGGTCTGGCCGACTGGCCCGCAACCGGGCCCCCGAGCTGGTGTCGGGTATCCCCGGTGCGTGCCAGCCTCCTCCGCGGCTCGAGGGAGCGTGTTGCGGGGAAGACGATGCTGTCGCTGCAAGCCTCTACACGTCCTTTAGGTACATGTACAAACCTAAGGACGATAAACGCAGTCCAACTCCGTCGTGTGAAACGGTTGTGAGTTCGTATTATCTGTTTGAATGCGACAGCGCACGGAGGGACGAAACCTGATTGTCGGGCGCTAGTGGCGCTCCCCGCTGGTTACACCAACGCGCTCTCTAGAACCAGGTCGAGGGCGCTAGGGTTTCTCGACGTCTTTTTGTTAATGGTTATGCCATTCTATGCAGAACAAAATGCCTACAGCAAGCGCTCGCAGTAAAATTACAAAGAAATCGCCGAAAACAAATTGCCGTCAACGTCCCGAGCTCGTTAACGAAAGGGAGGCGCCCTTTCATTGTTTCAGAACAAACCAAAAAAAAAAAATTACACAAAAGCGTCGGGAAGGAAATGGTCAGTTGTCATCACACTAAGCGAAGCGCATACAATGGATCGACTTTTTGCTTAGTGTGGTGTGGTGCGCACTCTGTCTGCCGCTCCCTCACGGGCGCCTGCCTGGAGGTCCGCCCGCGTTCCACAGGCACACCGCGGCGGCGGCTCCAATGCCGTGAGGAGGCTCACCGGTTCCGTCGGCCACATCATGTTACCGTCAGGCAAAAGAATGAGATAAACATGTGTTAAGCGGCGCTTCTCCGGTCGCTACCCTTACGAGGCGTACACAGATACCCTACACGCCGGCTACTAAAAACAGGCTCTGCCAAGCATGCGACATGAGAGAGCCTCTTGATCGCTCCGCACCGCGCGCAATTTCTTCGACTCTTATACAAAAAAAAAAACTCACTATAAAATCTCAAATTAAATCCACCATCCGCCTCTGTACCGTCAATTCGTTACTTTCTGAACACCCTCGAGCATAACTTCAAATACGCAAAAATAATGCAACATGTTTTGCAGATTTTATTAGTACATATTATTGGCCCTAATGTGGGAGAGTTTAAAAATATCGGAGATGGCTTTTCTTTAATTAAGCTTCAGAATAGCTCGTTCGTTCTGCCTGGAATATGCTTGCGTTGTTTGGGACCCTTATACCGCCTTTTCTACACAAAAACTTGAAAAAAGTACAAAATCTGGCTTTGAGGCTTGTTTTAAGTAATTACGATTGGCGACTAAGTATGACTGAGTGGAGACATAAACTTAAGTGGCAATTATTAAAAAGATCGCAGAAAGCACCTCCGTCTAAAAGTTTTTTACAATATTCATTGTGGTAAAACCGGCATAGAAAAGGATAAATATATGAAACCGCCTTTTTACGCATTCAGTAGGAACGACCATGCTTTAAAAATTAGAGAAATTCCTTGATGGGTGACGAACTGCGACACTCCTTTTTTGTAGAGACCGCGCTCGATTGGAACTTCCTTCCATCGCGCGCTGTCTCAATAGCTTCCAATGATGCCTTTTCTTTGTACGCACTGAATGGGTGAGTTTTTGTGTGTGTGTGTGTGTGTGTGTATATTGCTTGTTCCCCCTCCCCCCCCCCTCCCACTGTAATGCCTAATGGCAGAGTGGGTGCCTGAATAAAGAAAAGAGAGTAAATATTAAAATGACCCCACTTGAGCGTTTCACATCAGTTGATCTTGCTGCCCAGGACAACTATATTTATCGCCAATATTGACAAAATACAGGGCAACACGCTGAAAATTTTAAAAGTTCTGGTATTTCTGGATGCGGAGAAACAAATAAAGAAAATGTAAGTATTTTTGCGGAATGTGCCATGTTGGCGATTTGTTTCTAGAAATTAACAGCGTCCATACTTAATCATAAGTATCTTGAGTCAATTCTTCTAATACGTGGTTTGTCAGTAAATATTTCTAGACCGGTTACCCGAACAGTTCTTTTGGGAGAGGGGACCTAAATGCCAACTTCTTGCAATTTGCATGTAGCGCTTCGCATTGAGAGCGTGCTTCTAATTCGTTTCCAGAAGGACACTTTTTTTCACAAAAAAGATTTTGTTTTTGTTTAGATGGGCGTTAAGACTACAAAATAAATCATTTTTGTAAGAATTGAAATAGCTCAAGGGAGATGGTCGGGCGAACTTATCTGAAAACACCCTCTAGCGTCTTTATCTAAGACTTAAAGGGAGCATAGACTAAGGTTTCGTTTTAATTTTATAAAATGTATATTGTGTATGTGTGCAAGACTTCGCGAGTTTCAATGACGGCCAGACTGCAGTGTGAACAGTCCCGTCGTCTTTATTCACGAAGGCTTTCCCAGAACTATCGGCCGTTGTTTCGCGCTCCTTTAGTTCAGAACAAAAAAAAAAGTTTAGTCGTCACGTCTTTCCATTGTTTACAAAATGCAGATCGCTGAAGGATCCAAGGTGAACCACGCGTGCCTGTGGAAGTCGATAATTCAGAAGGCATTCATTTTGACCAGCCCCTACTCCGTTCCCTCCAGTAACATAAAATGACTTCTATTTTCGTACCCACGAAGAGTCGATGGCCGAGAGTCGCTGGCTGTTTATTTTCCCTGTCTGAATCCTACGCCTAAAACTACTCAAACGGGAATATGTGATTTTTCAGTTCACCTGTCTTAGTCTATCACCAAAAAGAGTTGATGCCGCGTTAGCGTTTCGTTGACTGACGTGCCTATAACACTTATACATGCAGGTTTCAAAAAAAGGTCGCCAGATTCGGTTCATGTGAAAGGGCGTTGCTTACAAGAGACCCGATAATAAAGGATGGGTATGTATACTATGTTTCACTTTATGTACTGGAGCAGACGACGCTACGAGCCGCCGGGACCAATCAGAGAGCGTAAAAAGCGCACCAAAGTGGAGTTCATGTTTCTTAATGCGTTTTATCATCGCTGAGCCGATCATGAACGGGGAAGGCTCAGTGACTTGCGTTTTTGACACAGTTTCATTGGTGTTACCTGCTCGTAGTTTCGGCTGCGTCCGGACTAAAGTGAAACAAAGTATGGTTTCAGCAGCGTCCATTAAATGCGAGGTAAACAGGTATTTCACAATGCCACTTTTTTTTTTTAAGCGAATGTTTCGTGGGGTTGTAAAACGCGGATCCTCTTCGACACAGAAGGGGTTAAAAAATAAGACGAAACAAAGATACTGAAGCTTCTGCGATGACGTATTTCAGTACCGTGTAATTTATTCCTTTATTTGTGGTGCCCCCGCAGCACCAGAGGCGCCATTGCAGGGGAAAGAGAAAGGGGGAAGGGGGTAAATTTCTATGAAAACGGAAATGAACTACACATGTATATATACACATACACATATATATATATACACATATATATATATACACATATATATATATACACATATATATATATACACACATATATATATACACACATATATATATACACACATATATATATACACATATATATATATACACACATATATATATACACACATATATATATATACACATATATATATATACACATATATATATATACACACATATATATATACACACACATATATATATACACACACATATATATATACACACACATATATATATACACACACATATATATATACACACACATATATATATACACACACATATATATATACACACACATATATATATACACACACATATATATATACACACACATATATATATACACACACATATATATATACACACACATATATATATACACACACATATATATATACACACACATATATATATACACACACATATATATATACACACACATATATATATATATATATATATATATATATATATATATATATATATATATATATATATATATATACACTATAAAAAGGTTCAACGGGCCGGTTGGACGTAAAACGAAATTGGAGGAGTTCCAGGAAAGGTCTGTCTTTACGGCACCAACGTTTCAAGCGGGGACCGCTTTTCTTCAGGGTGGGATGGTTGTGAAATGTCGTCTTCTTGTTGATGTCCGTGTGGAAGAGGAAGAGTTACTATGAAGGCTAAAAAATATTCACAACAGGAGCAAAACAATTATCGTAAATCTTTGAAATTAGTAATTATAAGCAATGTTAATCCAAATAAATAAAACGAAATAAATTGATTTGTAGTATTTGCCACAGTCTTTGTTTCAGCTCCTAAGCACAATCACCCCCGACCAACCGGAGCGCACACAAAAGTAGCCATGAGGATGTGTTCGGGATTAACACCGCTTCGAGAGCGGAGATCTAGACAGCGCAAGAGTGCCGTGGCGGTTTTTTATGAAGTATTTATGTCATATTTTAATGATGCTTACGCGCCTAAGAATTTAACGCAGCGGAAGGATTACCACGGGACGCACGCTCACGAGGATGTTCACGAGAGGGGTGGAACGAGCTCACGATGGCAGGCGCTTTTGGTGCAACAATGTGATCGACGCGCTGGGCTAGCACAGACCGTGCAAAACCAAAATAATTGTGTGGCCTCGGCCCTACACACAGCGAGGCAGCCAAGTGAGCACGCCTAGACTTGCATTAATACCACAAGCAACCGAATTGAGTTTGTGAATGAAAAAAGCCTCCTTCAACTCTCTCTCGTGATCAGAGCTAAATCCAAATTCAAGAAGGATGACACGTATTTTGTCAATGCTATGCTCTTTAAGATGCAAGTGTTTTGAGAACGGGAGCGTGGGTAAGGGCTTGACACGAGACTTGTGATTATTGAAGCGCAACCGAAATGAAGTACTGGTTTGTCCTATATAATCCATGTTACATAGTTTACAGCGTAAAAGATAAATAACGTTACGCGTACCGCAGTTGAGGTTTCCAGTGATTTTGAAAGAAAAGCCAGAGTTCGCGCTAGTGACAAGGTTGGTGGTTTCGACATATTCACAAATTTCACATCTGGGGTCTGGCAAGGTTTACAACCAGAAGAAGTTCTATTTTTCGAGTGCACCAATATGTCCTTAAGGTTTCTACCTCGTCGATATACTACGCGTGGTGATCCCGGAAAAAGGGTGCGTAGTTTATCGCCTTGCTGCACAATACTGTGATGCTTCCTGAGGATATTGTTTAGATATGGAAGGCGGGCTGAGTATGTAACCACCAGGTTTGCGTGATCGTTTTGCGACATTTTGGGTTGGGGTTGATTGATAATTTGCTCTCGGTCGAGAGCACGTGCTCTCGACTGGCTGGTGGATAATTCTGCTATCCAAGCAGAATTATCCACCAGCCATTGTCGATAAGGCCATTGGGGGGGGGGGGGGGGGTGCGAGTCTTTGGCTCGTATCCCCGGTAGAGTCCGTGGATCCTGTTTCCGGCCGGCGCACGATGCAGGAAAAGGTGTGTTGTGACGCGGAGGCAGAGTCCAGGGGTCGACGAAGACAGCGCACTGGAGAGGAGTCTTCTTCCTGCAGAGTCGGTCCGTGCTTTGAAGGCGTTGCGTTTTTCCGGCCGCCACACGATGCAGGTCCAGGTATGTCGGGACGCTGAGCGAAGGCTCGACGATGGCACCGCACTGGAGAGGCGTCTGAACTCTGTGGGAGTGGGTCCGTCCTTTCGAAGGTGTGGAGCCTGACGTCTAGATGCCTGGGCAACGGAAGGGAAGGCAAACCCAGAAACTCCACAAACAGCGGCCAAGCGAAGGCAGGCCCGCCATTTGGTACGCAGAGTGCTTTACATCGAGCAATGCTACCTACAATAACCTATGGCGACCAGAAAGAGAACCCCCATCGGCACTGGCAAAAATGTATCATAAAAAAAACAATTTACCCTCTCCCCCATGCCATTACTCGCCTAGACAGAGAAAGCCCTGCTCAAGCTGTCTGCGTTAGTGTGCAGGGATCCTCTTTTGTGCTTAACAGTGAACACGTACGGTTGCAGACTTAGACTCCAACGGAGCAATCTGCCATTTTTGTTCGACATCTGTTGGAGCCACGTTAGCGGTGGGTGGTCTGTGATGAAAACAAATAGCGACCCCGACCAGTAACATGAAAGTTTTCTACCGCCCACACAAGGCAAGCGCACTCTTTTTCATTTGTGCTGTACGCCTGCTCTCGAGCGCTTAATTTCCTGCTCACGTACAGGATCAGGTGCTCTCCCCCGTCTGCGCTCTCTTGGCTCAGGACCACCCCCAGCCCCTTTTCGCTGGCGTCACACTGCACGAGAAAGGGTTTCGAGTGGTGCGGGCTTGCCAAAACTAGCTTACTCATCAAGCTGTTTTAAGGGCGTCAAAGGATGCCCGTTTCTTTGTCCCACTTTACGCGATTAGGCGCGTTCTTTTTCAACGCGTCAGTAAGCGGACTAGCCAGCTCGGAAAACCCCTTGATGTAGTGTTGGTAATACCCAATTAAGCCCCAAAATGTACGAATCTGCGCTTTTTTTTTCTGGACGCGGAAACTCCTTGATCGCCAGCACCTTTACTTCCAATGGGCTCCGGTGGCCTTGGCCTACTGTGTGTCCGAGGTAATCTACCTCTGAGCGACCAAACTTGCACTTCTGTCCTTTCAGAGTTAGTCCCGCCTGGCGAAGTCTCGAAAAGACTTCTCTTAGATGGTCCAAGTGTTCGGACCAGGCGTCAGAAAAGATTGCAATATCGTCTGAATAGGGTAGAGCAAAACTTTTTAACCCTGCAAGGACTTCGTTCATCAACCTAGAGAACGCGAAAGGAGCATTTTTAAGGCCAAAGCTAAGGACCAAAGGCCGAAAAGTGCCAAAAGGGGTCACGAAAGCGGCAAGATTACTTGCACGCTCGTTGAGCGGTACTTGCCAATATCCACGAACAAGATCTAGAGTGGATATGACCTTTGCCTGGCACACTTTTTCGAGGCAGTCTTCAACGTGCGGAATGGGGAAAACCCTCGTGGCGGTCACTCCGTTTAACTTACGGTAGTCAACGCAAGGCCGTGGTTCCTTACCGTTAGCTTCCACGATTATCATCGGAGATACAAAGTCACCCTCGCCTGGCTCGATTAGCTTAAGAGCGAGCATCTGTTAAACAACTCCCTTCATCAGTTTTTCCTGTCGATGCGAGTACCGGTAAGCTTTGCACCTTTTGGTGTCGCTCGAAGTCAACTGTGTCATGAGTCATTAAACTAGTTCGGCCTGGGACTTTCGAAAATAAGTCCTGATACTCTGTTATTAAGGTTAGCAAGACTCGCTTAAGGTGGCTGGCTGAACCGTGGTTGCCAGGATCTCCTCTGGAGTGAAGGAGGTTAAATCTCGTGGGATCTCGGGAAGGCTAATTGCTACTTCCTCAGGTTCGTTTAACAAGACGCTCACAATGTGAACTCGTTCTACGTACGGTTTCATTAAATTACAGCGGTAGATCCTCACTTCCTTCCTACGACCCGGCAACTTAACGACATAGTTCGTGTCAGACAGTTTTTGCAGTACCGTCCCAGGACCTTCCCATTGAACTTCTAGTTTGTTTGCACTTGTAGTTCGCAACAGTAACACTTTCTGTCCCTCACGGAAACTACGAACACTGCTGTTTTTGTCATAGCGTTGTTTTGCCGTAGTCTGTGCTTCGAGCATGTTGGCTTCCACGAGAAGCTGCGTGTCATACATGCGTTAAAGTAAGTTACATACATACTCAACTACTGTCGGGTCGTCCTCCTGTCCTTCCCAGTTTTCTCGGAGGAGTCTAAGCGGTGACCGTAATGCTCGCCCGTATACAAGCTCCGCTGGGCTGAAGCCCGTTGACTCTTGTGCCACTGAACGAAGGGCAAACAGCATGGCAGGCGACGCTGCGTGCCAGTCCCTCTTTTTCTCATAACACAAAGCCCGCAGAATGCGCTTCATCACGGAGTGTACCTTCTCTACGCTCTGCCAAGGTCTGACTGGATTTCGCTCGGAAATCCAACGCGCGCAAAAATGGACAAAAATGCATCCACGACTTCCACGGGCGTTGCATCGCGCAAGGGCACTGCTTCGGGGAATTTAGTGGCAGGGCATACCATTGTCATAAGATATTTAAAGCTTTCTTTTGTTGCGGGTGGCGGACCCACAATGTCCACGATGACTCTGCGGAAAGGTTCGGTAATAATTGGGACCGCTGTCATGGGTGCCTTGCGTTTTTCATTAGGTCGACCCGTCCGCTGACAGACGTCACAGTTCCGAACGAAATGTTCGACATCTTTAAAACAACCTGGCCAGTAGTACTCGCTTAGGAGTCTTGCTTTGGTCTTGTTGATATCCAGGTGGCCCGACCAACCCGCCCGGTGAGACAATTCCAAAAGTTTTTCTCGGTACTTCAGAGGAACGACGATTTGGTCGACGTTCATCCCTTTCTTTCCACGAAACTCACGGTACAGTATTCCGTTATTTTCAAAGAACCTTAAGCTGCTCGAATTAGGGTTTCGAATGCTCTCCCAACATTTTATTAATGTGGAGTCGCTCTTTTGCTCTGCAATCAAGGTTGCCCTATCTATTGCAGCGAGCGCCTTAAAATCGGTGCTCGTCGGAGGGATGAACGTCAATTGATCGTCCACTTTTTCCTCGTCCCGATCTGGCCCATCTAAAGCGGGACGTTCGTCATTTTCGACGGGATCGTGCAAGTCATCTGCTGCACTGGCTTGTGAAGCTACAGCCTGCTCTACATTTTTTTTTCGCAGCTTTTTTTTGTCATCGATCTCATGACAACCATGACCGGGTTCGTGTCAAGCGTTATCCCCGACTTAAGCAGTTCCTTTGCGGTTCTTTTGGACAAAAGGTACGGGCACCTCGGCAAGACGTTGTCCGAGACTGCGGCCTCGGTTTCCACCTCTCCAAAGGTGACTTTCAGGATTACTTTCGCAACAGTTAGGCTCACAGTACCTCCTTCCAGAGCCTGCCTCAGGCACACGTAGTCGCCTGTGAAGTCGTTCTCGTTCACGAAAGAAGAGTGCACGACGTCGTACGTCGCGCCGGTGTCCCGTAACACCTTGCAAGTTTTACCGTTTACGTCCATGTCGTGAAGGTATGGACCTAACAAGTCTTGGTCCTTCTCGAGAACAAGCTGCACTGGGGAGACCTTTGGGACACGACATCCAGCAGCCACGTGCCCTGGCTTTTGGCACCGGAAGCATACTATTGGTTTCCGTGCTTCGAACGACTTCTTCACGCGTGTTTCGGGGGACTCGTCTATAGGAACTGGCTTGTTCGCGTTCTTTTCCGACGTGCGGAATCCTTTGGTTCCCCCAGACGAAGCCCCCAGAGGCCGGTTAGTCCTCCCTAGGTCGCTACTTGATTCCCTTTTTGCACAGTACTCCTCTGCATATTCTGCTGCCTTGCGTACTGCTCCTACGTCCGGTCGATCCTGAACCCATTCTGAGCTTTTCAGGCAATGTACGATAGAACTGCTCCAAGCAAAATTGCTCAAACATCTTCCGTTTGTCCTCATACGCCTGAGCTCCTTTGAGTCAGTTTTCCAGAAAACTAGCTAGCTTATATGCGAACTCGGAGTAGCTCTCTTGTGGGCCTTTCGTGGCTTCTCGAAATTTCAAACGGAAAGCTTCGGGTGACAGCTTATATTTTCTCAACAAAGCACACTTCACAACCGTGTAATTTTCGGCCTCTTCTGGCAGTAACCTTGCCAGTACTTCAGCTGCTTCGGCCGGCTACACGCTTAGAAGCCTCTGAGGCCAAGACGACTCTTCGAAACCCATCCTGACACATGTGCGCTCTAAGTTGGTTAAAAAGAATCCCAATTCGCTTCCAACAGAAAAGGGCTGAAGAAAACTTCTCATGTCATAGTTAACTGCTTTCGCGACTCCAACAACGGTCATTTCCGAAGTCAGCTTTAGCTGCTCGAGTTGCAGTTGTTTCAGTTGTTAGTCTCTTTTTTTCTCTAGGCGTCGTTTCTTTGTCTCATCGACAGCTTCGGCAGTTTCGTCATGGCCGGCTCCGCAACCCAAAATTTTTTTTCACTATGTCTGGCTTTCGCATTGCCTTGCTTACATCCAAACCGAGCTCTTCAGCTACGGCTAACAACTCTACTTTAAGCAGGCTATCCAAATCCATTTCTGCCAGGTACAATGTCAAAGTTCCGTTCCTGTCGCCTTTCCTATTTTCGCTTCACCACGAAAATTACAACACTCGGCGTACCAGAAAAAGCAAGAGCCAAAGCCTCACCGACCGCTGCCGTAGCGCTCCCGTAGATCCGCCATCCCACCGCTGCCACCAGCTGTTGCGTTTGGCCGAGCAGGACTCCAGGCCACGCCAAGAGGACGACGACACCGGGAGCAGGGCAGACGGACTTTTTAATCCGGGCAAGCTTGCCGACAGACGGAAACCGAAGAACAATACCGGCGGCGGCGCGACCGACTTATATCGGCTGCTGCCATGAACAAATGAAGAAAAAGTGCGATGCGGAAGATATCGCTTTTGGCGCGGCGGCTATCAACAATCGCGCGTTCCTGCTGCGCTCATGCGTGACAACGCAACAGTAGACAGGCAAACGTCTTCTTTCAACGTCTTTCTGCCATGGTATGGTTTGAGGTGGACGACATGAACCACTTCTGGGTACAAACGGCGTCGTCGTGATGGCGAGTTTTCATAGGGCATGACCTCGTAGGTTAATTCTCCAAGATGACGGACGACATTGTACGGGCCGAAGTAGCGACAGACAAGTTTTTCACTATGACCTCGTTGGCGAATGCAAGTCCATACCCAAACTTGGTCACCAGATTAGTAGTGTGCGTCACTTCGTCGAAGGTGCTAGCGTCGGGCATCACGTTGTTCCTGGCCTTGTATTCGGATCCTCGCTAATTTGCGGGCCGCTTCTGCGCTTTGGAGGAACGCATTCACGTTGTCGGTGGGGACGCCGTCTACAACGTATGGTAAACATGACATCTAGTGTACTTGTGGCCGCTCTTCCGTATACGGGACTGAATGGCGTTAATCCTGTCGTCTCTTGAGTTGCCGTGTTGTACGCGAAAGTTACAGAAGGTAAAATGTCGTCCCACGTTGTATGTTCGACGTCCACGTACATTTACAGCACGTCTGCGAGAGTCCTGTTAAAGGACACATGCAAAGGAAAACAACAGTTTTTTTAAACAACTTAGATGGAAAAGGGATGGAATAAAACAATGTTACAACAATGAAAAAAATTTTAGGGCTATATTTACGGCGCCATACGAATTTGTAGTTGGCGCCCGCGGGCGCCGCGGAAAAGTGGTTCTTATTTATCACGTGCTGCTTGCGCTCTTACGGAAGCTTCCTATGGCCTCTAAAAGTTACTTATTCCTCTTTGAAGTATAACAAAAACAAGAAAAAAGAACTAAGATTAATAAGTAACGTTTAGAGCGGCGATGGCGGTGTGGAGAAACGCGTTGAAGCGGCGTCGCACAACGCTCAGCGTGCGGCGGCGGCTTGACTTTGCAGCGGCGGCGACGCCGCGCGCCGGCGCGCGAGCGTACAACGTGACCAGCGGCGGCTCCCGCAGGCTTCAACTACAAATTTGTTTTGCGCCATAAATATAGCTCTAATTTTTGTTTTCTTCATTGCAAATGTGATCTATAATATTATTTTTCTATCTAGCCTGTTTAAAAAAAAGTTTTGTTCCTTTGCGTGTGTCCTTTAAGGCGCTCAGTCAAGTCATTTGTTTGGAATGGTAGGCAGTTGTCCGGCGGTGGGAGGTGTGGCTGAAGTGCAGGATGGCTTGCATGAGCTCGGCGGTGAAGGCTGTTCCTCGATTTGTGATGACGACCTCGGGAGTACCATGTCGCAGGAGGATCACATTTACGAAGAATCATGCTACCTCCATAGAGGTGCCGCTGGAAAAGGCCTTCGTTTTGGCGAAGCTGGTGAGGTAGTCGGTAGCCACAATAATCCATTTACTACCGGAAGAAGATGTTGGTAAAGGACCAAACAAATCCATTCCTACTTGTTGGAAGAATCGCATGGGCGGCTCTATGTGCTTCAACGGTCCTGAAGGTCCTGTAGGCGGCGCTTTTCGGCGTTGGCATTCTTGGCAAGTGCGTACTAAGTGAGCGACGTTGGTAGCGAGATGTGGCTAGCAGTAGCGCTCATGAACTTTTCCGAGTGTACGCGTAAGTCCCAGATGTCCCGATGTTGGCTGGTCGTGCGCCGCTTGGAGGATTTTGTAGCGGAGGGCTGAGGGGAACACGAATTGGTACTGTGCCTTGTTAAGGGCGAAATTATTTACCAGCATCTCGTTTCGCAGACAAAATGTTTATACGCCATGCTTGAAGACTCTTGGAACTGTGGTGGTTTTGCCTTCAAGGTAATCGATACGGTCGTTTAGGTCTGGATCAGCTCGTTCTTGCTGAGCCAAGGTACTAGCACTGCTCGCACTTAGGAAAGCGTCTTCCTCGGACTCGTTTTCGGGCGGTGCGTCGATTGGTGCACGCCAAAGGCAGCCGGCGACGGAGTGCTTCCATCCCGACTTGTGTATGACCGTAAAATCAAACAACAACAGCCTCAAGCTCCAGAGTGCGAGGCGTCCTCCGGAGGGATTCGTTTACGCTGGCAAGCCAACGCGAAGAGTGGTGATCAGTGATTACCTTGAAAGGCTTGCCATATAGGTAGGGGTGAAATTTGGCGATCGCCCATAGGATGGCGAGGCATTATCTTTTAGTAGTGGGGTAGTATTTCTTACTCTGGGACAAATAACGGCTGACGTAGGCGATAACTTCCTCAAATCCCTTGGGGTGTTGAACAAGAACGGCGCCGAGGCTTACAGAGCTCGAGTTGGTATGAACTGCTGTTTCGGTGCTCTTGTCGTAGTGGGCCAGTAACGAGGCACTGCTGAAGCTTCCAGAATGCCTCTGCTTGCTCACGCTACCAGACAAACGGGACGTCAGCGTGCGTCAAGCGAATAAGGGGCTTGGAAAGTTGAGAAACACCCTTCGAATAACTTCTGTAATAAACGGAAATGCCTTGAAACCTACGAACGGCTCTTTTTTCGGCTGGCCGCGGAAAGCGGGCAATAGTATCAGTTTTGTGGGGATCAGGATGAACTCCGCTTCCACTAACGATGAGCCCGAGAAATTTTAGTTTTTTCGTAAGCGAGGCAGCACTTGTTTGTCTGAAACTTTAGTCCTGAAGACTTCATTGCTTCGAGTACCGTTTTCAGGCTCCTCCGTAAGTGCTCATCAAAGTGCGTGGAGAACATGACGAGATCGTCGAGATAGACGAGGCAGGTCTGCCATATGACCTCTGCCAACACAGTGTTCATAACTCTTCGAAACGTTGCTGACGCTGAGCAGAGGCCGAAGGGCGTGGCCTTAAGTTCATCCAGTCCGTCGGGGATATAAAAGCTGTCTTCTCCCGATTCCCTCTCGTCGACCTCGACCTTCCAATATCCCGTTTTGAGGTCTATCCAAGAGAGGTACTTGGCGTGACGAAGTCGGTCTAGCGTGTCGTTGATTCGGGGCAGAGGATACGCCTTTTTCTTGGTGATTCCGTTTAGCCGGTGATAGTCAAGGCAGAACCTGAGGGTGCCAGTTGTTCTCTTCACGAGAATGACCGGCGATGCCCAAGGGCTTTTCAAGGGTTAAATAATGTCGTCGGAGAGCATCTCTTTAACTTGATCTAACTTGATGTTGAATTGCGTCGCACCCCTTGAATGAAACTTGATAAGATGATTGTCAGAGGGGGCGTGCATCTTCGTGTGTTATGATTCGATGTTTCGCAATCGGGGTCTACCGGACTTTCGAAGACGACGAGGAGGAGTCGTGGTAGCCTTGAAGCACGTGCTTTAGTCGGTCCTGTTCTTCCCGAGACAGCGCAGGGTTCACGTCGAATGCGGAAGCGGCCCTTCCCGTCGCATGAATTGTCGAGGGTGTATCGGAGAGGGGGGTCAGAGCATTACTTACCTCGACGGTGTCTTTTAGGGAAGCGAGTGAGGTTCCCCGGTTCAGCTGTTGGCATTCCGAAGTGAAGTTTGTTACCAAGACATTCGCTTGACCTTGTTCCGGACGAACGACTTCCCTCGCAATCAAGATTCCTCGTTGAGAGCAGAGATCTGTTTGTTGCTTTCAACGCCTCCCTCGTAATCAGTGGATACGGCAGTTGTGACACAGGGAAGGACACTTGAGTGGGGTGGTAACGTAACATACTCGTCGAGTAACGTCAGCGACGTCGGCTGGACGTTGGGCGGGATGGCGTGCTTTGTGGAAAATGGGACTGACTTTGATTTGAGATCGATGAAAGCGGTGTGCTCTAGAAGAAAATTCATGCTCTGGACAACATCCCGCGAGCACTGTTCCAAGGCAAGGAACGTCGCAGGATAAGTGAACTTGCGGATTGTAACCCTCACTGTACGTCGTCCGGGGGGGGGGGGGGGGGCGGTAACACAATGACCTCCCACTCTACGAATCAGGGGGCTGTCCCAATGGATCGTCACTTTCTTTGACCAAGGGGTCGTCACCTTCGTGTTGCGTCGTGGCGTCGAATCGCGGCGGTTGGGAGGATGCTCATGACCGCGCTGTAGAGTAACCCCAACTCCAGGCGTTGTGGCCCTCAGTTTCCCCTACCGGGGCTGGGCGACTTGCATCTCGCGGCTTTGAAGAGGGATGGTGTTGTGGCGAAACAGGTCGACTAGGCTATGGAGACAGTGAGAAGCGCCGGGGTCATCGCCCTGTCTCAGCTAAATAGTGTTGGATTTCTTGTGGTCGCTCTCCAACCTGGGGGCGTGGAGCGTTGCTAGAAAATCCTTGAATACCAAATCGGCGGTATTGGCAGAAGCGGTATACGTGACCGGCTTCTCCACAGTGCAAGCAGAGAGGGCGTCAACTCTTCAAAGTTCGGCGTAGGCGGCGGAAATCGCAGGCAACGGTCGATCATGCTGTATCTTTAGTATGTCATGGACCCGTTCTATGGTTGTGGCCTCCGTGATGAACTCTACAAGTCTTTGAAGGGTTGCGTACTAGTCCAGCGAAGAGCTGTTCTGTCACTCCCCTCATAAGGATCCGGAGCTTTTTGTCTTTGGCCATGTCGGGGTCGGCGAGCCGAAACAAACGTTTCATTTCTTCCACAAAGACCACTACTGTCTTGTTGGGGAGCTGAAGACATGTTTGGGGCAGCAGCTCGGCTCGCCCTTTCCATAGGACCGTGGAAAATGCTTGTAGTAAGCAAGCTCTAAATGCGCGCAACGTTATCAGGAAGCGTTCTTGGTCCTCAAAACAGGTCCTTGCCGAGTCTTCCAGCGCCAAGAAAACATGGTTGAGTTTTTGTTGAGCACTCCACCTGCTAAAGGCAGCGACCCGCTGGAACTGCTTCAGCCAGTCGTCAGCATCTTCTTGTGGAAACCGGTGAAAAGAACGGAGTCCCGTGGTCATTGGAACATAACAAGCGATGGTAGTGCACGTTCTTCCTGGTTGTTGACCATTCCTGTTTTTCTTGTACTCTTAACAGAAAGCAATCCGCACTCCGGGGACAGACCTTTCTAGGTGGTGGCTTCTGCAGTGCACGAGAGTGACGTCAATGGGGCTTGGTCGGCGAGGACTGTTATCTTGGCGTCTAAGAGGCGTCCGGGGCATACGCTACCCCGCACCTCCACCAGATGTCACGAGGGCGAAGGAGACGTTGGCGGTGATACAACCCATGAAGGGTTTAATTAGTAGACTGCAAAGCAGGATCAGAAACAGGTGGCGGGCCGGTCCGGTCGATCTGGTCGCAGTTCTTTGAAATTGTGCGCGGCACGAGTCAGTGCCCAACGCGAGCCTCGTGCAGAACCGAAATCACCGAGGAGCGCTGTCATGCGCCAACAATCAAAGTATTTGTTAACTGTAGCAATATATATATATATATGTATGTATATATATAAACATGAACTATTCGCCAGTCACACCAAACACATATCAAAAAGGATGTGTATACCAGCACAACAACCAAGTTCAAAACTTAACGGAAAACTACCAAAAGAACTTAGTCATGAGCCTGCCAAGCTCTCAGGCGTCAGTCTGCCATATGAAAATTAGACGCAATAAAAATGGTTTCCACGTAAAGTTCATTTCAATGCTTTTTGGTGCAAGGAAATTTTTTTTTACTTCAAGATGTTGGTCCGAAATGTATACTGTATTATTTTATTTACTTTGAGTGTCCAATCCGCGAGATACGAAGATAGGTGGGAGAATGAACTCATATTTACTAATCTCGGCTTTACCATGGCATGTGGTATAAAGAAACATGAAACGAGTACGTCTTCTGGACCTCAGTGATTTCCGGTGCAATTGATTTTTAATAGCTGCGACGCTTTCTCTCTGGTTGTAATTTATATCAAATATTTTCGCAGCCCTGCTCTGTATTTGCTCAATCTTTCTTACTAGATAGCTGTCTTTTGTATCCCATATAACACTAGCATACTCTAGGATGAACCTTACGTGAAATCAAAACAATGTTTTTTGTTTACATCCTGAGGACAGTTTTTGAAATTTTGCCTGTGGAAATTTCGCATACAGTTCACTTCAGCAGTGAAAAAGCCAACGTGAGCATTCCATGACTGATTGTGCGTGAATTGTATACCTAGGTACTTCTTTGATACTTCTACCTTTCTCAGCAAAACACCGCAAATCGAGTATTAAAAAGGAACTGGCTGTCGCTTTCTGCTAAGAGTAATCTGGTTACATTTGGTAATACTTACAATCATTTTCCATTGTTCGTACCATCTCGAATAAAAATACCGAAGCTGCTGAGACGACGTATTTTAGTCTCGTGTTTTTGTACTTTTTCCTATCCAATTCAATGCTCTTCTGCGTTGCGGAAGTGGGTTGTAATTTGTCAGCCACGCGCGGTTGCTGGTGTCATTGCTGCGGGAATACCTTAAAGCCGCGGTGCGTATCACCGACAACTGTGCAGATGGCCTCATCAAAGCTCTATTTAAAAGGGTTTTATTTTTCACCTAGAGCGGTACTAGACTGCTAGTTACGTCTCCAGCAATGACTGCATTCAAAACTTTTTCAACACACTTAAAGATATCCAGCAAGGCAACATGCTGCTGTCAACCGTCTCGAATGATATCTTCGCGCTCTCCCGTGCTGGCACTGAGAGGTGCGGCTGTGAGCAACGAAGTGTTGGCTACGACGGCCGCATTAGGTAAGGGTTTTTTCGCGTGAGTTTTCACGGCCCTCGTTCTAAACGTTCTGCAACTATTCTGTTTCCAGGTAATTATGCAGGCATCGAGAATTAACCAGATCCGCCGATACCTTAGCGCACGAACTTCCTACACCACATGGTGTAGGCGGTGGGTTCGTTTCCCCTAAAAAATCCCCCTAAAAGGTATATGCTTTTTTAGAGCGCAGCTCTTAGGCGCCCGTTTCCCGCTTGAGCGGCGTCGGCGTCGGCGTCGGTGCCGGCGTCGGCGTCGTGGTCAGTGTCGGTGTCGGCGTCCGTGTCACCGTCGGCGTAACCGCGCGTTGCATTATGGAAAGTTCTCATAATGACGTCAAACGTGACGTCACCTCTTACGTCATGAGGGTTACCCTTGCAAAGGTTTCGAGGTTACCCTCACGAGGGTCGCGAGGGTTATTCTCACAAGGGTCGCGAGGGTTACCTTGACGGGGGTTACGAGGGTTTGGCCTCACGAGGGTTACAAAAACTACCCACACGAGGATTACGAGGGTTACCCTCACGAGGGTCACAAGGGTTACGAGGGTTGCCCTCACGAGGATCACGAGGGTTAACCTCATGACGGCTATGAGAGTTACCCTCACGAGGGTCACAAGGATTACTTTCACGAGGGTCACGAAGGTTACCCTCACGAGAATCACGAGGGTTACCCTGGCGAGGGTTACGAGGGTTACCTTCAAGAGGGTCACGAGGGTAACCCTCAAGAGGGTGCCCCTCGTAACGTCACACGTGACGTCACGTGTGCATGATGTCACGCTTGGATGCGGTTGACGTCACACGCATCTAGCATTGCCAATATTCCCGCTAAATATAGCGGGGAAAATTTTCCGTTAATTTTGGCAGAAAAAATTATGGCTGGATTTTCCGTAGTGACGTCACATGTGACGTCACGAAAGTAAAATTTTCAAACTGAATGAAGCGGAAAATTTCCCCCGCTAAATTTAACGGGGAAGGAAGAGGGGCATACCCTCCCCTCCGTACCACCCCGTCCTCCTCCTCGAGAGCTGCGCTCTAATTTGGCGTTACAAAAAATTGTAAACGTCTTTTTTTTGTCTTTTTTTTATTTGTTAAATTAAACGACGCATCGCCGAACGCTCATTGTCAGCCCATAAATTGCGCTAACGGTCCGAACCAGAAATCAATCTTTAAGAACAAAGCGTTATTTTATACAAAAGTTAAAGTGATTTTCTGAAATTTTCAATTGGAAAATGGCAGGTGGCGGAGCTCTCGACTACATGGAGCTGAATGACTCCGTGTACAGAAAACCGGTCCCATGTTCCGTTAAAAGTTTCATAAATGACTTATAAATTTAGAATGAGATAGCGGTTACTTCTGAAACGTCGGCACCTGTTTGGACCATGAGCGCTACATTAGGCGGAGTATGAGCTTTCGGCGACGCGTAATTTATTTTCTAATTAAAAAATGCTTGTATTTTCTTCTTTTTTTTTTTTGAGGGGGCGGAAGGGTGGGGTTATTTTGTATATGTCAGGAGTTTTGTGCTATCTGACAGAAGTTACAATTGCAAGTGCGCGCCTCCAGAGGTTGCCTGCTTCGAGCGCGCTCTAGTGTGAACGACCCATTTTGCGGAACTACTCCTTCCTGCTTGTTCCATTGATAGCGCAGCACAATATTCGTGAGATGAAGTATAGTTGTAAATTACGCTACTGTGTGAGAGCATTACCATCCCTAGATATGATCATTAGTCAGACGGGGATTTCAAATGTCTTTAGATTGAAAGCAGCAAAACCGAACCAGTAAAATGTTCTCTATGGAATGCATTTTCAGATATCAGAATGGTAGTTTACATTTTAATGGCGTCTAATCTCTTCGCTAGAACCAGAAGAGGCATAAGTTGACCATTAAAGTGGTCAAAGTGGTAAAATGTGATACTTATCGCGTGCATCACGCAGTAGCGCCTACACGAATGCACACCGGGACAACGCGAATACGCGTCTTATTTAAAACCGGAAAAACTGGTATTTCAAACTGCACACGTGGCAGTTCCAAGCTCCAGCTTTCTCTACACGAATTCTGTGTATACACTATGTCTACCACGAAGCTCACAAGGTGGTGGAAAATAGGCGCTCAATGGATCAGCCAACGCTCGGTCTTGCACCATGCTATCAGACTGCCTGGCCATGCTCACGCTCAGAGAGCGGCACCATTCACGGGATGAAAATCAGGCGATTGATTGGTCAGCGAGCACGTGGTTTCCAGCGCACTGTCAGCTTGACGGTAAACCGCCATCTTGAATTGGGGAATTTGCGGAGTTCGGGACAACAAGGCTTTGCTTTCGCCACACAGTTGGTTTGCATCTTCTGTGTGTATTTTTACCTGTTTCACGTTTAATTCCTCGTTTATTTATTTCATTCCGTTTGCCAGGTGCGTGAACTACGTGGCTGGGCAAGAGGGCAAACGGAAAAGCCGTAATATCAACCTAGCGAGTGTACGATGGCTCCAGATGCTGCAGTAAAAAAGAGAAAAAAATACTGACACACCGGTTGTAGTTTAGTTACAGTAAATGTGCGAATCGGTCTTTACTATGGCACGAGCGACAACGTTGACAAAGAAGTAATAGGCTGTGACTCGGGGGACTTATGGAAATAGGAAAGCAGCATCGCACCCTGTCACCTGCACGTGACAAGAGCAACTCTAATCGGGTGTCATCTAGACGACACGCGCTTCTCCCACTGCAAGTGTCCTTTGTATCGGATATACTTTGTGAGGAGGAAGTTCAACAGCCGGTACAATACTTTAATGCTTTGCATCCTTTGGCGCTAGGGGACCTAACTGACTTCGAAGGAAAATGGTCACCTGGTCTGAATGTTTCTCCCGATGCACTTGTGCATCACGGAAACATGATCATACTCAGGTTTACATTTTTTTTTATTTTCTCTTTTCCAAGTAAACTGAGTTCCACTTTATAACCAAGCGGTCTGAACAAGGATGGCATGAGTGGTTTCTAGAGCTATTCGTTTTATACTTTGTAAGGACAATATTCAAGAGAAAACTGCATTTCTTGTGGCCGCTATCATAGAATATATATATATATATATATGTTCTTCATTTTTATGTCTACAATATATACGCATTTGCTTGTAAGTGTCGTCCTTACATGTACAGGTAGTTATATTTGAGATCTGGAAGTTCAAAATTCTTGTTTTTTTAAAAATATTGCCCAAGTTTAACCTAGCCCCCCCCCTCCCCCCTTTTTTTTCTATACCAGTAAATAAAAAAAAATTAAAAAAAATACGTAAAGACTAACGAAGCAAAAAGAAAATGTCTCCAAGGTAGAGAGAGATATTGGGTAGAACCGGCTGTGACCTGAAAACAAACGCCATGAGCGCGCAGAACATTGGGTGGCATTACAGCACGGGTTCACTTACCTCCTTGCACCTTCTCGGTTGCCAGGTCCAGTTGGGGTGACGAACTTCGTTGTGTGGAGATGGGTGATTCTTGTCAAAGACGAAGTAGCTTCCCTTGGCCGTCGAGGACTAACTCAGTTGGACTTGGGAGTTACTCTATAATAACCAAATTATAACTTTTGTAGCGAACGAAAATACTTTTGCGAAACAATGCTGAAGAAGGTAACGTCCCCTATACGCGGTCGGGGAGGAGATGCTCGGATGTCAGTTTATCTAAGCTAAAACCCGAGCTTGAATAAACGTGTCCTGAGGGTGTTTCTGAGATGGCCTAAATATGGCAATAACTCACTCTGAGGGCTCTAAGCATCCTAGAAGTCCATAAATCACAACGATGCGTGGCCCATTTCTCTAATAAAAAAGCAATCCAAGATGGAAACTATCACCGGCAATGGGAAGAGCATTGCGCCGGTAGATAAGACGACATGTGACCAATGAAAGCGCGACATTCCGTTGAGATTGTAAACACTGTAATTACAAAATGTGTAAGATTTTGTAGATGATAGAAGGAAGTAAAGAGTAGTCGAAAAATGTTAATTTTTCATGGAGAGGGTACATAATACGGCATTATACGTATCAAATTCAAATTCAGCGAACAATGTTTTAGAACGCAGCTCTTAGGCGCCCGTTTCCGGGTTTCGCGACGTCGGCGTCACCGTCGGCGTCAGCGTCGGCGTGAACGCGCTAGATTTAACGGGAAAATTGACGTCACACGACCTCAACACCAATTCGATTCCCCGCTAAATTTAGCGGGGAAATTGACGTCACGTAACCTCAACATCCATTCAGTTTCCCCGCTAAATTTAGCGGGGAAAATGACGTCACATGACTTGGTGTCACGTCGGCTATGAACAAATTCAGTTTCTCCGCCATATTTAGCGAGAAAATTAATGTCACATGGCCTCAACAGCATTTCGATTCCCCGCTAAATTTGGCGGGAAAATGGACGTCAAGTGGCCTCAACGCACATTCAGTTTGGCCGCTAAATATAACGCGGAAAATGACGTTACGTGACTTGGTGTCACGTCACCAATGAATAAATTCAGTTGCACTGCTAGATTTAGCGGGAAAATTGACATCACGTGACCTCAACAGCAATTCGGTTCCCCGCTAAATTTAGCGGGGAAAATGAGGTCACATGACTTGATGTCACGTCATCTATAAAGAAATTTGGTTTTTTCGCTAGATTTAGCGGGAAAATTGACGTCACATGACTTCAACAGCATTTGAACAGCAGTGATGTCGACACCGTGGAACTGAATTGCTGTTGAGGTCACGTAGCGTCAACTTCAAGTAAATTTATCGGGGAAACTGTGGGGGAGGGGAGCGTAAGGAGGAGGACGAAAGAAGGAGGAGAATGCGAGACAAGGAAAAGGAGGAGGAAGAAAGGAGGGGACGAGCAGAGGATATGGAGGAGGAGGGGAATACCCTCTCCTCCGTACTCTCCTCTCCACCTTCTCAAGAGTAGCGCTCCAATTTCGCGTTTCACAAATTTGTAAACGTCTTTATTTTTGATTGGGGGGGGGGGGGGGGGGGAGTGATGGGTTCGGTTGTCAGCTGAGCTCAAGCACGCGCTCGCTGGGTTGAATCATAGTCCGGGCTGTATGGGCAACGAGACGCTGGCATTCGAGATATCACTCCGCTATTCCACCGGGCGGAGGCGCCAGTATCCTTGGCTTGCTATTGGCTGACAGCGGTGCTGGTTTCGGAACATGCTCCTCTCATGGCTGGAGATGACCTCGGTGTGTTGCGATGTTTGATATCGTTTTTAATAGGGAAATCGTCCGCGTATCATCATGATTTAGGGATTTCCAGGATGCTTAGAGCCAGCAGAGTGAGTTACACCTTATTTAGGCGATCTCAGAAACCTCCTGAGCCCATCTTTAAAATCTGATGACGGAAACATTGTCTCTAGGAGTTTGTCGACCGGGCACGAACGCTGAGCGTTAGCTCTCGAGCTCCCCAGCACAAACTAAACTCCATTTCTGCGTTTCCACCGAAATTCCCTTGTTGGCCCATCTCCTTTTGATGGACCGGCAAATTTTCGACGCCTCGTCAGGTGGGCGCTTCACACTGGCTGAAAGGCCACAACCAATCGGCTCACCTTTTAACCATGGGGAACTGGCATACGTTCCCGCGTAAAATCCCGAGATCCCCGTATATCTCACGGTCAAAGGTCAGGCGGGCTCGGGTGCAAGCGAAATAACATTGAACTCGCAAGGTGACTCAGACAGTCGACTCCGCTGTGGAAGGCGCCGACAGGGTGGAACACCCGTCATTCATTCCGCCAGACCCGGTCTGACGTTGCCTTTTTACCGTGCCCCAACGGTCGAGAAAGACCGATGTCAACAGTGCCTGCCTGAACCACCGTGCTCTGCCGGCCTGAAACGCTAGTTCTCATTTTCTCGGTTAAAAACGCGCGTTCCGACTCTCGCGTCGTAAAGTACGCCTGCCTCTCAAGATCGCCCACCACGGGAAGTGCTACGTCAATGCTTCCCTACAAGCCAAGTCCCTCAAGTGGTAACGAACCACCCATGGAGCCTTCGCCGTTCCTTACACTCACCGGCTTACATTTTTAGGCAAAACAAATATTTGATGCAACGAGTCGGGTTTCTTTTTTATTTTTTTTTATTTTGCGACACGACGCCTAAGTTTGCAATGCTGAAGGGCATGTTGACAAATGCACAAAAACTGCAAATCTTTGATTCTTTTTTTTTCAATTTCTTAATTTGCTTACAAATGCGCCACTGCTACCTGATTTTGGCTTCAGGATTTCAATTTATTCATAACGTGGCCCATAGAACACGTACGTTGTATAAGAAACCGCTAGATTATTCCCATTTGTTTTTAAACAGGCGAAAAAGGCATCTGCCAACTAACGCGAACGAGTTGCTTCCCAGACCCGGAACCGCGACCTTGCAATGCGATGGCCAGGACAAATCTAGCGGAAACATTGGAAAGCAAACATAGAGCAGTGGTTAGGTTGTACAAATTGACGTTATATTGCATGTCGCACTTAGAAAAAATCAGGCACTCAATATTAAAGTAAGCAGCTTAGTGATACTTGTCTAAAGATTGGTTGTCACCTTTTTTAATATTAATTATGACTTCGACATTTTGTCCAGACACGACCACAAACAAAGGTTCGTACCAATGTTGCCAGGACAAAACTTTCACCATCATTTGCGTAGCCTCAGGACGTATATCATAAAAAGATAGCGGGTCACGGAGTCGCCTTGTCGAGCGCCAAAAACAACGGTCCAAGCGCCGGCTTCACCCGACGGTCGGAGAGAGTGCCCCGCGCGTGGTTGTCATCCAAACATGGGTACTGTGCCTCAGGTTATGGTAGACTGGTTGTTTTATCAAACACCCCAAGTTAAGATCTCTCCACACTGGTTAGCCTAGGCGAATTTAAATTCTCTTTTCTGAGAAGAGCGGCTAGCAGGTAATTTCGAGGGGACATCTAAAGGTACAGTCAGTCGCATATCCGAAGAAAACTCCAAGCGTATCTCGTCAGCATGGTCCGAGGTAAGTTTCACGAAACAATCTAACGCCACAAATGTGCACAAGTCAAAACGTGAGAACAAATTCGTAGTCACGAAACTAAACTATCATAACTTTTGAGAGGGTTACGCAGGAATCCTGCGACGGCTCCGGAGTTGTCTTACGCACTTTTTTACGATCAAGTCAACATAGCCGACAACGTCGCTGAGTTACTTGTTCGCGACGACCCACGGACACTTATTTTTTTTACGTGCTCCTCTCGCGCTTCCCGACTTCAAGCGGCAAGAAAAAAACAAAAAAAGTATCTGAAACCGACCACAACGGACTTCAATGCTGGATCCAGAGACACCCGGAAAAAGCTACCGCCAAGGGCTAGCTCGGCGACCTGCTGAGACGCAGCATTGCTTCGACGGTCTCTGGCCAAGACCGTCTGCACACGACCGGGTGTCTTGCTGAAGGAATATGCCAGCACGACCCTTGTCGACCATTCTCGTATACTAATAGTTTGATCGCTGACCTCAGTTTTCAATTGCGAGGTCTGTCTCTTCTATTTGTCATTCCTTTGTTTTCCGAGTCAGCGGGGATGAACGCTGTCGTCGAAAAGGGCCTGCCATCGGTTCTATCTCCTTGTTTTGTGCGATATAGAGCTCAAATAAACGCCGTATGGTATGTACATTTTCAAATTAGTATGGCACTTTTTTTTTTCCGACACGACGGTACGTCCTCATTGTCGAGCTAGAATTGTTCATGGGAGCTACGCAATGCTGGTCCAGCTTTTCTTTGCCGAGTGTCACGTCAGCATCAAGATGCAATCGTCAAAGGTTGGTCCCGAAGTGCTTACCGAGAAATGGTCCAACACCGCGAATCCAGCGCTTCGATCAAACGCGCGCGTCCGCTCTGAGTTTAAACAGATATTTACGTGAGTCTTGCTGATACTATCGTTTAAACTTGTCTTCTTGGACGTCGGCTCACTCTTGCATCTCCGAGGCCACGAAAAACGCCGCGCCGATATGCTTCTATCTACACCTCATTGCAAACGGGCGGCGCGGGCTGTCTTTTTTTAGTAACGATGACAGTTGTGTTTACTTCGTAGCGATCGAGTTTGTAGCAGTCGACGAAGGCGGTTAACCCGGCTTCAGCATTCGGCCTCGTTTAAGTCGTGGTAGCCTCGACCTTTCACTGCACGCACACGATCCCCAGACAAGAACTGCCGGAAAGGTGCCTGCGTTTGTCATTCAAAATTCACGTGCTCCGAACCATGCCGAGCTCTCTGATTGGTTGTTCGTGTTGCCAAAGACGCTGTCGCTATCGCAACAGCCCGCACTGGGGGGATCGGGAGCTTAAGGGACACCGGAAGTTCTATCTTTTCCGTACGAAAACGCCTCTTTCCTCCTCTAACTTAAAAACGCGTTCGAGAATACCGATTTCTCCTCAAGCACTTGCGTTCAGAGCGTCCGCTACGTTCAGGTCTTTTTCTGCGCACTCGAGTACTGTGCGGCGTGACTGCCGGGTTCTTCATTTCTGGTTCGTCACGTATACGCTGTACATTCAGCGCGTATCAATATGTCTGAGTGCTGTCGCACCCCAGTTCTTTCGTTCAATAAAGTGAACTCCAGTGTTTTGTTTAACTGCAAGTGCGACTGCGAAATTCCATCGGGGAAGTTCGGCCAGGACATGGGAGAGAGATTGTTAGTACAGTCCTGTCAACGTTGAACACCAGAGTTTCTAAACAGCCCGCTATGACCGGGGAGGAAGCAGGGTTCGGGATTCTATGGTAGATGCTATGACACTGATAAGTGAATTAAAACAATTAATCGTGCGTAAGTCTCACTCGTCACTTCTGTCTGTTCAGAGACTCTGCAGAGGGGCGGAAACGCGGCCGACGCCTCTGTAGCAATGGCTGCCGTCTTCCAAGTGCTTCAGCCGTACGCTGGTGGTGTCGGCGGCGACTGCTTTTGTCTTTTCTACGATGCCTCTAAGAAGAAGGTGCATTGCATAGACGGCAGGTATCTACCTTGTTCTTCCTAATTTTAACACTTTGATATGAGTAAATCCTCTATGATAGTGGGATTTTGGCCAGAGATCATGTTTACGGAGAATTTCTTAGCTTAGATTTAAAAAAAAAATACGTGGTGCTCAACAAAGCTGACGGGAGACTTAATTGTAGTTTCTGATTAATGCATGTATCTATCATAAAATAATGAAGAAAGAGAGAGAGAAAGCGTGCTCTGCGCGTTGTGTGTTGGGTTGTACGGAATCGTTTGTCAAACATAGAACGGCATTTTGATGCTGATTGGTAAGCTAAGCAAGATACACACGCGTGATGACGTGGCGCAGTCTACCAAAATCGAATAGAAAAGCGACGAGTTGTTGCAGTTTAGCACACAACGTTCCGTGAAATCGAATACCAATCAGAAATTAGAAACTGCCTATTTTCTATCAATTAGACGTAGTTTCCAATCACGTCACTGTAACGTTGAGGTGTCGGTTATCAATAAACTTTAGTAATGTTTCTGAAGTGGTAAATTTTCTTGGAAGCGGAAGGAGTCCGGCAATGCTGACAATGGAGCTCCTGCTGTCCAAAGGCTTCGGCACCAGCGTCGAAGCCCGATCGAAGGGCCTCCTAGCTACAGTTCCGGGAGCTGTCAAGTGTTGGTTCGACACAGTCCGTGCTTTTGGAAGCGGCAAGGTAACATTGATCGTGATATAATTATCTGAGTATCAGTTGTCGGGAATCGGGAACATAGCTAAAACAAAACGAAACTGTAAGGATCACGGAAGAGTCTGCTAAGCATTTCATCCAACTAGAGATACTTAGAAAATCAAGACAGCGTGTTAATTTCAGAAACATGAAAATTATAAAAACGAGCGTTGTGCTTTAGTATTTTCCGTTGTGTCAATCGGCGTTGATATAACAAAAAGAAAAAAAAAAGAGCCACAAAGAAACAAAGAAAGTCAAACATAGGCTAAAAAGACACCTTAGAAAATTTATCTTTGGTTCCTATGATTTTGCTGCGTGTATACTTATATATAATTTATTTATTTATTTGTTTATTTCATATTACCTTGAAGGCCCCGTTACAGGGCATTACACAAGGGATATGGGACACTAAAAGTTCCAATGTAAAAACAGTAATACAAGCTCGTGAGCAGCAACACAATGAATGACAAACTGAATATTTCAATATGGAACATAGTAATACAAACCCGTGAGCAGCAATAAAAATACAAATGAACACAAAAAATAATAAAAAAAAGTAAATGAAGGCCACAATATTAACATGTTAAGACTCAGCATTATTTGCACAGGGACCTAAATGTTCACCTAGTAGCTTTTCTTAAATACGTCCACATTGTTAGTTGTAACTATGTTATCAGGTAAAGCATTCCATTCTAATAGTGTCAAAGGAAGAAAAGAATTGGCGTAGGAGGCGGTGGAGGGAAATATAGGCTCGATTTTACAGCTGTAAAATAGAGCCTATATGGAAAAAGCGAAATGGGACGTGGGAGTAAAATTTTTCTCAGCGTAGGGTTGTGGTGGTAGATATTGAAAAATGCGTCAATCGAGATATCTTTCTTCGTAAAGCGAGCTCAGGAAGATTCGCTCGCTCTCGCAAACCAGAAACACTAGTATAAAAAGAATAATCAGAATAAATAAATCTCAAACCTCTTGTTTTGCACACTTTCAAGTTCTCGTTTAAGGTAGTTCTGCCACGGGGACCATACGGATGCAGCGTACTCTAGCTTGGGGCGGACTAAATCTAGGTGTGCGATCTGTTTCACTTTAGGGGGGGGGGGGGGGGGGGCGAGTCTTAAGTTCCTTCGTAGAAAATCCAGTGTGCTATTTGCCTTAGCGATTATGTGATTAATATGAGTGGTCCATGTTAAATCGCTTGTTATATGAAGACCGAGATATTTGTAGGATGAAGCACTACTGAGTACAGTGTCGTTAATATTGTAGGTGTAAGAAGATAGAATGTGACCCCTGTGGGTGAAATAAAGCAGAAAATCGAAACTCTACTCGCACTTGCAAGAAAAATATATGACAAGGTGCAAGTGGGAGGCAGAAATGCCTATCGGAGTGACGTTGTCCTGAGAAAAATATAGATGCACCGCAAACAGAAATTCAAATCGAGTTGTAATTACTACGATGCTGGAGTAGTCACTTTCAAATTGTTTCCCTGGAAAAAATGGCGACTTCGACCTTCAACCCGTTGTGCAGCACAAAAACGTGCTGAACTAACATGTAGCGGCGTATTTCAGTTCTGTTTTGCTGAACTTGAGCCCTGAGTTTACACCAGTAAGGTTATCTTTAAAAAAAAGTAAAAAAAATAAAAGAAAAACCTGCGTAGAACTAATTATTTATTTATTTATCCATCCAAATTCTACTAAGAGCAAAGAAAAAAATCAAATTCTTTAAAGCGCATTCTAGAAAACAAATGTCTTATCGCTGTCCCTTTTTGCAATCTTCCAGTTAAGCATGGCCGATATTCTGCAACCAGCAATACATTTCGCCGAAGAGGGTTTTCCAGTAGGTGTTATCAGTTCTCTCGAATGGGGAAGGCGCCGCTCAATTCTTACGAAAATTCATGGAGGAAAAACTTTTCTGAAGGATGGCAAGTTCACGCCTAACCCCGGAGACATTTGCAAGAACATTCCCATGGCTGGACTGTTAAATGTAAGCCTCTCCTTTGCAGTTGGTATGTGGACTTTATAGTAAGGTGTGGTCGTGGTAGTTGTATATGACAAATACTTCACGTTAATACCGATTCTGTTTTATTTTTCTTAATAAAATTAAGAAATAAGCATGATAGCTTAGAAGTCTGTGACAGGGTAGACGCACTGCTGGGAGGAAAAAAACATTTGTTGCTGAATATTTACTCTCACCAAACGAAGGGCAATTGGGTAAAGAAGTTAACGAATATGTTGCGTGTACAAACTTAACTCCCTCATGTTACAATAAGTCAAGCCAAAAAATATGTTAAAAATATGTTAAAATTCTGTTTTGTAGTTGCATTTTAGGCCCCCGTTGGAGCCGTCGTGTTGCATGTATCATGACGATGATCAAGCAGATCGCTATTACGCGTGAAATACGAGTATTGGGGATGAATTTAGTCGCTAGACCAAAGGAGTTTTTACCCTAACGTGGAACTAAATGATCGAAACATTTCCCCTTCTGCAGAAAATATCGAAAGAGGGACCTAGCGCCGTTTACACGGGTCCCGTTGCTCAAAGCATAGTAGAGGCGGTTGCGGCTGCCGGAGGGGTCATGACCACAGAAGACCTCAAAGATCACTTACTTGAACCAGCGGCTGTGCCACCAATCTCTACGACGTACCGAGGGACCACAGTGCACACCGTGCCATTGCCGAGTCAGGGCGCCATCTTGCTGGAAGCCCTAAATATCATCGAAGGTTTTGATTTGCACAGTAAGTTTGTAATTTGACGGATCACAATAACACGAGGCTACCGTTTTCTGACACTAATTAAATAGATTAAATACTGTTCGCAAGACAATATCCGGAGCAACACAACATTTTCGTGCAGCACTTACACTGATTCTGTTACAGTGGTTTCTATGTCAGAGACTTGGTATACTCATCAAAGACTTTCTTGTTTTGCTCTGGTTTTTCGACTGTTTTTTTTTTTTTTGTACAAAAATTTTAGTGTATATTAGCATTGTTTTTTTTATTTCGTTATTTCACGCGTCTTTAACTAGCCAGTCCTATTTTATTTAAAGATAAGGAAAACAAGCTTCTTAAGGTAAACCATTTCGCATTCTTCAATCTTTGATTTTAAGTAAATATTGAGCATTCACTGGAAACAAACAAGGCTTTGAGACTCTTTTTAAGAAAACGTGATGTGTTCTTGTTAACTTTTTTTAATCATAGAAAGCTATAGCTTCCCCTTATTAAAGAAACGCATACCACAATAAAACGTGCATACCACAGTAGACATCTTCCGAAAATCGGGAAATATATATGGAGGACTACATCTGGATCATCCTGTTTAAACCTATCTTGCTTGCGTGCGTGTCATTAGATGTCAGACAGAAGCCTGGAGACGTACAGCATCTGCTTGTCGAAGCCCTAAGGTTGGCCTACGCTGATGGGTTGTCCTGCGTGTCCGACCCGGCGACAGGCTCAATCACTGAAATGATAAGCAAGGAACATGGGAGGAAGAGACAAGATCTTATTCTCCTCGATAGGTAATGTTGCCTTTTAATTCCTTGTTGATTTGGAGAATAAATGAAAAAAAAAACAATACAGTTTTCTGTAGCCAGGGAAGACCACAAGTCAAAAATACGATATAGTTCAATATAAATGTTACTGAAAATGAAGTTGCAAGCATCCTTGAACTCGAACCAACCGCACAAGTTGTGATGTAGACACCTTTAAAATTATGTGTACTGAGTTTTATTTTGAATTTTGTTAGTAGGAGCGTCGTAATAACCAATCAAAATGTCAAAGTAGGCCACCCCGAGGCAGCGCGCTGACGGTAGGAAAGCACGAGAGCGAAGAGAAAAACTAGAAAACGTGACGTCATTAGCGGTGTTAGATGACCCTTGCTCGCCACCAAGCTGGCTCGGGGATTCGGTCAATGGCGTCACGACGCTCTGGACCCAGGACGTTTAACTAGGGCAGAACCGGCATGGCGCTGAGCCCGGTGACGCCGAAAAAAAAACTCAATCCAGACTGCCTTACTCACCGAAGCGTTTTCACCCAAGCTCCTCCCATACTCTGCTCGCCGCTCGGTCAACTACGTTAGGCTTAAGTGACGTCTGCTCTGTGCCTTCAGTATGCTCCGTCTGCTCACTGTCACGGCTGGCTTTCAATACGATCGGCGCACCAAAAGGAGTTTCGATGCGAACCCGCATTATTATCACGGCGTAGGGAAACGAGTCCCCACTGGAAGCAGGGCTTGAATGGCTTTCTCAAACCGCTGTGCTATTCTCAGCGTTCGCGCGTACGACGACTGTGTCTTCCAAAGACGCGCCATGACATCTCGCTCTGGATGACGATCTCGGCGCGCTGTCTAGAGCGTCCACTATGCGTTGACTTCTACTGGTTAGGCAAGTGTTGGTCTCTAAATATCACCTGTTTGACACCGATTCAGTGGTCATCGCCATAAAAATATGGGGCAAACAACCACGTTGCCAAGGTAGTGCCTAGGCAAAGCAGATGTTTGCCTCATATTTTCATGGCGGCGTCCGTTAACTGAGTTTCCTAATTATGATGAAATTTACCCCAGACAAAGGTAAAAAATGGGGAACTTAGAAAAAGAAAAAGACTGAAAGTGTGTCGTCTCAATAGCCGAGAGATTGAGGGGACATTTCGTGGCCACGCCTACTTCTGTTGCACTTCGCTCCATGTATGGAGAATAATTAAGCCACCTCCTGCCAACTAAAACATCCTTGCTCTGGACAGACAACAGGCGGCAAAGAGGATCGCCTTAAGCTTGGCAAAAATCGCTGCAACTATTTTTTTAAATAAATGTGGTTTACGTTGGGGGCGGATACAGGTGCCATGTGAAAAGTGCAAAAAGAACACCCCCCCCCCCCCACCCGCACCCCCCTTTTCCCGATTGCACCTCCCTAAAATTTTACACATCCGGAATTCAAGAAAAGAGGGGAGGGGGTTAAAAACATCCGGAATCTCCCGCTCCCGTCTCTTAATCAGCCAATGTTTACGTTTACTTCAGCCCAAGATAAGTGCGATAACTCAATTCACGGGAGAAAAAGCTATAGAAGTCCGCTCCTAACTCAGAGTTCTTGAAGTGTGCTCTGGCTTCCGTTCAAATTGTCCGGCGAACTTTGGAACGCGCCACGTTACCGAAATCGGCTGGCTTCAGCGGGTGAATGGAGGCGCAATCAACTGCGCAGACAAGGCTAGGTACTGGCGTAGCCATCATGGAGCCAAACGTCATCAACATTGCTTCTTTTCCCTTGTTTGTACTTGTCTCTGCGAGAGTACCAATGACGTCAGCAGCATCTCCTCTCGCCGTTAGCCAGTTGCGTGTACTCAGCGGTCCACCTGATAGGCGCGCCTGCACAGCGCGCTTCTCAGTCTTGGGAGCCGTCTGGACGTCCCGCAGTCTCCTGTGTCACAAACGCCGTCGTCGTCTCGCCATCTCGCCGGCTGTTATTATTGTCTCTCTGAGTTTCCTTCACACAACGTGCACAGACTGATGCCGCAGTTATGCAGACGTCGTTGGATTTCGTAGACGCCAAAACGTAGGGAAAACTGCGGTGCAGACGACACTTGCGGCTTGCAGACGTCCACCTTAACGCTGGCCCGACACGACCCCGCCTGTCGTCGCGTAGATAATGACGTCATCGCTCGTACCACGCTCTTGCCATGTTTTGGCGGCCAAAGGTCAATGTTGTTCGACAGGGCCGAAGGTTCGGTTTCGGTTTCTGCTCATGTTTAAAGTAATATTTTACATAATATATCCCACTTTTGCAAAGCAAAATACGTAATACCTTTTATTCGTGCTTTCTAATGCGAAATTACTCATTATCCCGACATTTCCGGAATCGAGCGGAATTGCCCTTTTAACGGGCTCACAGTTTGAAGATTTTCGTGTCCCACGCTTCAGCTAGCTACGAACCGCTCACGGCTGCGGCAACGAAGTTCAGCACTTACTTTCCTTTTCTTTTGTTTCTCGCCAAAAAGGAGGTACCACGCACCCAGAAATGTGCCGACGATGAAACAAGCAGGAACCGTGTTCACCGCGACTGCAGACATTACGGGAAACACCTGCGGTTTCATCAGCAGTAACTCACTCTACTTCGGAACAACCATTGTCGAGGAGCATGGTTTCTCAGTTCAGGTACGCATTGTATAAAGAACTGCACTGGAAGAAGTCAAAGATATAGAAAAGCTTTTACGGATGTTTTTTGTTTTTCTTTCATCTCAAATAGATCAGACAGTATATAACGGGCATACTTAAGATATTCTTTGTCTTGGCCGTAGAACAATAACACCGAGCACCGGACAATGGGGCTAGAAACTAAGGAAGGAGGTTTGAGAGCTTGGGGACGTCAGAACGCCGAGCATTGATTTGAATACTTAGGGGGTAGACCAACGGTACTAGAACAACTCAGTTGAGAAACTGTCATAGAGCCTGCTCTGAAAAAGTACCACCAATCTTTACTCGAGAACCGAACTAATGGCGATCGCAACGCCGCCTAGCAGGCTCTTGTCTCCTCCTCTCCCTCGGATTCTCTGCGCATAGGTTTCAAAGCGGCGCGTTTAGTGGCGGAGGAAGAGCGACCTGCAAAGATACAATTGCAGTGCGCTTCCAGGTAGCTTCATGATTCCTTATTTTTGCACACATTTTTTAATCGCAAAATGTCATACAAAAGATTATTATTCACCATGAGTTTTTGTTTGTTTGTGTTCTCGTTCTTTGAGGTCATCGGAACTGTTTTATGTTGGTAAGTATTCCAAGCTTTCGCCTGCCACCTGAATGGAAGTTTTTTTTACTAGCGTTTTGTAACCTTCAATTGGCACGTTAAAAGCCTTCAAGCTATTAAAAAAAAAGCTTAGTAATGTCAGAGCTTAGTAATGTCAGAGCTATCTTCTTTTTTGACATTTTTAGGCTCCGTATTCTTCTGTGCACCCTGCTGGAGTGTTTGATGCATATGTGTATGTTTCGTTTTCGTCTGTGTTCTGAGGCCTCACCTGAGAGGCACGTTGTTGTTGGTGGGCATCAATAATAATCATAAAAACGCACATAAAGATAAACATACGTATTTAATTCATTCCAATCGACAGCCGTTATGTTGACCTTTACAGAGCCGGGGCCTGGGATTCAACGCGCGTCCAGGACATCCGAATTGCGCAGGACCTCGCAAGAAGCCATTTCACTCGCTCATGCCGGTTATTGTCACGGATACCGAGTCCGGAGAGTGGATGAGTGTCATGGGGACCATGGGGGGAACCGCACAGCCACAAATTCTTTTACAAGTGGGTAGCTGATGCTTGCATTTCTTAACATGTTGCCAACTGTAGGCAGATATTATTAGGTCGATAAACCGCTGGACTTGCCTGCATACAGTGTTACTGCCTTCATGCTTATGAGTCGTGAAGAACTGCGTATGTAGTTAACCTTTTGGTATAGGGCGAGGATGAAGCACACGAGGCGGTCACGATTATCGCAATCGTCGCCATTTACTTACACAGTGGTAGGTCAGGAAGTTCCACATAGCTACAAAATGTAACGTACACTTTGAATATGTTTTTTTTTTTTTAAACGCACATTTTCACATACACGCGCAAAACTGCACGAGATGAGAAGTCTCAGATTCTACATTAGAAAATATTAGTTTCAACGACGAAAGGTTAAAGACTTATCCAAGTTCGTTCATTACAAACAACTGGCGTTATTTTTTTTAAATTCTAATTCCTAATTAGGGGGTTATTATAAAAACTATTAGCGCCGTGGAATGCGCTCATTCTGAGCAGCAACGCGGACAATGAAGTTTGATGCTCCGAAACACTCTGTCCGAGGGACACGCAAGATAGTACTAAGGTCGTGTGGGCAATTTATGTGCCGCACAATGCGCATCACGCACTGACGAGAGAAAATACACCTGATGAGGTACGTCGCAACACAATAGGGCATTAGTGGGAAGGTTGCATTCTAACAAAACGACCAAGTAATGTTCGCCCTTATAGAGGGACACATCAAATCTGTAGAGCGAAAAAAGGCTCAAGTGGGGCGAGACGCCGCATTTAACCGAACCGGATATGATGATTCATGCCAAAACTTAGGGTGGAATTCCGCTTTATTCCAGGTGCTCTTAAACCAATTGGAGTTCGGTCTAGACCCGCAGAGAGCGATCGAAGAACCTCGGGTGCAGTTTGGTGGTATTGCGGAAGTCCATCCGAAGTAAGTAGTCATACACTTGTAAAATATGTTTTGTGGAAACATACAAATAACTAGCCATTTAAAACATATTGTAAAAAAAAAGAACATTTTCTAGGAATTCCAGGAAGTTGTATTTTTATAAACCTGTGCTTATGTAGCGTGTCGTATTACCCTAAAAAATGGTCACAAAGCATTTAAAATAACCTTATGACGTGCTATTATACGTCCTAGACTTCGCCAGCATTAGTGTTTCACGGGTAATTAAGCATCCTTGTGGTAATCTTAATACAGTTTAGGCTCAATTTGAATACAAGACTTGAAGCCAAAAGGGTCGCATTTTTTGTTTAAACGTTCGCTTAAACCTAATACCCATCAACATTTGTCATTTTATTTATACGAGTTTACAGCGCTTATATAACGTTTATGAAACTTTTAACGATATTATCTTGATTGAATAGAGCTGAATACTGGGGTATTTTGGTAGTAAGCATGAATACAAGTTATGTTTAAGATATTCCAACGCAATCCGCAGTTTAATACAAAGGCCAGTGCTCTTAATGACTGACTTTTTGTCTAGTTTACATCATGTCATCGCTGTAACTTGAGAAGTCTGAAGGCACATGGAAGGAATTATAAATAATTAAATATTTATAAACACCGCCCTTTGCAATTACACGAGACGTTAAATCCTAACTTTTTGAGCAATTTCAAGATAGCGCAACACACAATTAAATCGAGTCATTAAAAGTTTCTCGTTTCGGAAGGGTAGACAATCGAAGAACGATCAACAAAAGTAACTCGTCAGGGTTCCGGTCCTCCCATAAAAATAGTTGCATTTTCCCAAGCAATAAAAAGAAAGCAAACATTGTATACGGGGCACAAGGATTTTAGCGCTCGTTTGAAACGAACGGTGAGTGTAGTTGTGGTAAGACATTCATTCTACTTCATACATCCTTTAATTGACATCATTGAGAGCTCGCCGTAAAGAATGTACTGTCGCGAGCAAAAGTCTGGATAACACGGGAGCGCCGACCGAATTGCATCGCCGCGCTCCCTGACGGCGCGGCGCCTGGTGCCGAGACCCGCGCAATGCGCACGCGCGTCCTTTCTTATCTGCTGGCCCACTCGTTCGCTCGCTTGAACGCGATGCGCTCCTGAGCGATTAAATGGGCGCTAGGTGCCGCCCCGGGAACCAAGATTCCCAGAGCCTCGCTCACCGCTCGGGACGAGCTCGCGTGCTCCGCGGCACGCGCCGTTCGCGCATCTTTCCCGCGACTCGGCGACGCGTTAAAAAATGTCGCTTATGTTGATGCAGCCGCAATGAATTGTAGAACTTGTATTCGCGTACTCGAGGCAGCCTTGGGCTTCTTTCCGAGTGATCATGCACGCGCGGTAAAGTGGTGAATGACGAGCAAAAAGAAAACGCCAAATAAGAAAGAAATATTTATTCAACCCCCCTCCCAAGAAAAAACAAGAAACAAAACGGAAGGAAAAAAAGGCGCTGGTTCAGTTAGGGTGGCTTGTAATTTTTATATTGTTGATGGCGTCAGAAAGAATGGAAAAACATCACCTTCCTAGAAAATGTTGCAATTCTGTTGTGTAATCGTAAAGCAGAAAGGGATATATTTCCCCCTCTGCAGCCGTGCGCGGCGGCCATGGGAAACGCGCCGTGACGGTGACGCGGGGATCGCTGCAGCTCAACGCCTCACGAAGAGCAGTAGAGAGAGAAAGAGTAAACAGCCTTGAGGAGAGCCCACGGAAACCGGTGCATCCTCACGTCGACGTCACTGAGCACGTCATTCGGAGAGTTGAGGGGTGCCAGAAACTTGAATCTTAGCTATTGTTTAAAATTATAATTGGGGCACACAGACTAAATCGTTTTTCTCTTCTTTACTTTAGGAGTGTCGGAGAACAACTCCTATAATTTATTTGGCCATTGTCCGGAAATTGTTGCATAGCCGCTTTATTTTATGACTTCCGGTACAAGTCATCACAGCTGATGTCAAACTGAACATTTTAAGGTCACTTTGCGAACAACCATGCTGAGAATTTGTGGCCAGTACCATGTTTTTTTCTCGTTGTTTTCCTGAGTTCTTGACCCTTTACAACGCGTGCATAATAAATTGAGCAGCAGCTGTTTGCATTGTAGCCGGTGCAAGTTTAGGATGGGAAGCCTAAAAAATAACGAATGGAGGGAAGCGACAGTTTTTAACGCGTCGCCGAGTCGCGGGAAAGATATGCTCGAACGGCGCGTGTCGCGGAGCACGCGAGCTCGTCCCGAGCGGTGAGCGAGGCTCTCGGAATCTTGGTTCCCCGGGCGGCACCTAGCGCCCATTTAATCGCTCAGGAGCGCATCGCGTTGAAGCGAGCGAATGAGTGGGCCAGCCGATAAGAAAGGACGCGCGTGCGCATTGCGCGGGTCTCGGCACCAGGCGCCGCGCCGTCAGGGAGCGCGGCGATGCAATTCGGTCGGCGCTCCCGTGTTATCCAGACTTTTGCTCACGACAGTACCTTTGACTAAATCCCTTCATTATAAGGTGCATTTTGTAAAACGATAAGGAAGTGCCTTACTGTCGCATTAATTTCCAATGCAGTGATCCCCTTAACATCGAGGAAGGGGCAGGTGACGAAGTGATACGGGGACTGACTGCGAAGGGACACGTCATGAGCAAAATTCTGAGAGGCCTCGACAAGTTCCAGGCAGGCCACATCCATGCCATCACGCGTGGAGACTGGTGGCGACACAGGACGTCGGATACACAGCTCCGCCAGAGCGACTCGGGAGTGCTCTGGTGCGGAGCGGACGGTCGATGTAACGGAATCGCCCTGGGCTATTGACAAGATGGTCTGTTGAGCTCACTTGGTAAATAAGGCTTCTAAATGGAAAAGCAAAAGAGGTCTTCTGGGAATGAAAGAGAATAAAAGGGGGACCGAAGAATCGACATTATAACTTTATAACGTTTCTTCATGACATAAAGAGCCTGTCACAAATTCGACATTTTCAACCGATGCTGTACACTCTAAGAAAAAAAATGGAGGAAATAGGTAGCAACGGCGTGTCTTCCTTTCTTTTACTGACGCGCCCCCAAGCGGACACGAAAAGAAGGGAGGAACGAAATGTTTTTCTCCTACTCCAGGCAGACGGGAGAAAGCTTTTGCACTCCCGACTCATCTTCTTTCGGTTTCGTTTTTCGAGCACGTTGCGTACGTTGTTTAATAAATGTTGTTGAGTTCATTAAGCTTCAGCGACAGCGAAGACCACCTGTAATTCTGTCTTCTAGTCCAAACGTGCAGAATATTTTGGTTGCATTGACATTATTACAACTAAATTTATCAAACGAGCAAACGAAGCCGCTGGAAACAGCGAAGTTTCGGAGCAGTGGCGGCAGCGCTACGTACACTGGGTAAGATGGCCGTCTCCGGATTGCGGAACCCACATGGAACTTTGTCGACGTTTTCGGCGTTATGAAATTCTCAGGAATTGCGTTCAAGACACGCAGGTTTTGCTGCCGGCTGCCTGGGTGCCATCCGTGCTGAGTTCGGTTCTGTTTTCCGATTCCGAGTGCCAACCGGAAATCAACGTGGTTCCGTATTTCTGCGTGTCAGCAACATAGCAGCAGCATCGTGATGGCAGTGTTCTCTGTTGTGAACAGAAGACTGGAATTATCGCCGATGTGACCGTGTGTTCGTGTATCAATGGTCTAACACAGTGGCGTCACGAGGGTCAGCGGCACCCGGGGCGGGAGCCCGCCGCAACACCCCCCCCCCCCCCCCGCCCCCCCCACTCTCGTGGCCCGCCTCGACAGCCCCCTGTGCGCTGCACCCGGGGCGGTCCCCCCCCCCCCCCCCCTTGCGACGTCACTGGTGTAACAACAAGATAAGATGACGTAAACTGTCGGGCATTGGTGCCGCTAGTCGGGCCGCGATCGGAGTGGGCGGGGTGTGGCAGGTTGACATTCCGCTTCACATTAAAGAGTTTAAGACCACTTGAGGGACTAGGTGCAATCGATTGACGTGCGGATAGTCATGTTGGAACGCTGGTTTGAGCAGTAGCTCCTATCGTACAGTGGCCAATGTGACTGTTGTTGTATTGTCCCCGAGAGCGATTGCGCTCAGGGGCAAGGACAACAGTACGAAATCGTGACGGAAAGTACGTATATTTACAGTGTGGAAGTTTAGCATTAAAAAACAATAGTAGGTAAAATCGAAAAAAAAAGCTACCATTTATTTTACTGTTTAAATATATACTACGGTTCCTGGAGAAACTGCCCTCCAAGTGGCACGCTAGGATGAGCGCTAGAAGTTTTCGGACTCGCCACGGCGTAGCTCCGTACACTTAACACCTGCCGCAAGTCGCGGCTTTGACTGCATCCAAGTCGATCGAAAAGCGATTTCTCAGCCCGTGAAGCATCACTTCCAGCTGAGTGAATATCCGCTCTACAGAGATTAATTCAAGACGGCAATTGCAGCTTTGCGCGAACAGCACAAATAGAAAAACAAACACTACAATAGAAATACTGGCTACGACGGGCCGTGCGGGGAAACAAACTCGTGGCTTGGAGCCACATTGGAGCGGCTTGATTTATTGACTTTCAAATAATTACGGCATGATCGAGCTGTTTTTATTAAGAGATTCATCCCCTGAGCTATTCAAAATACTCCCAGAGGTATGACATTGCAGAAACAAATCAACATGCTGGGAATATATTTTATTGCTTAGGGAGTCACCGAAAAGATCCGTACGTTCAAAACAATCAGTATAAAATACGGAAACGCAGCGCTCGGGTGTTATGTTCGGGTAAGTGTGAAGTTGTATTGACCATGATTGTAAACCTGAGACTGAAAAGAAAAGAGAACACAACAAAAGGCAGTAAAAGAGGAGGCAACGTCTCAAACTCAGCTGCAAAGTTTATTTCGTACACACTTTATATACCCCATCTCCAACGCCTCCTCTACAAAAAAAAAAAAGAAAAAAAATTCGCAGCTGAGTTTGAGACGTTGCCTCCTCTTTTACTGTTTTCTGTTATGTTCTCTTTTCTGCCCCGGTCTCAGGTTTACAAACATGTTCAACTTACACCAGCTCGCCTGCACTCTAACTATTTTTTGTTGTATTGACGTTTGTATGCGCCATGTGTTTGCATGCCTAAATGTATGTTACCCTGGTGCTTGTAGTAGGCGTAATGTGTGTACCAGAGCCGTGTATACAGAGAGTTTGGTCAATGGGAGGCGCGGGCAAGGCGTGCACGAGACTCGGAAAGAGGGCTTGGCACGCTCGCTTGATCAACCAGAAGCCGAAAAGAATCCCCTAGCGGTGGTAGCGAGCAGAGGTCGGCATTTTAGGTCGCCCTCACTCACCCTCACCCCCACAGCCACACTCACCTAAGCCCCTCACTCACCCTCACCCTCACAGCTACACTCACCTTCAGCCCCTCACTCCCCCTCCCCCTCACAGTCACACTCACTTTCAGCACTTCGCTCACCCTCACTGAACCTCACGCCCCTCACGCCCCTCACAGCCCTCACGGACCTCACGCCCCTCACTCACTCATGGCCCTCACGCCACTCACCGCCCTCACGCCACTCACCGCCCTCACGGCCCTCACCGCCCTCGCGCACTCATAGCACTCACCGTCCTCACAGCCCTCACCGCCCTCACGGCCCTCACGGCCCTCACGCACTCATAGCCCTCACGCCACTCACCGCCCTCACCGCCTTCACGGCCCTCACTGCCCTCACGGCCCTCACGCCACTCACGGCCCTCACGCCACTCACCGCCTTCACGCCACTCACCGCCCTCACGCCACTCACCGCCCTCACTCACTCATGGTCCTCGCGCCACTCAGGCCAGCATCAGATGGGGCAATTTCGCCCAAAAACTTTACGTCGGAACACCAGCAACATGCGCCGCCCGCGATCACACGCAGCAACCAATTGCTGCAATTTGCCATCGTCAACATAAACTTGTATTTTTCTTGCACTATTTAGACACAATTACGCGTTATAAACGTGTTTTTATGCATTTAAATCTCGTTAAGAATACTAATGCACCTCTCTGTAACAGTTTATTCCCAAAAAACGATCGATTTCAAACGAGAACCAAGTCTTTCGGTGTCATCATCATCGCCAGGAGGTATCACGTGAAAATTTTGCATCCCTGATTAGATGCAACCGCTTCAAACGTATTCGAATTGCTCCGAGTTGCTTGCTTATTTCGAGCCGGACCCGATCTCAGCAATTCGTGTCGATTTAGGGAAAGCTAGGGAACAACCTGCCATTAACACCAAAATTGCTGAGAAAGATGCTCGATCTGAAGGGGGCCTCACGCACTCACCGCCCTCACGGCCCTCACACCACCTCATGCACTCACCGCCCTCACGGCCCTCACGCCTCTCATGGCACTCACTGCCCTCACGCACTCATGGCCCTCACACCCCTCACGCACTCACCGCCCTCACACCACTCACGCACTCATGGCCCTCACGCCACTCACCGCCCCTCACGCACTCATGGCCCCCATACCCCTTACCGCCCTTACCGCCCTCATGGCCCTCATGGCCCTCACGACCCTCACGACCCTCACGGCCCTCACCGCCTTCACGGCCCTCACGGCCCTCACCGCCCTCACGGCCCTCACCGCCCTCACGGCCCCCACCGCCCTCACGGCACGAAGGCTATTAACCCTCTGCCTTCCTCTTAAGATAGTTAAGGGTTGCATCATTGGATAGCAAGGCTCCGATCCGACGATGCAATTGGAGCTCATGGACCTCCAGTGTCCACAGTGCGGAAGACTATGTATCGCGAACCTCAGCTGCATGAGTTCTACAAAACCCTGGAAAAGAAAAAGTGCAGAAACCTGGTGGACCGCGCCTTGAAACTGTCGTCACTTTTCAGGAGCACGTACGTTTCTAAACAGACCTTCTCACTGATGACTCTTAACAAGAACCGCTTTCGATCTACCATGACGGACATGGCATTGCGAGATGTGCTAAAGACGGCAACGAGTGCGATGACAGATGATATCGGAAGCCTGAGACCCGACCGCAGACCAAATGTGCAACACGTCATACTAGGTGCGGCACGCACAGATTTTATTAAACACACCTTTTTGGCCGCCTAAAATTTTAGTTGTGCACCCCTAGGTTAGAGCAATGACTAACGCTGCACTCTACTTGGAATTTAAATAAAATGTCAAAACTACGTCTAGTTTTTTTAGTGGTAAATAAACTATTGTATTGTTTCGAAAAAGCCCGAACAAATGAATTAAAAATTAGTTTGTTATTTAAGATAAGTGCTACAGCTATATTTCCTAAATTTTCAAATAAAAATAAGAAAGTTAGTTGAAAGCCTATGATTTCTTATTACAAATCTCGTATGGGTTTTGCATTATTACATTATTTGTGTGTTATGTGTCGAATTTAACAGATCATCCTTATTTAATTAATACCAGCCATTCCAAAAAGCCTACACCGATGAATTGCACGAATGAAGACTATCATGCATCCTCAATTATAATTTAATTGTTAGCGAGCTTATATGAACAAGATAATATTGAAATGTTTTCAAAGGCTCGCATATTTTTCGTTCTTTTTTTTAACGCGTTGCTTTATTTTTTTTTTAAGTGTGGTCAGTTGTTTTGGGGTTTCTTTAAGGAGATCGGAGTGTGCAGTTCTTTCTGCATATTTATTTTTTGAAGCTGCGTTTGTTTTAAGAATCCAACTGTCCAACCGCTCTTGAAACCTAGTGAAGTTGTTTTTGGTCCGATATTTACGTTGGGTGCCGCTGGTGTATTGAACACTGACATAAGCGTACATCAATTAAGCTTAAAATAACCATCTTGACGAACCAAATCTGCAATGCTAAACCTAATTGTCGCAAACAAGTGTGCACGAGCCAAATCTGCAATGCCAAACCTAATTGTCGCAAACAAGTGTGCATCCATAACGTTTTTCAGAGTCTCGGGAGACCCATTTGATCTCGTCAGGGTACCGGAACGAAAAGACAAACAGTCTGCCCACTGCAAGACACTTAGCACTGATCCTTTAAATTACCGATAATGCTCCTTTTGTCATTACCTTTAGAGCAAAGCGGGGAAGTGTTGCCGTGTGTGTCTTTTTGCATTCCAGATCGCATTCCGTATACAGACTTGAATGCTTCTCCCCTGCTATACGTCTGCAGGCAGACCGTGGCTCATATGTAAATACAGAAAATTTTCGAGCGCCAATTGGGCGTTAAGTAAAGTAAATAAGCCCATAAACTAAGTGCCGTGATAATTTTGAGAGAGGTGCCTTTTTGTGGTGCTTTTATCATGTTCACATTTTATGGCTGAAGGTTTATGGAGGAAAAAACTTTCAAGCCAAAAGAACTCCTGCTATTCCTCTGTACAGGGAGAGAAACGGAAACAAACCGTCTGGTTGACGCTGACACTCGCAGATCGTGCTAGGTGAAACGAAAACGTCAAAGCACATTTGAGATGAACGCAGGATAGCAGATCGGAGCGTGTGTGGCGTACCCTCTCTGAGTAGCAGCGCCGACCGTTGTTCTCCCTGAGCTTAAAATAACAGGATGCTTCACGTTTGCTTTATTTTTAATTTTTCTTTATTCAGAAACCTACATTCACGGAATTGAATAGGATAAATGCACTACATAAAGGCATATTTGTGGAAAGTTTTATTGCACTCCTTATATTATCTGATTTATACGAAGTTTATTTTTACGCTCAGATAACGCTCTGGAACAGATGCGTTTTTACTGAGTATCAAGTTTTAGGCTTTGCAGATTTATTTAAATAAAAAATCCGTCAAATCTATATAGTAATCCATTCCTTGTAGGCGAGTTATATGGTCAAGGTGACATACATGAGCTATTTCTCACGATAAGGTGGATAATTAACCCAAATATGTGAACTAAAACATTTTAGTTTTAATTGCATAATAATAAATTTCGTGCATTGCTTTTCACGCACTAACGTATTGAAGCGGTGCAAAGGCGTTTGGTTCGCATAGTCTATGATCGATACTTCCACAGGAGACTTTACTTCGACCACCATTCCCTGCTTAAGCTTTTGAATCTCAGCACTTTGGATGACCGAAGGCATTGCCGAGATGCGGCTTTTCTACAAAAGCTTATCCAGGGTGTAATTGACGTACCTGACCTTTTGGGCAGCATAAAGTTACGTGTGCCAACGAAATTCACGCGACAGTGCGACATGTTCTACCCCGACATGCGATTAAAGGAGTCACCAATCTATCGTATTCAGACATCATGCAACCTCCTTGTCCAGCACGATTTTTTTTTCATGCCTTATTTTACCTTTAACACCTGATGTGTATTTTATGTACTTTGTTACGACTGTTTTATTATGCTGACTGTTCTAATATGACTATTGTGGTTTCCATATGTTTGCATGTTTCATAGGAATCTGACTTCTGTGCACCAATGTCAAAACCATTATGGTGTTTTTGGGCACGCAATAAATAAATATCAATCAATCAATCAAAAAACGTATTTCTAAAATTTACTAATTCAGTTGTTTTCTACGACGCTATTGGAGTTTATATTTGAAATCATATCTTTAGTAATAAAAAAGTTAACTAACAAGCTTTAGTTAATTAACTAACTTATCGAAACAATTAGCAACAACATATGTCCGAAGTTGGCATGGTCCTTTACGACTTTCAGCTTTGGTGAGATGACAAGGAAAATTTGTCTTCAGGAAATTGCCACTCTAAACAATGGTATTATTTTATCGTAACATAATTCCTAAATTTTTCAGGATTCGTCTGCGAAACTCTTTGCCTTCTTATGATCCGACCGAAACCAGAAAAATGACGCTTTGTTTGAGCGTTCTTCAAATATATAGTCCTTCACGGAATTCATTAAAATGTAAAGTGCGCTATGTGCATGGCTCTTTAACCTGAACGCCAACTCGAAACCGCGTCATCTTTGTGGAAGAAGGCTATTCTAGCTGCTATCGTTTCATCTACTTGGTCACGTGGAGAGACATACCCGACCTTTGGACCGGGAACACTATTAATCTGGTTCCACTTAGGTTCCAATTAGTAACTCAAACATTTTTTTGCAAAATAGTACCACGTAACTGTGTGGATCTGTGTTTCATGTACTTCTTAGTCTATGTAAAACAGCGCTTAATATAAAGTGCAAAGGTGGTATATCAAACAGTAAGTGCTCCACGTATTGACATCTGAAAGCTGTTCCGCATACTTTAAAAAGAATGTCATTTGAAACGGTGTTTCATGTATTGACATCTGGATTAGCGTTTCAGATAAAGCATGTCCGGTAGTTCAGACTACTTTGGTCCACATACTTAAAGACATTCTTGTGGACCCTTATAAAAAACTTCTATAGACATTATTAAAACAAAAATATGCAGTGAAAACACTTGTGGTAGCTACTCTGGAATTCGCTTTTTGTTAGAGCAAGTCGGAATAAATATAGAGCTCACAACCAGAGTGCCGAACCGGAACCGAACCGAACCAAAAACCGGAACCGAACCGTTATTTTTAGCAGAACCGGAACTGAACCGATCCGAGATATTCTCCGCCATCTTGGAACTGAACCGGAACTGAACCGGAAAAAAATATAACGGTAACCGGTTCAAAACGGTTCAAGGTGTTTTTTATTATTACAAAATGAATGTTCGACAAGTAAAAATTGGCGGCTGTATTTCTATGTAGTGATCATATTTTCATACACCAAATTGCAATGTATGAAAAAAATGTAGGTTTACGTGGCGCTTTTGTATTGGCACTTCGATCAATTATGTGTCAGGTGGTCACGTGACGTGATGGTGTGAAAATATGCTGCAAAATAATGTCACCTCACGTAGCCTTGTGACGTAGTCGCGTGACTCACCGCGTCAAGTCGACTTAAATTGAGTACGTCACTATAGTCCGTTTCAACTCAAGAAGGGTAGGGCGAGGGAAAGGAAGGCCGAGGAGGAGGAAGCAGGCGGAACGCTGGAGAGGAGGAGGTTTCCCCCTTTCTTCTCCAGCGTTTCGTCTGCTTCTTTCTCCCCGGTCTTCCTTACACTCGAGCTACATATTTGAGTAGCAGCGGACTATTGATGTATTAGTGTTGACACCGTGACGCCGCATTCCATCAAGACTTCTCACTGCGAGTCATGTCACCATGACGTACTCGATTGTCATGAACCCGAGTCGAGTGGGCGTATTCTTTACAACCAGCATCGCCAAACATTCCTGTTGGCTCGTGCTCAATCAAAGATAAGAATAGCTGAACTCTAACAGCGGCGGTATACAATTGGCGTCAAATCACATCTCCGCGTGCTCTAATAGCGAGTTGAGGAGGGGATTGCTATTTCTTTCCTTTATTTTTTCTGCGTCTGCCATTGAGCGGAGAGAAAAAACTAATGGGTGTCTTTGCAAGCTATCAACGTAGGAGATTAGCTTTTAGTGGTATTTACTGAAAGTAAAAAAATGTTTGCATGAACCATTTTGCATGTGCACATCATTCAGGCAGCCAAACATGTTTTTGTTGTTGCTGAACTGTCCCACGAAAGTTGAACCCAAGAATAGAAGAATTCAAAGGACTAAATATGGCTTATTAATCTGACAATTAATAAAACTACAACAGTGTACGGCAGGTATACCTGAAAAAAATATTATAAAGGCCTTAGAGGCAGCCGCTCGAAATCTCGCAATTTTGTTTAATCTTCACAGCTTTTGGGTGCAAAATAAGATAAATGGAGGATTACTGTTAAAAAGACACAAATATCATTGTCGAATTGACAAAAGTATGCTCTGGAGGAGCATCTTCGATTGAAACGAGGAAGGGGGGGGGGGGTTTACAAACATTGTGTGTACTGAAGGCTCCTCTGCTCCGCATCTTGGGCGCAGACCAGACAGCGTGATCCCCCAAACTACTTCGTTTGCAAAATCCCTCCCGCCAGAAAGTGCGTTTTCTTTGTGCCATGACGCTCGCTCCGTTCCTCACGACGCTGCACCATGAAAGAATAATTTTTCTATCTGAATACATCAGTTGCATTGAGCGCAAACCTTCTGCAGCGTGCAATGTCCACCACATGATTTGATTTTCTCAGCAAAAAGAAATCTCTGACCTCTAGCATATAGTGCGATTATGTCACGTGCAAACCACGTTAATCAGTTCAGTTTTCTGGTTAAACGTGATGTTCTCAGCACAATAGTTGGTTTCACTTTAAGTGTGAGCGTAGCAGAAGCTAACAGAGCGAGCTCCGGACTTTCAGCGTTCTTGCCAAGCACGCGCGCTCCTGCAGTGCAAGCACTGACCAGGATCACATGTTCGCGCTTGTAGCATCGGCTGTGTCTGGGCTTGAAAAAAGACACTGGATCCTGGGAAAGTAGCGCCATTGCCTCCCCTACCTGCTAGCCGGACACAAACGGACACTGACATACAGACGACCCAAACCTAGCAAGACGATTGGCTAATCGGCCTACGTTGCCATGGAAATCGCCATCTTAGTCCATTTAAATCTTCGAAGCTTCCAGGGTGTCGTTCTAAACCACTCGCGCCAAGATCACCATGGAGCATCATCGTACTGGAAGCGTTCCTCGCCAATATAAGAGTCTTTTGCACTTCGTATGCGATCAACTCATTAATCACGCCCATCTCCATGGATCTCTTACAATTACAATGCTCTTCCAGGGCATTTAAAGACAGTAAACTTATTTTTCAGTGCCTCCAAGCACCGACGCAGTATCTGGTGGTGGTACGAAGGTGTACGCTTGTTTCGCCGGTGTGTGCTTAGCAAAATCTCGGTATACAAAAAACGACTCAATAAAGCTACCCGTCACCAGCGAATCTAGATCGGCTCACCATGGAACGGAGGGGTCAAGGACAAATTGCTCATTTCACGGACCAAGATGGCGACCACACGGGGAGCTCGGCGTTACTTTCCCAGGATCCAGTGACTTTAGGCTTGAAGAGGCCCTGCAACGAGTTTCTAGACAATGTTTTTTTTTATTTGCAACGCGTTCGCTCTAACTAGCGAGAGACTCTAGCAACACATTAAACATAATATAAAGAAGAAAAGTCTCAAGTATTTTTACATAATAGGCGAAATAAGTTCAGAATTTGCAGCACATTTTCTTTTGTTAAAACCGTACTTGGTCTGAACCAACAGAGGACCTAAACGACATTAGCGTGCAACAATGATGCGCGAGCCTCCTAAGGGTGAGTGAGTGAGTGAGAAAACGTATTTATTAAAGGAATGGAATACATCACGATTTCTTGATAAAGTCATCCAATCGTGACGGGGGAAGGGGATTATGGGAAGGGTAGGGGGAGGAGGCTAAATGTAACAGTCGATCCCCGATGAGCGGACGAAACTAATCAGGGAATCGAGAATGTGTTTGCGGTGCGGGTGCTCGAGCCTGGGGCGGGTCCAGTCCTCGTACGTAGCTGGTCTTGCCTCTTCAGGGAGTGAGTTAATGGCGTCGTTCCGATGCTCTGCGACCCCCTCGCACGTCCAGACGAGATGGGTGCACGTGGCTGGAATCCCGCAGTGCATGCAGAGCGGATCAGGGCCGACGTCTTCGGGTGTGGACGGGCGGTGAAACCTCGCCAGCCAGGTGGGGGTAATTGCCGTCTTCGTTTGAAGCCTGCGTATGCAGACCCGTTCCCACCTGCTGTAACCAGGAGGGACAGGGTCTTCATCGGGTGGGAGAAGGGCGCCGAGTCTGAGCTTCCTGGCAGCCCTCTCCTCTTTTTTGATCTCTTCAATGTCGGGTGGGAAGCCCGGGTCTTCTTCCACGAGGGGGGGACCGTGGCCAGGTGAGGGCATAAAACCTGCATGTAGCTGCGCCCTCGCGGCCTCGTTCGCCCTCTCGTTCCCCGGGACACCTTCGTGTCCGGGGACCCACGAAAGTACGATGTTGATTCGCGGATGAGATTCAACAATGATGCTCTTGATTTGTTTTACCACCGGATTTGTGCTGTTGCCCCGGCCGCATTCTTGCAGAGCTTCACGGGAATCGGTGAAGATCCGTGCTTCAGTGACTGTTCGGGGTAGCGTATGTGCCACTTCTTGGATGGCGTGAAGCAGCGCTAATAACTCTGCCGTTTTCGGGGTGCTGGTTTTCTGCGTGATGCCACTCCATGTGGTGTTCCTGGAGACAGAGTGCCATGCAATCGCTGAGCGGCCCGCGTCGTCTCTGGCAGCATCTGCATACATGACTTCGGCGCCGGTCAGTGAATTTATCTCTTCGAGGTGTTTGTCCGCCGCGTGCTTGCGCCTTTCTTTGTGTTCCTTTCCTTGATTCTTGGGTACTGGTTTGATCGGGACTACAAGCTCGTTCTCCCATGGCGGAGATGGAGTTGGCATTGCTGCTGTTTTTGCGAGGAGCTCATGTTTCTCGAGTTTGGTGAGAATGATTCTGCCCGGTGGAGATCTGGATAGGCGATTTTCCTGCCCAATGACCATCTCCTTGGCAATGTCACGCAGAGTATTGATCTGTGCGGCAGCTTCAAGCTGTTCAACCGGTGTAAACTTGGGTAAGCCTGTAATGACTCTCATTGCCTTTCTGTTGAGTACTATCAGCGCTGCTTCTTGGGTCGTGGTCAGGCGCAGGTAATTCAGACCGTAGACGACCTTAGAAACCAGAAGAGACCTGACGAGTTTCTTGAGAAGGTCCTCTTGGGCACCCCATGCCTTGCTGGTAATTTTCTTCAGAAGGTCGATTCCTTTGTTCCACTGAACTTTGGTTTGTTTGAGCCAGCTTGACGCGCCTCCAGATCGGTCGAAGGTGACGCCGAGAATCTTTAGGGTGTTAGTAGACTCAATGTTGGCGCCGTTCAGTTGGAGGCGAATGGGGTGCTTCGGCTCGCGTCGTGTCTTGGAAACGACCATGTACGCAGTTTTCTCGGTGGAGAGAGTAAGTCCGGACTGCACTGCGAATGCGTTGGTAACGTCAAGGGCGCGCTGCATATTTCGCTGTTGGGTTTTCGCAAGGCCCTTGGTAGTCCAGAGCGTGACGTCATCGGCGTAAATGGTAAAACTGACGTCCGGAACTTCTTGCAGGGCAAAAGCCAGATCCGCCATCGCCATATTAAACAGCGCGGGGGAGAGTACCGCGCCCTGCGGGACTCCTACGTTATTGTGCTTCCACTGGCTTCTGGTGCTGCCAACGACGACTTGGAAGGATCTGTCATTGAGAAACGTCTTAATGAAGTTAAGGAGCTTTCCCCTAATGCCCCTCTTTTGAGCCGCCTCGATGACCGTCTTATATGGTATAGAATCAAAGGCCTTTTTTACATCGATAGCAACGACAGTGCGGGGTTGCGCCTTGAACTGTGGTTTGAGGAAGATATCGTGGTGAAGCATGCCCTTAGCGAAAACTAATACGTTTGAAATATACCACATTCTAATTTGAGTGTATTTGAAATACAATTTATAATTGTAAGTACACGAAAAATATACCGAAAATATAAACTTCTTTTTTTGTTACTTAGTACTAAAATATACTTCTAAAAATCATTTTCAAATACCTTTACTTAAACTACATTTGAAGTTCCCTTCATGCGTTTTGAAATATGTAAATACTAAATTAATAGGCACAAAATACCTTTCACATATATTTCTTGAAATATTGATTTAATTCATGCAAAATATACTCCAACCCTAAAAAAATGGAGCAATCAAGAATACGTGCAGTATACTCTTAAAATACCTGAAAATCGTAAATACTGTTGTGTTATACTCTAAGTACCTTTTGACTGCCATACATTGGTAGTTTGACTTAAACTACCAAAATATTTAAAAGTTCCCCTTCTGAAGTTCTCTTCAAGCTGATATGGAGTACACTGAAGCGCCTAAATACATTTGATTAGTTTGGCAATCGAATTGCGCAGCATCGCACTGATAAATCAGCCCAGTTTATGTTATTGTTTCCTTTTTTCTATCAAGAACACACGATCAGTTCCTTGCACACCAATCACAAACGGGGTTCGGGAACTACAACCACAACATTTGCTGATGCTGGAAAGCTTCAGCAGGTGCTGTGAACAGATACGTTTGGCGTGGTTTTGTTAGCACAATGTTAGTTCACTGAACGTGTATACTCACCATTGTACGTGATGTGAATAGTGACTTTAATACAGTGACATTAACTACCATATTAAATAGTCAACTACTAAAAAGGAAAGGCAAAACAAATACTGTAAAATATTTATTTTTCGCGGGCTCGATGTTTCGCGATTTAGGTCAAAGCTGGAGTTTTGTAATAATTCGCAAATTGTAATTTTCGCGACGCGCTGGGATCGCAATATAGATTTTAATGTTTTTACATTTGGCCGGAATTGTTCACGGGACCTATTTTTCGGAATTGTAGGCGATTCGCCAACTTTGCGAGAATTAGGTCCTCACGAAAATAAAGTCGTTTACAGTATTTTAAAGTGAAGAAACTGCCTTGATTCGCTTCGCCCTGAGTGGTGCTACGCAGAGAAGCAATAACATGTATTTTATGAGCCGTTTGTGTGGATACTGTTTTAGGGACTGTGCCGAATTGTTATTAGTTGTACCAATGCCTTTTAGTAAGAGATATCATCCACGAACTTCAAAACACGGTTTCCCCCTTGACAGACTCCCGAGGAGAAGATCGAATACTTGTAACCTTAATAAGCGCAGAGGTGGTCACCGAAAAAATTATTACCTTCAATATGTAGGCTATATAAGGCTCTAGAGCAGTCAACGGGACTGTGAATGAGCTCTTCAGTGCGTCATGGTGTTCGTATTTGTGTTCGTTTCTAATGTGGCTTTGTGAGATGTATTTAGTAGTGCCTTCAAATACCACAGGGACACCATTTGCTGACAAAATCGAAAATAAAAAAAATTGTGTAACCGGTTTTTAATCCACAAATGGCATCTTGAGTGTGCAGGAATAATATTTTTGGTATATCTAAAATATTTTTTGATTCATATTTATCATGTATTTTGAATACATTACGCGCGTATTTCGAATGCGGCCAAAATAATACAGAATAAATACAAAATGAATATTCGTACTAAATATAATTCAACTTCGTTTGAAGTACAGCCTCTTTTTGCTAAGGGTGGCGAGGCTGTCCTGCGTAGACAATCCCGGCCTGAAGCCGGTCTGCATGGGGTGAAGCGCATCTCGGGTTTCGAGGATCCACGAAAGCCGGGCCTGAACCATGCGCTCGAAGATTTTACATAAGTTCGAAGTTAGCGAGATAGGTCTCAAATTTTGGATTGAGGTAGGCGGTTTTGCGGGCTTGGGTATGGGGAGGACTGTCGATTTCTTCCAGTCGGCCGGGATCTTGCCGCAATCCAACGCGTCGTTGTACATCTGCAGGAGTTCTTTCATGTCCTCTGTTAGCAGGTTCCGAAGGGCGGTGACAGAGATGCCGTCTGGGCCAGGTGCCGTATTGGTCTTGGCGGACTCTAGAGCTTCGATGAGTTCGCCCAGCGTGAAGGGGGCGTTCTCCGGTTCCTCGACGTTGACCAAAACCGGAGCGTAGATCTCAGTTCCAGGTGGCGGGGATTGTTGTGGGAAGAAGAAACTACCGGCTTCGTTGGCTAGGTCATCTTCCGACACTCCGAGGCGCAGGGCTAAGTTGCTGCCAGTGTTGCGAGCCTCGGTTTTCCCCGCGAGGCCTTTGTAAGTCCGCCAGACCCGGCGCAGGCCAGTCCTCTCATTGAATGAGTTGCACAATTCCCTCCATCGGTTGCGGAAGAGTTTCAGGGTGTAGCGTTTGGCCCTGGCGGTTGCCAGGTTGAGCTTCACCTTGCGTCTGAGTGTCCTCTTCGTCCTGCATGTCATTAGAGCCGATAGTCTCGAAGCCCAGAGATTCGTGAGGTGAAGATCCGGCGTCGGGGTACCCTCCTTGACTTGGTACGTGGTCTTGGAATGATTTACCGCTTCCACAATTCTGCGATCAAGCGGAAGATCTCTGAGGCTCTCCATGTTGGCACGAAAGGCATCCCACTTGATGAAGGTGACGGGTCTCTTGGGAGACTCGCGTAGCAGGAGGTCTATGCGGATCGGGAGGTGATCACTTCCCATAGGGTCAGGCAGCGTCTTCCACCTAACTTTGAGGTTCTTGGAAGCCCACGTGAGATCGGGTGATGTGTCCGTTTCGGAGTCGTGCTGCGAGAGTCTGGTGTGAGCCCCTTTGTCGTTGTATAGTTGCAGGCGGAGTGCTTCGCACGTGGCCTTGAGTTCTTTGCCTCTCGTGTTTCTGATTTCGTACCCCCACAAATTGTGCATGGCATTGAAATCTCCAGCAACGACGGTGGGCGTCCTTGGGTCCACTGTTCTGCGCAACCAGGAGAAGTGTTTTCATTCACCCTGGGTCTAATGTACACTTTGATCACGTCCACAATTATAGATTCCAGTTTGAGTCGTACCGAAACAACTTCGCGGTTGTCACTACAGTAGGGAACCGTGTCGAGTTGTACTTGCGGAATTGATTTCCTGACAAGAGTAAGCGTCGTGCATCGAACTTCACCCTGTCTTAACATGCTCGGTTGAGAGTAGATATTATAATTGCGGACCTTGACATCCTTGACGTAGGCCTCCTGTAGCAGAATTACGTCAGGGGCTTCCTCCCGGAGAATTTCGAGTCTAAGCTTGAGCTCCGCGAGCTTGGAATGCAGGCCTCTACAGTTCCACTGCATGAACCAGATCTTATGTTGTTTCTTTCGCTTTCGGAAATGCCTCTCCGGGATGTCTGAGATGTCGGCGTTAGCGTCCATGTGGGTTGACTAGAGCGTATACGAGTCCGCAAAGACGATCTACCTTATTTTCGAGTGTCGTGAATTTGGCCTCAAATTTCTTAAATTCTGCCCTGGTGATAAAAGGCCCCGTGGGTTCCGATATCCTCAGAGGGACGCTCCATGCGTTGGTGCTTTCGTGCTTTGGTTTCAGTGGAGGAAATTGAGACTGCGACGTCAGCGGTGGGGGAGGAAAAGCAGCCGACGTTTCAAATTGGGGTCCAGGGGCCCTGGAGCCTTGTCGGTCCAGGAATTCTCTCTCAGCGTCGCGCCAGGGCTGTAGTCGCGAACCGGGTTGCTGTTGCCTTCTGACGGGAATCTTGCGTAGAGGGCAGTCATTGCTCGTTGCTTCATGAGCACCACCACAGTTAATGCATTTAGGTTGGAGCTTGCATCCCACGGCGGGGTCGTGCTCGTGGCCGCAGCCGCCGCACCGGACGGCGTCCTGAGGGCAGACGTCGGCCTTATGGCCGAGTGTGTGGCACTTGTAGCAGACGAGGGGTCTGGGCCTGTACGACGACACCTTGAAAGACTCACAGGCATAGCGTACATATCTTGGAAGGGTCTGACTTTCGAAAGTTATGAGCACGGTTCTTCCAGATCGGCCGATAATCCTGGCTGCCGAAATTTGGTGAGTTCTGCACTCCAGCTCCTTCATCAGTGACTCCGGAGTTTCGTCGTTATCGTGTCCCCTGAGGTAGATGACCCCCTTCGTTTGGGCACTCGACGTGGCGACGTATGGCTTCATTTCCAGCGCCTTTCCTTTCTGCTCAATGGTTCCAATCGTGAGGAGCTTATCAACCGCCTGCTTATTCCTGGTTGTAATGGCAATCGTATTCGATTTCTCGTTGACATGAATGGAACATTCTTTGTCATCAACACTTGTTCTAGTGATGGCGTCTCTTATATTTTTGGTGCCGATGTTGAAGACGTCTTCCCTACAGATGGGTTTTAAGACGACCGTGTAGTTTGGTGTTGATGGCGTAGAGTCGCTTATCTCGTAGTATCTCTGACGTTTGCCGCGTCTGCGCATTTGATACCACGGTCTAGCCGCACCTGTTTCTTGCTCCCTGTCTTCGTCCATGGACGCTATGTGTTGCTGACTCGCTCCAGCGCTGGAACTGCCTGAGAGAACTTCGCTGCAACTAGCCGACGAGTTTCCCGTCGAGTTTTGGCGCTTGTATTCTTGGAAAGCGGCCCTGTTCTGCATATACTCAGTAATAGCAGCCTTGTTCTGCTCATACTCAGCAGCAACTGCTCGGTTCTGCACATACTCGGCAATAGCAGCCTGGTTCTGTTGAAATTCAAGGAAAGCTTCCTTGTTCTTCATGTATTCTGTAAGATTCGGGAGTTCTCGCTTATATGCAGAGTAAGCTTGCAGTTCGTCGTCCGGTACAGTGTAAACGAGCCCTACCTTCTTAGCAGGTGTCTCCTCGGGGTTGCTGTCGGGCAGGTAAGGGTGGGCTGGACTCGCCATGCTCTTCCTTCTTTGTGGGTTCCGGATCTTGCCAGGAGGGTCGGCTTGCGAAGGTCCGTAGGGGTCCACTGTCCCTCCGGGAGCGGGAAAATCCCGCTCCCAGGCTGAGGAGGGTGGCGGCGGTTGTTCAGCCAGCTGGCCCCGAAAACATGGGACCAGGGCCCAGAAGTTATTAGAAAACGCTTTACAAGGCGAGGAGGCTTAGCAGAGACGGAACGGTGAAGGTTCGAAATCGAACGCCGTCCCTCTAGCTCCTAAGGGTGTGAAATTAGCGTCCACTTAGGAAGACGTCAACGCCCCACAAATTTACGGGTGTTCTGAGTAAAACTTTTAGTGAGAGTCACGTGCTTGAAGGGATAAGAAGGGGTCACTTGCGTCTATTCAGGCAGTCCTTCCTCTAGAATTCTATGTCGTCATTATCTGATTCTCTAGACCAATGTCGTCACTGAATGCTCGTGTATGATACTTATAGGCACGCCTTTCAAAACAGCATTTGGTTTTCTTCGTCCCTTTGTAACGCCCCTTTAAGCCCAAAACGAAGTATAGCAAAACGGGATGTCCGAATTCTAAAGCAGGGTAGTATATATAGCTGTCTCGCGATGATATGTGGCAGCTTAATAAAATGTTAGAGCGCGCATGACTGATAAAGCACAGAGTTGTAAGATGAGGCACCAAAACAAGAACACGTAAAACCGAATATAACTTTGGCCTCCCGGGAATGTATTCTGCGATGTCCAAATGTCCAAATGTGATTTAAATTAGATATATATTGTCTGTTCTTTGAGATATATATGTGTAATTAGGAACATCAATGCAGGCATCTGTATTAGAGAAATACGGACGATAACCAACCAAGTCCTGAACAGTAACGAATCCGACGTTTCAAAACCGGTTCGGTATTTTCATGAAGGGAGATTATATGCACGTGGAGAGCTGCACATGGAGAGCTGCAAATAACATGTGTTCCTGACACATATTCAATCTCTCAAACATATAAAAGTATGTTGCTCCTTTTATGTGATGAGCAAGAATTTTATGTTTCTGTGGGCTAGACGAAAACAAAGTACACACTGGCGCTTGGCAGAACTATGACGATTGCGCACGAAGACCGTCAGAAAGTGACCAATTAAGCAGCTGCAATGTGGAGCAGGGTATGAAATACTACTTTGTTTTAGTTAACAAAAGTATAAGAAATAGCAAGTGTGATGATTATTTGCGTATTAAATTTACCGGCATCTTGACAAGAGCACACCTCAAACGCCAAGCAATGTAGAAGATGTTCATTTCGGTACGCGCTATTTTAGGCCAGATACGATCTGACTACGAAGGTCACTTTTTTCTACATGAATTTGCCTGCATCACTGTGCTGAGTGCAAATTATATTGGACAGGAAAGCAGGCGTTCTGATTGCCGCTCAGTGCTTCTATAGAAGGTAGACTGAAAGGATTTGTCCTAAAACTTTCCTGGCATTTTTAAAGTAATATTGCTTTTAGCTCAGTTGTGTTGTCATCATATATATTGTAAAACGTATTTTGTAAACTAGATTTCGGGATATATAAGGGAAGAATGTTCCCATTTCACGATATTATGCACTGTATTTAATTCGTAAATTCAATATTATGCTACAACTTTTCGCCGCAATACTGCGGCGAAAAGTTGTAGCATTAACGAGTATTTTAGGCGACCTACCAAACGGATAACCCATAGATTCAGGTAAAATATAAGCAACTGTGGTTAAAAAGAAGATGCTGAGTCATATATGTTAATCTAGCTTTTTTTTACTGTTTCATTTAAATCAAATTAGGCAATTTTATCGTTCTACGAATGGTAAAAATGTATAGAGATACTCGTTTCACTGTTGAAATAGTGCCTGTCGCAAAAAGAACACGGAGAATATATTCTCAATTTTGCGGTTCAAACCGGTTCGAACCATTATTTTTTGCTCCCCGGAACTGAACCGGAGCCGAACCGAAAGCCCTGAGCCCGAGCGGGAACGGAACCGATAAAATTTTCGGTTCGACACCCTGCTCAAAACACATCACAAAATTAGAGCAACTCTAGCCCTAATTTCTAGAGGTTTATATTTTAGGTCAAATCTAAAACGACACAATCACGAACTATGGCGGCAATGACAGGGTTATAAAATGCGCCGCTGCTGCATATGTGTGATTTTTAAAGTGCCATTTTAGAGTTAACGTAACAAAGACGATATAAATAATAAATGCATTTCCTCTACTTTCATGAAGGATTAAAACAGCTTTAGATTTGATTCTCGTTGCACTAACAGAAAGTGAAGGTGGCAGAAGCACAAACCTAGGTGTAGAAGTGTTTTCCTTGAAGCTTTTTGTTTTTACGTGATGGCCAGAGCGACATTCTCAGTGGTTCAATCCCGGCTTAGGGACATCCAGATCATTACGTTGCTTTTCTTTGGTCGGTGACAGCTTCCCTAAGTCAATGAATGCACATGTAAATTTAAATACCGTAGCGCTTATTCATGGCTGCGTGTATGTAAGACGTATTATTAGTTATTTTTGCTTATATGCCCTAAAGCTCGGGTCAAAGCTCATGTGCAGTTGATAGAGCTTTGAGATGAGACCACCAAGTTTCCCGCGCCAAAGTTGGCTATCAAATCGAGACGCCTTTTCCTGTGTCGCGACTCGGTGATCTTGCGCTTTTAGAAAGCGCTTCAGACCCGATTTCATTGGTCGGTGCTCGGGAGCAATGCAGTATGGGTATATATTATATATAAAAAAAATCCTTCCAAGCGAGATTCTTCAAATATGCCCGATCAAGATCGGAAGAAAAAAATGTCAGATCTAGTGCGGCTATGAAATTGGGCAAGGACAAATGTGAGATATAAAATGATCACGCAGTTTGTTCTTCATGGACTAAACCGTTTTACTCAATTTTGAGTCCGCTGTCAGTCAGGCATTTTTAATCCGGTCGCAATCGAAATAAGAAACTCGATAGGAAACCCCTTAATACGGAATTCCGATATGCATTGGGCGCTTTGACATTGAAAGCAAAATCAAGACAAGTCGGCAGTACATTTAGGCTCATTGAACACATGCGTGACACTTTTTGTCGCGGCAAGTTTTTTGAAGATACCCACAACGCTTTTTTAGTTTGCACGAATGGAAATGTGCTAAAGTAAATGAAAGGAACTCGAGTGATTTGCCTTAAATTATCCTCAAGTTCATTATAACGTTATAACAAGACCCAACGAATGCCGCGTAAAGGTGCGGCAAAATGAAAATGCTTTGTTGAACGCAAATAAAATTGCGGAACACGATTGAACTCATCACGTATCGAAGAAGTCATAAGTCGTACGGCCCCACCTAGGGCGGCCTAAGCAACGCAGGCGACTGTGGTCAGAAACCGACAGAGCGAAAGCCCCTCTCGAAATAATTCGGCAGGGTAAAGCAGGTGCTTGCGATGAGAACAGGGAACTCCGAACATGAAATCCGAGATCGCTGAGATCATAGAGCACAATCACAAGTAAAGCTGTTAAAAATACTCAAACGTTGAACAGCACAAATGCATCATGCACTGCATTTGCGTGCACAAATTCAAAGTCGGCGGATTTGCTTAGCTTGCTAATCAGCGCACCAACAAACCGGCACGACCGCAACCACCACAGCAGCCACAACTGTCGGAACGCGGGCGCGTGGAAAAACCGCATGCTGCAGCAGGTTCCTCAACCTGTAACAGTGCGCGCTGCCCGTTTAAATTTTCCACCCACACCATGGGCACTCGTAATCAAAGGTGATGTAAACCAAGATTATAACGTACTCTTAGGGCTCTTGGCTGTTGGCTATTGCTTTTCTTTCTTCAAAATCAACATAAAGGGCCTTCTCTGCAACTATTTTCTTAGTCCTAGGAAGGACGGGATCATCAAGCCCCCATTTGTTCATATGTTTTGCAGCTCTTGCCGGCGCCTCTCTGAATGCTCGCCGCCTCCTTTTTTGCGTTTTGGTTATCGATTTATTTCTCTCGTTTCTGCTCAGCATGTGGAGATTTGCCGACAAAGAATTCTAACTGGAATGCGACAAAGGTAAAAATAGTACGGAAATACACTTTCCGGAGGCTTTAACTGGGACAGATAGGCGACCGTCTGAGATAGCGGCGATGGGTTCCACGTAAGAAAAGAAAAATAAAACGAACAAAAGTGCCGTTCCACATATATTGCCAGATCCACATAAAACGGGAATTGTTCCAGACAAAATATGAACAACGTTAATTCAACTGGAACCTATGTGGAATAAGATTAAGAGGGTAGGAAGAGGAAGTCGGACTGCTCAAACCGCTGACCGATTGCCGAGCGACGTCTTACTGTACCAGCTAAAAAGGGGTGTGCTTATCTAGGATTATCAATCTTGGGGTAGAGTTAAGGGGAAAGAAGGAGGGGCGGGTTACAAATTTTTAGGTGAAGTGTGTGTTCTTTGCTTAGAAAATTCTGTTTGATACAACTTGGCGGTGTTGGATTCAACTTGGTGCACAAATCACTTTAAACCCTATATCAAGGAGTGAGCAGCACACCATAGACTCATTTCGGTGGTGTGTTGTGCATGTGACACGTGCATCATTTTCGGAGCCTAGAGCTTTCAGATTTGTCACCCAGTACTGGAGTGAACTGTAGTTGTCGCGTGAAGACACGCGTGACACGGTTGACACCTCGTCGGTATAAGTTGGTGATTCGTTGATCTTTGCACAGTATTTAAAGGAAACCAGAACACGCTCGGCAATTACCAAGGCGAGCATTTGTATTACCCGCACGTACTCTCAAACCGATACTAACTTCTTAAACATCACTACGAAAAGAGAACAATAAAAACTCTCAATAATGTTGTACTGTAAACCAACAGATCGACAACAATCGAAATCCTTGTTCAAACCTTTACCGTGTTACGCGTACCGCACTACCGAAGCCTTTTGAAGCATGCTTTCAAGCGCGCGCCTGGAGCATACTGCGACCGCGGGGTGCGCGCTTAAAAGCCTGCTTCAAAGTCTTAGGTAGTTACGGTACGCGGAACACGATAGCGATTTGCTAAAAGTCCCCAATACCTCCAATATCGAAGCGACCACCCACGCCATTGTAGGAATAGCATTCCTTATAGGCAAGTGCCTCGATTTAAGCGTATTTTCTCAAAAAAAGAAGACTTCGATGCAAGTAGTCAATATCGAAGACCCGTGTTAGAAAAAAGCTATTTGCTAAGTGTAATTGACGATGCGACTCAGAAAGCCAAACAATTGAACAGTGCGGACCTCACTGATACACGCTACCGGATACGAGCCGCCCAACGCACGAATTTCGGCCTGACCTTTAGCATGAATTTTCTTAATGTCAATAATATCGGAATACTGCACTATAACATTCTGGAACAAAACGATCCTCTTAAACATGCTTTTCCATCTGCTTCTGGCGTATCACATAGACGATCACGCAACCTTATAGCGTTAGGCTTGTAAACTCCCGGCTAAATTCATCGCCCCTAACGAATCCACGCCCTGGATGAAACTAAAATGTCGAATCTGGAAACGCGTCAGAACGGCACGCGACAAAAGAGCAGGGTCAAAACAGCACCGCGTCAAGACAGCACCGCGTCAAACAGCATAGCGACCAAAGAGCATGCGTCCAAACAGCAGAGCGACAGAAGAACACATGCCAAAACAGCGTGCGACAGAACAGCGCAGCAAGAAAAAAAAATCACGCACGTATATACATGATGTTTCTTTTCTCTGTAAGACACATTATTAACACTATGCGACTAAATTAAGTACTTGCTTTTAGTGTGTTCAGCAGACCACTTGTATCGCCGTTATGTTTTATTATCTACCGTTATATGACTTTATATTATTACCTGCGCCGTTATATTTTAGTACATATCTTTTCGTGCATGTTCAGTAATACATAACCTTTTCATCGCAAGCCAATGAAGCCAAATTTCTTGCTGTTTTATAATTGACTGATGGATTGTTAACCTGTTAACGTTTCATATCGATACAAATACCTCACCATATTTACTCAAAGGGTGAATGAAGAACGCAATTTACGGGTTTAGTGGAACTGCTCAAGAAATATTTTTTTTAGATACACTCTTGTTTCGCCCAAAATGGCGTTAATGATGGGCTGTGTATCATAATGGGACAAGACGTTCTGTAGTAAGTTTGCGAGATTCTCGTGTTCTGAACTCTTTGAACTCGAGGGGTTGCGTCCTCCTCTTTGGCAGTCAATCATCTTCTGCTGGGCAACGCTTTGCTTCGTCTTTAAGGCCTCGATGAGCCGATTCGGCGGGTCAGGACGTGGAAACCCGAGCAAAGATTTAATACGGCGCTGTCATGCTTGTGCGCTGCTGTTGGTCTTAAAAAGCTTGTCTAAAACGTGCTCATGGCAGCTCCACACTCTAAAAAAAAGAGTCGACGCTAAATTGTGCGGCGTAGTTCAGAGTTGTCCCTCGAGTGATATCATTAAAAGAGTCATCTAACTCTGGTGCTCACTACAGTCAGTTGACTCTTGACCCACTAGATAAAGTTAATAATAGAATCCGGTAACCCTATTACCCAGTGGCGTCAGGTGACCCCCCTCCCGCCACCTAAAGTCAGCTCGCGACTACCTTTCAGAAGAAATTTCACCAATAAAATCAAGAGACTACAGTTTTTGCTAGAATCACGTGACCCCACTATAAGATTCCCCAGATTTCATATTTGATAGAGTCAGGCAGCTCCCCCATAGGACTCACTGCGTTATTTTTCTGCTAGAATCACCTGAACCCCGCACGGGAGTTACTGAAATTTCTCAGATAAGATCACGTGACTCTCGTTTTACTTGAATCACGCGACTCCGCCACCAGACACCAGATTCCATAGTTAATGAAGTCAGGCAACTCTTTCAATAGAAAGCACTGGATTAATTTTTCTTCTAGAACCATTAAACGTCCCATTCGGGTCAAATTATTCTCTCTGAATGAATCCCGGGACTCCGGCATTCCTAGAGTAACGCAACTTGCTAATGAGAGTCGCCAGGTGTTGAAGACATTTAAGACCTTGTCATGAGACAGGATGGCAGCACGTCTTCGGTATTCGATTAATTCGAGCGTACATGTATTAGAATGCCCTTCGGAAGAAACCGCACCAGCCGGGAACCGCCCTTTCCCCTTGCTGCTCTGCAGCAACTGTGAGCACGTTGTAGACGAGCTTCCGGAGACTAACAACAGCTTAGAAGCAGGGCGTTGGAGTGTTCATTTTTTGCTCGGGTTTCAACATTCTGACCCGCATTGGACCATTTAGGCATTTAAGACAGAGCAAAGCCTTAGCCAGAAGATGATCGACAGCCAAATGGGATGCACCCCATACGGTTCATCAGAGACGCGAGAATATCGCAAGGACTACGGAACGTCCTGCCACAGTATGACACACAGCACCTCATGGACACTCTTTTGGGCTGCAGGTTTTTTTACTGGATGTAAGCTATATGTAAAACAAGAATGTATGTCAAATAACCTGTTTCTTTAGCAGATTCATTAAACTCCTCAATTGGGATCTTCATTTGTCCTTTGGGTAAATGAGGTGCAGCAGTGGTATCAATATAAAACGTTAACTAATTAAATATCAATTAGCCATTATAAATACGGCAAGAAATTTAGCTTCATTGACTTGTGGTGGGAATGCTTTATATTACTAATCATGCACGAAAATTTATAACTAGGGAATAAAACCTAACGGCGCAGATAATAACATAAAGTCATATAACGGCACATAATAGAATGTAACGGCAATAGACATGCTTTGCTGAACGCCTTAGCAGCAAGTACTTTATTTGGGCGCGTGCTGCTAATAATGTGTCCAGCTGCGAAAAAACAGCATACATTTATGTGCGTGTTACATTCTTGTTGTGCTGCGTGGTCGCCTGCTGTTTTGGCACGTGTTCTTCTGTCGCTTTGCTGTTTGACGCCATGCTGTTTTGTCACGTGCTGCTTTTTCGCATGTTGTTTTGTCGCTCTGCTCTTTTGACGCGGTGCTCTTTTGACAATTGCAGTTTTGACTGTGATATTTTGACGCGTACTCCTTTTTAGTGTGCGGCAATGTCGTGGTGCCATACTCGCGGTGGACCTGAAGGACGCCTTCGACAACGTCACACACGGCTGCATCCTTGAGGGCCTGAACAAGATCGGCTGCGCCAAAAATACGTACGACTGCATAAGAAGCCTTTTGTTGGGGAGACAAGCCACCCTAACACTAAGCCACAAGAAGTCCAAGCCGATCACTCTGGGCCCGAGAGGCATGCCACAGGGTGCCCTTCTGTCCTTGTTCCTCTTCAGCCTGACCATGCGGAAACTCCCGTTCAAGCTGAGCGAAATCCCTGGAATCGAGGTCGCAATATACGCGGGTGACGTCCCGATATGGTACAAGACGGGAAGACACGCCGGTATATGAAGAGAGCCCCCAGAAGGCGGCGGACGCGGTCACAGCGTAAGTACATGCCGCGGCCCTATTGATTTTTTTTTTAGCCTGGGCTCTTCCGCCCTCAAAATCGACCCTTGGCCGGACACAAGTACTCTCGAGTACCTTAACGTCATCCTGCTCGCCAGGTGGAAGTTCTTTCTGCCGACAAGTACCTCCCGAAGGAGGAAAAATACCACTTGCCAAGTCTGCAGACGACCACGCTACTACGCCGGCCAAGCAAAACGTGTGGTACCAGTCGATCAACCCATCGCCCGCGTGTTCTCACTGCGGGTGGGAACAGGGTAACGCGTACCACGCCATATGTGCTTATCAGGTGACTCCCAAATTCGAACCGATCAAGGAGCCGAGGGTGGAAAGGTGGGAGTCCGCGCTCCACACCTGAGAGCCGAGCTAGCAGCGGTTGATCCAGGTGAAAAGAGTCACGCTGGCGTTTAAGGCCGGTGGAGCCCCGGAATAGGGGCAGCCACCGTCCGACTATGGATCACTTTTCTTTTATTCGCATAGCCTATACCCTCCCTCCTCCTCTAGTCTCAATAAATACATTTCTAAAAACAACCACTGCGCTGAGTCCCGTCCATATTGTCTTTGTACTTCTCCAGTTGCACGGTTTTTACTTCAGATGTCAAATGACCAACTTGCCCAAACCAAATCTAGCAATCCTCACATGAGTCCGCGATAACCATGGGACTTATCTCCAGCTACGCGGACTTACCGCGGACCCGGAGACTTGTCCATACTGACTCTAAGGCCACGTGATACACACATTTCTCAGGTCCACCGAAATGGTTCCTAAGATTGGTGTGCCGTGTGAATATGATGCTGTCACTGCTTGCGAGACAGGCATTTTTAATGCGTTATACTCTGAAAAAAGAAAGGGTACTGCAGTCCTTAAGGGGTGTAACCAACTTGCACACAGGGAAACCCCTTCTGGAGGTAACGTTGCCCCCTGCAACGAAAGTGTAAACTTACCCTTAGGGTTAAAGTGCAACATTGCCTCCTTTTGGAGATAATCTTAGTACCAAAATCGGTTGTTGGGCGAGTTGGTTAGACTATTTATTTATTAATATGTGTGCTGTTTAAGTAAAAAAAGGGAGTCTTAGTTCTTTTTGGGGTTAAAAGTGCATGCTTTCAAGGTCAGCTTTTACCTCCTTTAAAGAGAAACTTCAACCCCCTTGAGAGGTAAGAGGACATATTTGAGAATCAAAATGAACGCACTGTGATATAACATAGATTCTGTATCACACATATTGCAAAAAGCAATACAAACTAAGACATGACTAGCAATGACTAGTGCATTGCAACTCAAGGACAGCAGTACACTATGTCCGTCCTATCCATAGTAGTGGGATGAATGCTGGAGTAGAGGAAAGCAGACACTGGGATTTGCTCTTCTGATGTGGAAATAAGAAAGCGCTCGTATCCTCTGCTGCTAATGAGCTGCACCAAACTACCGCGAGTGCCAAAGGGATCTAACTCACTTGAAATAAATCGCAAAAATCAGTTTTGACCATCTTGTATTTAAATTATGCAAGCCATCAAGAACCATTTTGTATTTAAACCTTGCGAGCACAAATCACTCCGAACATGGAATCACAACTCCTCAAATGCTTTCAGACAGCGAGTATGAAGTAGACCGAAATAAATTAAGTATGCCAATGCTGCACAAAGCAAAAAGCAGTGATTTTGGAAATTACAAAATCGTGACTTTAAAGCAATAGCATTGCCTTTCTGTAACTCTCACAATCAACCATCCCAACCTATGTCATACAAAAAGAAAAGCATTAAACAGACCACATAAAAAAAAAAAATTCCTAAACCTGCATAAAAGGCATTAAACGAAGAAAATTCTTGTTGCCATTTCTCTTAGGTTTGAAAGCAATCTGCTGCACGTGACTCCACATCTGAGTGTTTCAGAGCAATTAGGTACTCCGATGCAATCAACTGCGCCTGAACTGGTGACGGTACTCAAAGTTAAAAAATGAATTAGAGGCAGAATGCAACCAGGACTGCCTCAGCAGGCGACGCGGCTTCAATTTTCCCCTCCACTGCCACACAGCAGGGCACCTCATGATTAATTAGGCTTGAGCTGACTGCCACACTGTAGATTGCACTTCCTGCCTGGAACCAAAAAAAAAAGTGAAAATTATGTTATATGAAATTGAGACCTATCATCCCCAGTTTAAAGAACGGTGAAGAAATTTTAGATTTTGCTAAGACGCATTTGGGGGGGGGGGGGGGAGCATTTGATGGGCCACTGGTTCAGGCATTGAAACGCATTGCCCATACTTACCAGACGTGACCAGTTAAACTATTGACTAACCACTATTGACTAATATTATCAGGTGGCCGGTGGTAATCGTAGATTGGTAAGCACTTTGTATTCACCGGTCATGTTTAGATTTGTCACCTAGATTTACTTAGGTAACTAACAAATCTTAGTCAAAGTGGTACAACTACTGTAGCAGGTTAGTATTGACAAGTGCTGATTGTTGGGCGAGTTGGTATTGTATGTAAAAAAACATGATTGCGCTTTAAGACAAGGACAGAGGAAGAACATACACCAGAGAGTGCTACACCACTTTAGCTACTCAGCACCACAGCCGACTCTCATGACCGCCAACCCTAACTTCCAACCTTCGGCAAATATGCAAGTATTTTTGCCGAAGTGCTTTGCCAGATTAAAATTGAATGTATGTTTTATTTGGACATGAAAAAAACAGCACACAAGGACGAAAGCACAAAAAAGAACACACCGAAAAAGACATACTCAAGCGCCTTTTGTGTCTTACTCTAATTTATTTACTCAAAGTATGCCCTCAATTTTCTCTGGAAAATGAACGAACACCTCACACGCCAAGAAAAAGTAAAACTAAAGAGCCTCATTTCAAGTGCACGAATGCGAACAAGAACATCAAAATAAAATATCGGACTACGTTTACCTGCAGTAATTAGGGTTAAAAACTGTCATGAGATGCGTCCAAGGTAGCAGGTATTCGGTACCCTTGAAGATATCACCCTACAACGTTGACGCAGGACGCAATAAATATATTCAGTCAACTTCAAATGATGCAAACTTCAGCCATCTAACTCACCTACTGAATAATCAGCCTTTTAAAAATGCCTGATCACACGCAAAGAAAATGCCAAGACAACAATATAATTGCTAATCTTTCTGCCGGCAATAACTTAAAGACCTTATTCCGTATTATACTACTATTAATTTTGCGAAGCGCAGGAATAATTCCTAACGGCCGAATGACGAACTTCGAAAAATATGTAAACATTTTTGCCGAAGTCATTTGCCAGTTTAATATTGAATTTATGTTTTATTTAGACATGAAAAGAACAGCAGGCAAGGACGAAAAGATAAAAAAGAGCACACCGAAAAAGACACACGCAAGCGACTTGTGTATCTTACTATAATTTCTTTCCTCGAAGTATACCATCAATTTTCTCTCGGAGTTGAACGAACAGCACACACACAAAGTAAACATAAAAATCACGAGCCCCGTTTCAAGTGCACAAATGGGAACAAGAAAATCAAAATAAAATATCGGACTACGCTTAACTGCAGTAAACAATGTTAAGAACTCTCACAAGATAAGTCCAAGGTACCAGGCATCCAGTACCCTCGACGAAATAACCCTACAACATAGCCGCAGGAAAAAGAAAAATAGTCAATCAACATCATAATTATGCAAACTTAAACCATTTCTAGCTCGCCTACTGAATGATGAAACTTTTAGAAATGCCTGATCATACGGAAAGAAAATGCCAAGACGAAATAGTGTCGCTGCCGGTAACAACTTCATGACCTTATTCCGTAATATATTAATATTAATGTCCGTGAAGCGCACGAAGAATAAGCTCAGACATTTATATTCCGTATTTCAAGGTAACGTGAAGTTTTACCAAAATACTTATTGAACCTCCTTAAGTTAAGAAAAAAACAAAAAAACGAAAAGCGTTACTATTAAAAACGCAGTGTTTAACACTTAATTTTACAAATATCAACAATGTTGAGAATTAATCACGCCGGTTGGCTGGTGCCGCCAATGAAAGCCTAATCGACTCCTGCTCTGCGAAAGAAAAAAATCTTATGAGATTTTTCAAATATTTTATCAGATCCTCAATTTAACGACGGACGCGACACCAACGGCCCCAAAAAGAGAAAACCTCCTACGCTTTCTCACTCTAAACGTGGGTGACCCCCAATTCACAAGGCGTCTTGTCGCCCGGCCGCCCGGCTCCAGGCTCGCCGGGCCGCCGGTCTCCCCCCTCCTATACCTTCGCACGCACACACATACAGCGGGAAAAGCTCCTGACTGCTCCACTGGTTAGCGTATGTCAATCTTCTAAATATGCGCTAGTGCAAGCGACAGTCATTCTAGTTCTCGGTCTTCATGAACTTCGGTGGTCTAAACCGAGTCTATGTTCGTGCCACACACTAATCTCATCGAACGCTCGATGCCTTCAAAGGCGAAAACGTGTCCGCCACCCCTTTGTCTATGGGAGACGGGGCTCGGCTTCCCGAGACCGTCATAATGGAAGCCCAGTGTCACCCGGGCAGATCATTTTCCTATCTGCATACTGTGCGCACAACTCGGATCTTCGACTGAAGTCAATGGAGCGCTCCCGGTGACTTCGTGAAAAGAGACTGAGCCGAAAAAAACAATAAAGAACGTTCCTACGCTGGGACGCCTCCTTCGCACAGTTCGAGAAGAAAGACCGTTATGACGGTCTTCCTTCTCGAACGTCTTCTCGCGTTCAGGCGCTCGCCCACGCATGCGCCAAGAATGACGTGTCATACGAGGAGACCAATTAGCGCACTCGTTTACGCCTTTCCACAGACAATCGCAGCACCCAAACAGGTACATCCTCAGGGAGGTAACATTTACCTCGTTGCTGCTTCCTCGCGGCGAACTTTACATTGTAGCAACACATTCTTAATAGAGGACGCTAGTGTCTGCTTCGTATGAGGAGGTAAAAGGCGAAGCGCTTCCCCCCTCGTCGGGAGGAGGGTGGTAAAGGCGGTTTCTTACCTCCTTTTGGTCCCCTTTTTTCTAAGCGTATAGCATTAGCAAGTCGGTTTTGACAAAGCCCTGCGGTGACTTCCCTTTTCCTAGCGCCGAGGATAGAGGGAGAACGGGTGAGGGGGGCAGACGCGTGCGACGCTTCCATTGGTCCGAAGCGCTGACTTCAGCAGGCGTCAACCTCTCCCTCTTTCCCCGGTGCTGACAAACTGACAGACACAGCCGGATTTTTGTCAAAACTAGCGCTTTCGTTTTTGTGAAAGGAGCGTTGCACCGCTGTCACGGAGAAACAGAGGAGGAGGCGCTGCAGTGCTGTTGAATGTGGGCATGCTCAGTGGCCGCTCTGCCGTCACCGGTTGTTCTTCGCTCTGGTTTTTTTTGTAGTAGCAGCGCGTGGGCTGTGATCTGTGTGTGAAGTTAAAACAATTCATGCAGTTCCCTCCACAAGTTTTACTAGATGCGGTTCCTTTCACGAGTGGTATATATGTAGTGCTTTCCACAAATGGTATGGATGTCCGTATTGCTGGGCATCGACGTGCTCTGAAAACTATAGGGTGGCTCAAGTCACCAGGCTCGATCTAAAATGAACCGTAAAAATCGACGCCTGCACGTAGCTGTTTAAACTTTTCGTCAAAGGTGTATTTCACAGGTCGGTTTTTTTCTTGTAAAATTACGAAGCGTAGTTCTCTTTTAGTAAAAAATAGGGCCACGAAACTTGCCAGGGTCTACGGCGGGCGGTGACCCAGACGACCAAGTCCAGTAGCGAGCTGTGTTTGGCGTTCGTATTGATAGATGGCGTCGGGAGCAGCGTCTGAAGGTGCAGCCGACCAGCCAAAGATAGCAGACGACACGCAGACGAAATCCGATGGCAGCAAAAGCGCCGCCGTAATGCAGATGCGTTTTTTACTTTAAGTTTTGCTTTTATTGTTCGCATTTATTTTTTAACCGAAGGTATGTTTCAAAAAAGATTATGTTCATTTTTATAAACCACGGTGGTCGCGAGCCGTCGCGATTAGGAGGTAGCGCCATCTATCAACACGAACGCCAAACACACCCCACTACTGGACCCCTGTCGTCTGCGTTGCTGCCCGCCGTTGACCCAGGCAAGTTTCTTGGCCTTATTTTTTACAGAAAGAGAACTACGCTTTGTAATTTTACAAGAAAAAACCAACCTGTGAAATATACCTTTGACAAAAAGTTTAGATTGCTACGTGCAGGCGTCGATTTTTACGGTCCATTTTAGATCGAGCCTGGTGACTTGAGCCACCCTATAGAGTACAAAAAAGGGCGAAGAAAACTACAGGACGATCTGTTGGTGGATTCTTACGGAATCCGTTAGCATAGCCGTCGGAAAACACCACACACGTCGTAATTTGGGAAACACAAACACTCTCCCCATAACAAGGCCGAAAAGAGTCCGTAAAACATAGTGGAAGCAAAAAGGAAAGCCAAAAGAGAAAGTCAAAACAGAAAAGTTAAGGGGTCAGCGTTAGCGATTTCCAAAGGCGACGGGCATGGCGTTTCCCGACGATAATGCCTACGCATTCCCTAGGACCATCCAATGGATCTCCTTGTAATTTATTTTTGTGTGTCAGTCTGCGTGGCTTTCTTCATTTTTGTTTGTTTTTAGAGGTTAACGCCGGAAAACTGAGGACTCCTTGGGGTAAAACTACGTGACTCAAAGACCAGCTGAAACCTATCTTACGTTTGTAAAAATGTAAAAAAAGATCAGTAGTGTTGACGATTGGGCTAGTTGGTCATTCATATTAGCGGAAAACAAACAGCGCAAGGACAAGGACAGAGTAGAAGGCGGTAGACACACACAGCGCTGACTTACAACTGAGCTTTATTGGCACTGACAACATGTATAAATACACAATTTGCCCTGCCCAAAAGCCAAGAAAAGAAACACAAGAGGAGTACTACACGTGTTCCTAGAGTCATCTGCAGGCGCCGTTGCTCTCCGATCTGAGTAGAAAAATACACTCCTTTTCCGTCAAGGCAAGTGACGGGGCACTAACACACTCAGAGCCCGATTGTCCAATGGCGCGGGCTTCTATAATCTCACGTGTCAGTTTATCTTTTTGTTTACTGATGACCGTGCATCGTTCAAAAAACGGATTGCGGATGTACTCCGTTTTTTGAACGATGCACGGTCATCAGTAAACAAAAAGATAAACTGACACGTGAGATTATAGAAGCCCGCGCCATTGGACAATCGGGCTCTGAGTGTGTTAGTGCCCCGTCACTTGCCTTGACGGAAAAGGAGTGTATTTTTCTACTCAGATCGGAGAGCAACGGCACCTGCAGATGACTCTAGGAACACGTGTAGTACTCCTCTTGTGTTTCTTTTCTTGGCTTTTGGGCAGGGCAAATTGTGTATTTATACATGTTGTCAGTGCCAATAAAGCTCAGTTGTAAGTCAGCGCTGTGTGTGTCTACCGCCTTCTACTCTGTCCTTGTCCTTGCGCTGTTTGTTTTCCGCTAGTAAAAAAAGAATGCACAACGTCATAGATGGCGTCAAGCAACGACGTGAAGGAACGTCTGATGCCAGGCCAATGACAAGATGTCAAGCCGTACAAGAAGTTTTTTTCTTCTTTTTTGGTGACTGTATGGTTGTATTTATTTAAGCCCATGGATTGAAAGTTTGATTAAAACGTTCGAGGTCGGACGGCACGCAATGCGATAGACTGTAGGAAGCTCCTTTCTGATGCTAATCTTTCATCAAAACGCGCGAACAAAACGCGCGAAAGAAATAGCTACTGTAAACGGCTAAATTTTCGCGAGGACCCAATTTTCGCGAATTTCGCGAATCGACTACAATTCGCGTAAAATACGTCCAGCGAAACATTCGGGCAATATGTGAACGCTACGGAAGCTACACTCGATTCGCGAAAATTAGAACCCGCGAATAATTTCGAATTTTCAACTTTGGCCCGACTCGCGAAAATTTGAGCCCGGGAAAATTAAGTCGTTTACAGTACTTCACGAATGGGAGAAGTCGGCTTATGATGAACAAAACAAAACAAAAATAACCTGTGACACTTTCCTCATGAAAATCATGACAATGAGTTCAATAATCATTCTCGTCTTTGAAGGCTTCCCAACATTTAACGAGGAGATCTCGTATGTCGTGTTGACCCCTCGTATTCCTTACTTTGAAAATGATCGGCCCTATTGCGCAGGTTATTGCTTTCCTCTCCGTCGCATCAATATCATGCCACGCAAAAATAGGCAGAGCGAAAGTTCGTCTGCTCCTTGCACGGGGTTTGCGGTGACTTCCGAACACTTCGGCTTGATTGGCTGAAATTGGAAGGATAGTGGGCAGGCCTTAAGGCTGTCAGCATTTAAATCTACCACTGTCATTTCAATCAGAGCCAATCAGAGCTCGGCGTTTTGACGTCACGGCAATCCCCAGTTGAAGAAGCAGACGAACTTGCGCTCCACATAAAATCAACGGTGAAGGAAGTTAAAATCATTATTTATTCCACCGCTCATCAACTTGTGCCTCTAGGACAGTGTATTCAAAGTAGCTATCTTGATTGCCTTAACCTCCGATCTTGGAAGTATTATTGAAAGCCTTTTGCAACTATAATTATAATAACCAAAAACCTTTATCAAATAATAACAAATGCGCTTTCATTGTTAATCAAGTTCACACGCCCCATCACTTTGCAAGAATGTGCTAGAAATGAGGTATCTACACTGATTAATTTTCATTGAGCTGTTCGGGAATGAATTCACTTTACCAACACTGTTGTGCCCTACAGCACAGTGTCTGCTTTGTGGTTTCTTTACCTCACAACTAGAATGGGAAATATGTATCGAGTACTTTCATTACACTTTTTTTATGCTCAAATTTAATTTCATGGTCTATCTGGAATTTTTTTTTTTCTTTTTTTTGTTGCCTTTTTTTGGAGTCACGTCATTTCGTTTCTTGTGAGGTGTGTTTCACTGCGCGTGCACATTACCACGGAGCTCGTTAAAATTAAAGTACATACGTGGTAAGCAACCAACAAAAAAGGACGCCTCCACAACATGTGTTGTGCCTTGAGAGCGCTAGTAGGGGAAAGGAACGGTACGACCCAGCTCTGGTGATCGATTTACTTCGTCTTTTTCCTTTTCTCCCATCCGCCCCCATGCCCGCGCGCGAGGAAGGATCGTTTTAATCTTAATTTTCAATACCCTCCCCCCCAGATGAGCAAGCCCCTCATTTGATCACCAGGTCTCCAGTGGGTAGAGCAGCTGCATGGGTCTTTGTGTGGATGTACCTGAGGGCAACCTGATGGCGCATGCTCGCACGTGCCTGTCTCTACAGAGAAAGACCTCGGTGACGCGGACGGTTCCTCACAGGTTACCTAGGGTGCGGTCATCGCGCAGCAAAACCACGCCCCCAACGTTCGGTGGGCAGCTGCAAGCGGGTCGGGCGAGATGTGCTGAGCGATGCTCTTGGAGATCTTGTTTCCAACGTCTCTAGAATTGGTCCACGACGCGCTGCCGCTACTTCCAGCGCCGGAAAATGGTTTGGTTAGACGACGCCTGGGCGGCTCGACCTCGGGCAGTGTGATCAGTCTTTTCCTGATGAAAAATTGTGCTTGAGAAGGTGTTGAATTTCAGGTCGAGGTACCCTATTGTGTCCAGTTGAAGCCTTGTTGACACATCCTTTTGGATGAACGTTTTCTGGCTTCCACCGCCTACGATGCCGCGAATGTTAGACTTCTTGTTAGTGATAATCCAGCCCCTGAAAGTCGACAGGAGAACGCTGTTGCCGCTAGCTGAAGATGTGGAACCCGCCCTTAAGACGTGGGTAGTTTCTCCGCTCTCGGCCGGAGCTCCAGGACGAAGCGATTGCGGCCGCCACTCTGGGTTGCACATAGAGACGGCCTGTCTTCCGCTACAGGTGGTACATCAAGCCTTGCTGTGACAGTCCTTAGAGCGATGGCCTCTTTTCGTGCATCAGAAACATCGGCTATCCTGTGCAAGCCGCCTTTTCTTTTCATCTAAGGATTTCTTGGAAAAACATGTGCTGGAACCATGATCCTCCTTTCCACAGAAGAAACAAGCGTCATCTAGACAGCTTGAGTTTTGCAGAATCATTGTTGAAGGAATCGAGATAGTCGGTCGAGGTCTAGAAACCAATGGTGACAGATTCGCCGATGGACGCTCGTCACGTGAAGATCGCTCGCGGCTCTCGATTTCCACCCGTAGAAATTGTAGCAGCTTAGCCAGTTCTTCTCCCGTATTCCTCGATGTATCAACCATAGCCTCACAACGTGTCGTACCACTGGAAGTGGCTGCAATCTGTTCGATGAGGGTAGGAAGAGCCAGTTGCGGCATATAGCTCTTGACGCGGTAATACTCCACTACGATGTGAGATGGTAAGCTGGTCAGAAGTATTTCAACCGGCATAGCTGCGTATGTATCACTCGAAATACCCAGGAAACGCAAGCCACGGATGTTTGTTTGCACGTGATCGTAGACGTTCCGTAGTCCCTGTACTTCGCGCTCAGATTTCACAGCTGGTAGGTTGCGCAGTCTTCCCAGGTATTCGCATTCAGGTCGTTGTTTATCTCCGAAACGCTCGGTCAGCATCTCTACCGCATCTTGGTAACATGCTGCGGCGGCTTGTAGCGGCGGCTCCTGGTCCAACGAGAAGAGAGCGCAAGTACTGGAACTTTTCCGGCTCAGAAAGACTTGTGTTCCGCTGTACCACGACGTCAAATTGTTCCCAAAAGGGTTGCCATTGTGTAAGCTCACCTTGGAACTGCAGCAGTTGTAGTTTCGAGAGCTTCACTCCAGTCATGTGGGAGCTGCTGCCTCTGTCACCTCCGGAGCGTGGCTGTTGCGGTGTCGTCTGAGCTCGTACCTCGCTGACGATTCTTGCAACTTTGTCCTCGAAGTCAGCCACGGTGTTGTAGACCTCTTCCATGTCGTTATCGCCCGATGAGGGGCTCTAGCTCCTCATTTACTTTCCGAGACTCGTCGTTGCTCGCAAGCAGACTGTCACGCAACATTTCAACTCTCTTAGAGTCCATGGGGTCCAACTGTAGCGCAGCTCGTATCTCATTTATGAGCTTGGTGTTCCGATTCCGTCGAACTGCTCGTTTCTTCTTTAGTCGATCCACATTCACCAATGGAGCGTCCAACCTCGTTCAACTCCCAGGTTTCCGCACCAAATGTTACGCCTTGAGAGCGCTCGTAGAGGAAAGGAACAGGACGACCCAACTCTGGTGAATGATTTACTTCGACTTCTTCCTTTTCTCCCTATCGGCCCCCATGCCCGCGCGCGAGCAAGGATTGTTTTAACTTTAATTTTCAACAACATTTTTAACTCAAAATTTACTCTGTGTCGAGCAGTACTCGAGTTTTTACTTACATACCATATACCAAAATGATCTCATCATGGTCATATTTGTACAATTTTTAACGTCCATGTATCACGGAGTAGTTGGCATTTTTATTGATGTTCGACCATTGAGCGATAGTATTTTGTGTTATGGCATGCGGCAGCCATGCTAGAGCCTCAATTGAGGGCTCCAAGCTTCTTTTTTTTATATATGTTAATCTAAATACCCAACATGTGTTCAGCTGACTACACCCTTTATAAACGTCGAAGGTTTTGAACTCTTATCTGTATGACACGCATGCTCAGAGTAACCTTCTACACCGACGTTGAAGCTTCAGTATTACTTCATCACACTAGTATTTTGAACAAAACCGCATGATAAATTTGGTAGTGATTGGCAGCAATTTGGCTATATCATAGTTTTTCGAACACGCGCTTTCAAGGATAGGCTTTCATAACTCTTCCTTGAAGAAACCCTAGCAAACGCCGGTTCAAAATGTTGTCAACTCACACACACAAAAAAGTCACACTGAGGCTGGAGTCATCTCAGTATCCCAAGTCAGCCTAGGTCATACAAGTCGACGCGCGACAATTAAAATGAACCTTTTATTTCATCCCTCTTTTTTATCTCATCGTTCAAAAGCGTTCACATATTGTGTGACTGATCATACCAAAAATGGGAGCATTTAACATTTAAATTCATTGTGTTTTGTGTATAAGACAAATGAAACATGCCTACGTGCAAAGGAAGCCACTGCTTCCAGAAGTAGTCGCGGTTAATACGTGAGTTGATCTGACGAGTATTACAGTCTTAATGTTGCTTTACGTGATCCTGTCGATAGTGAAAGTGGCAACGTGGTACGCTACTTTATTAAAGTCTAGTTCCAGCAGACCCAATATTTTAATATAATATTACACCTCGGCAATGGCAGGCTGTTCTATTGCAGTTACGTAGGTTGAGTCGCTGAGCGTTCAGTAGCAATAGCGCAGCGACCCGTGTATAGTGAATAGAAAAACATCAAAACAACAAAATGAGAACCCCACCATAAAATCTGTCTGCAGGAAAAAAAATGGCCATACCCTTTTCTTGGTGAACAGAAAATAACAATATTATACCGTTTTCTCACGGCGTTGTCGTCGGTCCCGTGACCTGCGAGTGACTGAACAGAGCTCACCCCGCCTTATCATCCGTATATTTCCGCGTGACCCGCATCATGAAAGTTCCCCATCACAATGACTCCCAGCCGAGTCGACAGCTGACGCCAAACAAGCAGGCGGAGGGGTTCTCCCGTTTCACGGCTCCACGCTGCGGGTGTCTGGAAACCCGCCAACAAAGCGGGCGACGGTGACGAGCACCAGAAAGCGACAGGGACGGAATAGCTGCTTTCAAACTTTCGCCCCCCAACGGCACCACGAACCCGAGCCGACGGGCGACAAACGAATAGTGTCGCCTTGCATGTCCTCTCTAAACACGCACAAATATTCTCTTTTCTTTTTCAACCGCCATCAACGTCTTTATACCACTTTTTTGGCCTCCAGAAACAGCTGCGGCTCGAAGAATAGTTGTCGATAAAAGTGTCCCGGTTTGCCTCAACAGTTTGTTGTATAACACGAGCATTACAGATGTCCCTCGCTGTATTTAGAGAACGCGAACGTCACCTCCCACTTCGTGTATGACCCTGGCAATGAAGTGGCCTTACGTTCCAGCGTCGCGTAATGCCTAAAAGCCTATTTAGTCGTACAACGTAGCGCAGGAGAAGCAATTCTTCAACATTTTTCTGTAAATTAGTTTAGTATCCGCTCAAATATTTCTGATATTACATCTTGCGTGTATTTTATTTTGGCTTATACATAAACGCAGTCCAATACTGTCAAAAAAATAAGTTACTCTTCAGAGGAAAGTTTCTCCTCTTTTTGGTCACCTTGTCAATCCAACAAGTAACGACCATGATTTTATTACGTCATACTTCAGGTTGCGTGGTTTCCTCAGCCGGCTTCAGTGGACAGCCCCTGGTGAGAAGAAGTATGAACGTACTGTCAGCGACACGAAGAGAGAAAATCTGGAGTTCTAGCGAACCATTACCGTGTTCCGCGTACAGCGCTACCGGAGCCTTTGAAGCATGCTTCTATGCGCGCCCGGGTGATGGCGTGACCGCGGGGCGCGCCCTTGAAAACGTGCTTTAGAGGCTCCGGTAGTGCGGTACGTGGAACACGGAAACGGCTTGCTAAAATTATACAACGGGGCCGGCGGCTTTTGATGAGCATCTGCCGAGGGCGGATACTGTGCCTGAGACGATATGGAGGACGGCTGTCAACCTATCGCCGTTCCCAATCGGCGAGGTCGGGCCGTGATCTATCTCTTTTCCGGAGGGCTATCTGTCACGCTTCAGGAAGGAGATTCACTTAAAATAATGTTTCTCGTGAAACGTGTCACGTACCGGAACAGTTCATGTGCTCTGGATCTTCCTTCCAAGCCAACACGTAAAGGAACAAACAAAGCGTATTTCAAACAAATGGTATATGACACAAATTTTGACTTTGATTGTGCATGCGTTCAATACACTTTATCGCATATTTGCATGAAACAAACCGAGTAGAAAATTGCAGAAAAAGGAGACAAATTAAAGCGAAACTCATTAATGAGGGCTCAGGACAGGGCCTAATGTGGCACACAGGACAGGGCTCAGACACGCGTGCACGCAGGTGCACGCGGGTCTGAGCCCTGAATATCAAATCAAAGCTGCTAGCGAAGGGCAATTACGTTAGCTATTCATATTTTTTTTTACAAAACCGTAAGATTTTTTATTTCTATTGAATTGTATAAAGTTATAAACAATAGGCCATAAAACCTGCTATGTTAATCCTTTTAGTCCCCTGCTTTTAATATATAAGGTAGTGTATTTTTTAAAAGGAAATAAATAGTGCATATACGTCTTTGCGGTGTTTTCATTTTTGCATTGAAGCTTATATTGGAGCAATGAAGCTCAATGCAATAGAAATAGTCGACTCATCTCTCTTAATTCGAACTCCCGGATAATTCAAACTAACATGCATTTCCCATCCTATGCGTTTCGATGGTAGGAAACTCCCGGTAACTCAAATTTTCGTTTATAGTCAAACAAATTTTAGGTCCCCCCTCGAGTTAGAGTTAACAAGATTCGTCTGTAGTTCTGCGCTCACTAATCATGACGATTTTATTCCTCTACGAAAAAAAAATTAAATTTTCCGCAATCTTGCCCGATAGGAAGAATAGTGTGTTATTTTTCCTAAAAAGCGTGTGAAAATTTAAGATACAGTTATAGAGGTACATTCGCACCTCTTTATATCTAACAGCCAGGTTTAAGAATCAACGAAAATTGAGGTGCGGATGATAAGTGTTCACTTTCACACGCGACGGGAAAGGAAAAGGCACATTCTCAACACTACAGTATAGCTCAAATCGTCGGTCATAGTTGCAAACGTTTATAGCTGTGGTGCATCACTCGCTAAATTAAAAAAAAACAACAAAAAAACTGGGTTGCGGAATATTTATACAGCGTGTAGTTGGTCTGCCATTTAAAGTTGCGACGAATCACTCGCTGTAGTTGAGCAATTTAGCCAGTGCAGTACAACCGCTAGCCCGGGGTCTTTAACGTGCACCACGCAGTAGTGATACACGACCGCACACCGGTACGATGCTCATCCAGATTGAAACGGGCAGGGATGGGGCTCCAACCCAGCATCTCCGGGTTCTGCAGCGCGAGCTTTCGCTCCACGCGCGTCGAGCTGGGTGTGCGCTTTAGCCCACTCAGCCACCGATCCCCCTCGCTAAATTTAATGTAGTAGAGGCTTCATTGTTCCTTGGTTGTTTCGCGCAAAAGTGAAATCCTGAGCTCTACATTTTGAACTTCGCGGAGCTTAAACAATTAAAACATTCCCTGAGCTGGCAGCTGAATCCCGCCAACAAATATCTGACAATACAGAAGCGCAATTTTGTTGGATCGTCGTTTATCGTGGCGTGGGGAACATCCAATAATCAATATTCCCTGGGATTCTCGCAAGAACAATTCATCCCAGCTATCGAACTCGCCTGTCAGACTATGCGATCGTTGCCTTCGTGCTGCAAAGCCCGGACAGGAAACGTCACCCAAGTTCTGCAAGATATATTTTTCGGGAACCCTCTTCAATATTGGTGAACGTGATAGGGCATTTGCCAAAACTGAGCGCACTAAGAGCGAAAAAAAAAATTTAACTGTGGGAGAGAAATCGATGCATTACCTCAGCCGGTCGTTCGCGTCATCCAGTCGGTAGCCCGGCAGGCAAAGTGTCTGTGGTTCGCTATCGTGCCGGTAGAACGATTGCAGGAAAAATCGGACGTGGACGAAGCGTTCACGTAGGGTCACCATTTTCCATTATCCTGCGGTACGACTCCGCGAGTTCTCATTTAGCTCCGATCAATTACGGGGATGGGTTTCGTATTGCCTTTTTTTATTTCACTGATGTTTATTCATGTTCTAGGAATTGTGCTGGAAAGTTATCGAACTCCGAAGCGAAGCCATCGAAGACATGCATCCGAATCCGTTCCTGGACAAAAGTAACCGCTTAGAACTGCGACATTAAAGTTCGTCGTAGTATCTTGCTCTGCTTCACGTGGGGAGCTGCGTGAATGCTCCCTTTTTGTGTGCTTGCCTCCTTCTGTGCTCTGTAACGTCGGAGGTCTCTTTATTTCCGTTCGCAAATAATGGAAGTAAATACTACTATTTATGCATTTACCTTGGTCACACACAAGCCAATTGCAGGTGCTAGCAATCGATATGAATGTATGCGACGAGAAAGTGAGGGAGATGAGAAAACGAGAGTACGCGGGGACATGAAAACACCGAGCTCTGGTTCGAATAATTGGTGGGTAGACCTAAAGCTAGCTGGCCTTTGTCTCCACTGTACTCGTCGAATGCGTTAGAACTCAGAACGCCGGCGTCCGGCGTTTGGCTCTCCAATTCGGAGGCGTTCGACTCGTACAGTGGAGGCAAAGGCAGCTAGATGTAGGTCTACACTCTAAAAAAAAAGCCCGTGCGTCTGCTTTCCCGCACAACACTCGGAGAGCCAATCACCGCAACTTACGGAAGCAGCTCAGCGAATGACAATGCCGAAACATATGTTTAGACCAAAAAACGCAGTCTCAGCTGATACATTAAGCAATGCAAGCGTGACGTTTTGCACAACTCAAACTGCGTTTTTTGGTCTAAACATATGTTTGGCAGTGTCATTGACTGAGTTGCCTTCATAAGTTGCGGTGATTGGCTCTACTTTCACGCACAGTGCTGTGCGTGAAAGTAGACGCACAAATCTTTTTGGAGTGTACCCACCCATCATTCCAACCAGAGCTCAGCGTTGGCATGTACACACGTACTCTCGTTTCCTCCTCTTCCCCACTTTCTCGCCGCCTTAAAAATAGTGACCTTAGTACGCAGTAAATGAGCCTTTTATCTTTAGTTGATAAAAAACAAAGTTCCCGATACACGTTTAGCGGAAAACGCGTCTACTGCCACGCCCTTTCTCAATGTTAAATCCTCTTCAGATTTTTGGGTAGAACCCTGGAAATACGAAAATCTTTCTTTCCTCCGTCATAATTGCGGAAAGTTGTTTTTATTTTATTTATTTGTATATACTAAAGTAAGCGATAAAGAGGAATATCCCCAGAGGTTAGGTACTGTTGTATGGTTCTGCTGCGGATGCCGCTTTAGAGGAATCATTTCCACCTGCGTAGATGGTCACTACCCAGCCGAAAAGGGAAAAATGTATTGAAAAAACATCAGGAATGAAATGACGTGCTCAACCGTTAACGTTTTTTTGTTTTTAAATCTTACATGTACCATTAGGTATTTCACTTCAGCTCGTCTTGTTATTTCTCTGCCTACAAATACTAGATTTTTGAGAAAGGGATTGTTGCTTGTCTCGCTCTCAGCAAGCAAACTCTAGGTATAGCTTATTTATTTATTATTTATTTATTTATTTACTCTCAAGGGCCTGAGGCGTTATAGAGGGGAGTGGATTAAATTTCATAAGATAGTACAACATTGTGTAGTTATTAATAAAGACAAATAAGAGGCTCCTAATCATACAATGATAGCTAAGGCGTTCGTGAAAAGATTGTGCTCTTCGATGGCTGCCGTAGGTGCGGGAAGGCGATTCCACTCATCTGATGTGCGTGGGAAAAAGGACCGAAAAAAAGCGTTAGTTTTGCAGAGTGGAATTCCAACCTTAGCTTAGGGACATACCTCATAGACTGGCTTGTCCGCCTTCCTTATTTTTCGAAGGAACCACGAGCAGTGAATTTTTCCTAAAGTTACGACGCGTAACATGCTATGAGCACTCAGTCTGAGGTACAGGTGAAAGATACCGCTGTATGCACTGACAACGGAACGAGGGTAACACATGTCGTTGGCCCTGATCACGTCCGAGTTGAAACACAACAACGGCTCCCCAACAAGGTTTCTATTTGAACACTATACTCCATTCACCCTTAAGCTGAAATTGAAGCCAATGCCACAAGCCGCAGTGCTCAAGATCGCTGTTTTGAAGCGTTCTTCCGAAGAACGAGCACTCGCGCTAGAAATGCACGTCTCAAAGCCAGCAGCGCGGGCTCGCTCGCGCTTGTAGCTTTGGCTGTAGTGTCAGCTTAAGGGTGAACAGAGTACTCATCCCCCGGGGATCTGCTGTTGTGACAAACCTCGCTGCACAGTAAAATATTTACTCGAGAGTATTACTTCTTAAAGGGTCACTAAACTAAATTTTGAGATTACCTTTTTACGGCGTAACCGCAATCTACGCGTCCTAAGCATCCTCGAAAACACAATGTCAGAAGTGTGCGCGGTTCTTTTTCCCCTATTAAAAGCG